>NC_086184.1:25820378-26120378 GCF_023053635.1 Elgaria multicarinata webbii | reverse complement strand
AAGCAGCTGGTGAGAACTGACTAGGACTAATTCTGTGGTACTCATTTCAAGTGGGTCATCTACAGAATGAGATAAATAGTTTGTGTTGTGAAAAAGCTTGCACTGCCAGCTTACAGACTCAATAATACACTGCCACACTTTTCATCCCCTCTCTGCATTAAAATCACCACAGTCCTCAAGTAGCAGTCAAAAAACCATCTTGCACTTCCATAAATAATGGTCTGAATTCTGCAAAATATCTTACTACATAAACAGTTCAGGCTATTTTAGTGCCAGACCTGTTTTTATCAGCAGTTTCACATCAGCGGTACTGGCAGTAATGGGTCACTCTAAACACAATAGTTTTATAACTCTGAATTTTGTACTGCTAGACCACCACATAGCTACCTGATTTTAGCCAGTTATACACATTTCACTGCAAAAAAATATATTTAATAAGAACATTATGAGCTGGTTTGCACGTCATGGCAGAAAATCGTGGGTTATTTCACCCACAATTTGTGGAGATGCCTGCTGCTTTTGAGCCATTTCTTTTTCTGTAAAAAACTTGTGATCATCCAATTGGAGGTACTGAGCATAATGTGCAAACCCAGATTGGTGGCTTGTTCAGGGCTACACAACCCAGAAATTAACCATAGTTTGTTGTTGGATTAACCATTGGGTTGTTTAGCCCCTAAACAACCCATTGGTCTGGGTTTGCACACCACTCTCACAACCTCTGATTGGGCCGATCAGAGGTTGTTTACAGAAAATCAAAGCGGCCCAAATGCAACACACAGTGACATGTGAACTGATCCTATATTTAGCAAGCAGCAACACCTAAGGGTTAGTCAGTCCTGCAAGTACATACTGATGTGATCATAGGGGTCAGAAGACTGCAGATCAGAGGAGCTGGTTTTGTGGATTTACATCTCTACTATCAGCCAACCTCTGAGTTCATCTAGGTTTTCCATCCCCTCCATCTGGAGGGAAGAATTTATTTTATTTATTTATTTATTTATTATTTATATAGCACCATCAATGTACATGGTGCTGTACAGAGTAAAACAGTAAATCGCAAGACCCTGCCGCATAGGCTTACAATCTAATAGAATCTGGAACTTAGCATCAATGCCCAGGAACAACAAGAGACTGCTCCCCCAAACACGCACTAATATGATCTTAATTAAATTGCCCCTTTGTATGGATTTTAATTGTGAGCCACTTTGGGAACCAATCCGAGCTGAAAGGTGAAATATAAATCATCTATCTCAGCTCTGAAATTTCTCTATTCATAACTAATTATTTAAGAGCTTATACTCTATGGCAAACTAATTCAGCCCTCATTAATGACTTACTGATTCCAGCATTTCTGTGCCAATACAGACTCCTGCACAAGGCACAGCACATCTTTACATCATGGGAAGAATCCAACGCATGGGAAATAATTCCTACGCAAAGTAGACCCACTGAAATTAAGGGACTTTAGTCAGAACTAACTTAAGTTCCATTCATTTCAGTGGGCCTACTCAAAATAGGACTTATGTTGGATTTTACCCCATATTTGAACGAGTTCCTCTCCAATGCATAACATTCTATCCACAAATTCAGCAGATGTGCACTCTAGTTGGGAATACAAAGACTCACAATAATAGAAAGTAAAACTAAACAAAATGATTAGGTGAAACTGTATTAAAATAGTGCCTTTGAATAAAGAACACTAAAGTCAACACATTTTTACAGTTTAATCTAATACCTTTTTAAAGTATTCCCACCACCACCCAAATTGGTCTCCAGAAATAGTTCTACATTATTTGCCCATGATCTTCTACAACAGGGATCCTCAAAGAACCTAGATGGTGCCAATGAAGTTCTCCCCCGACAAACCACGTCCTCTATGGAAGCTATGTTGTGATGGTGATCACAGTTGTTTCTCTAGCTCCCAAATGTTCACATGGTTCCCAAAAATTTGGGAAACCCTGTTCTATATTGTTCTCACTGCTTCTGCCTTATTCCTAGCTTTCTTCAGGTTTTCTGGTGGTTTGGAGTACATTTTAAAGGCTTCTTGGTTAATCAAGTCAAAAATATAAGTATTGGAGACTAATAATGACTTTATTTCTTTACTTTAGGAAACAAAGACAATCAAATGTTTATGAGCTAACAGCACAACCTATACACGTGTCCTCAGAAGTAAACACTATTGGTTTCAATCAGGTTAACTCCCAAATAAGCAAGTATAGGATACAGACTAAAAGATGCACAAATAAAGATTAGTTATCTCATCATTTTTGAGGTATAATATATAAGCACCTTTTAAAATATTTAGTGTACACCAGAAAAAATGCAAATTTCATTTACCTAGAAAAAGCTATTTAAAAAGAAGCTTGTTTAGCAAGTAGAAAGCTCTGCTATTTACTATGAACGTTGTAGAATGATCATGTCGGTCATTGATATTACTGCAGAGATGTAAATAAGATTTTTATTTTTGCTATTAATCAAGAACCAAACACTTCTTCAGATTCTAATTATTTACATTTAATTATGCTGTTTTCTCTTATAGAGAATTTAAGTTATGGAGATCTAAATGCAAGTGTTTTATTGTATATTAATATTACCCAAAATATATAGACTGTGCTGGAAAAGAACTTGCTTTTATATTTTAAGCTTCTCTATTTTTAAAACTAACTGTTCTCATAAGTTTAGAGTCCTGTCAAAAAAAAACCAATCCATTATATTCAAGAACATAGGGATTATTCTCAAGGGACTGAATTTCTAAAGTGCAAGAAACACCCTAAAAACTGCTGAAAATCAGCCCAGCTGATTTTGGGAATATTTTCCCAATATTCATGTAAAGACATTTAGCATTTATCAGTTTCTGCAACTGAATCAAATATAAGGAATTCCTCTGGATTTTGAGCTGCTCTGCACAAATATGTAACATATATTTTTTTTTAAAAAAAGGAAGCTATACAAATATTCTACAGCAGTACACTTTATTAAAGGCAACATGTACCGCCGTCACCTCAACGAGCATAAAAAACTTGTCAGAAATTCCCTAAGTGACGCAAGGAAGTTGAAGTCTTCCGCTAAGCTCTTCCCTAGAAGTAACCTGCCTCAAAGGCCCATAATCTTAAGGGAGGTTCCCAACACAATACTGTCAGTCCCAGTTCTTTCACACAATTGCTACTGTTTGTTTTCTTTAGTAAGAGGCAGGTCTTGTTTGTAATTAACAAGCATGTGGTGCTACTGAAACCATGTTGTGGTTGTTTCTCTAAGCTCTTCAGGGTTCCACAGTTCTGGATATCCAACATCCCAGATTAGGGCTGGGAACAGATGCTACTATTGGATTCATTTGGCAGCCAATTTGAACACGTCTATCTCCTGCTGCTCTCTTCCCCACCCCCACCAAAGACTACCAAACAATTCTTTATTTCACAGCAAGACCGTTTGACAGATTACCACCCACAGATGGGCTGTTTCCTTGCTCGGCATTGCTGGCCGGTCTGTTTAGCTTTTGCGAAGGAATACTGTATTATATTTTGTTACTTGATTTTACATTGTGTTTTAATAGCTTATTTTGTGTTTACCAGTTCAAGCCCTAGAAAAGGAGCATAGAAGTATTTTAAAGAGACACCCTCCCCTTTCCAATATCTCCAGTCTTTTTTCATTATTTGTATAAAACTCCCATAGGCTGTACATACTGAACAACACGATGACCTACCTGTCTTTTATTTACCTGTTCTAAATAAACCAAATGCCTCCAGAAAACAAATCCCAAGTGACTTCCCAGAAATATCCCAAACTGATAGTCTGAATGCCAGCATGCTCCAGTTTTGAGGCTTTTCATAGTAAATATGAGAGTATGTGTTAACATTGATCCACAAAAGCACCACCTGTCCCGATAAAATCTCCGGTTCAAATCTCACTTGGTAGCCCTAGCTAAGCCATCTGAAATCCACTATATCAAGGAAGCATTACTGTGGGGTACCCTAATATCAACACAGTGTGTGTGTGTTTTTCCAAATGTGGAAGCCAACTCCAGATGTATCCTCCAACCAAAAAAAGGACCAGAGCTTTCAAACTATTCTAATCACCTTTCAGCCAGTCGCCCCAATGCTTTAAATAAGCTGGGAACTTCCAGACAACACTTGAGAGCTCACCGGTCAAGTAGAAGAGGATGTGTTTTGCATGCACGGAGTTGCTTAAATTCAAACCCTGACAGCTAAGAGGCTCTCGGGTGACAAGGCTGGGAAAAACCCTGGCCTGAGACCTTGAAGAGCCATTGCCAGTCAGAGGCAGCAGCAATGGCTAAATGAGCCAGTACTCCGGCTAAGAAAAAGGCAGCTTCATATGTCGGAGGAGAGAGACCAGTTTGTTCAGCCGAAGACATCTCCTACCAGCTACGCAGAACTTTCCAAACAGGATATACACACTCTCACTTACAAAGAGCAGAACCATCTCAAGACCTGCCATGCTTGTTTGGGCTCTTTGGAGCCCAAACAAAGCAAGAATTTCCCCCCTGTTCAGAACCAACAGTTTGATTCTATGTATATTCGAAACAAGCTTCACTTCCAGAGCTATTGTCCTAGACCGTTTATGGGGAAGAAAAAAGCATTTCACAGCGGAGCAGGAGACGGGAGGGCATCTAGTGTTCAGTACCAAGAGTATAAAGTTCAATGAGATTTGCTTCCAAACAAATGCATTTAAGATTGCAGCTGCCATGCAGCCTATCCTATACATGCTTACAGAGTTTGATGCAAAGGACTTCAGTGTGCATAGTACAGCATGCTGATCCTATGCACAACTTTTTTTAAAAAAAGGTAAACAACTAACTAAATCGACCTAGATCTAATTTTAGCTTGCAAGTTTCTGCAGGCAAGGACCCTGTGCTCTAAAGAGCCATTCACACCGAAGGCGTTAAATTCATAATAATACTCATTGGTGAAGCGTACATAACATTTACAGCGACCATATAGCCTACACTTGGCCTGAAGCAGACCCAACTGGATCCAGCGGCGGACTTACCCTCCTGCAAGTCTGTGTAGGATTGCCGCAAACCCCACAGCCTCCATTTTCCCTCTAAGCAAACGAACTTTCTCTGGTTAAGTGGGGCAAGCAACTGCCCAGAGAGCCTCTGCTATCGGGCAGTACAAAAATGCAATAAATAAATAAATAAATAAATAAGCAAGCCTGCTGCGGCCCCGATCCTACGCGTCTCCACCCTGGAGCAAGTCACAAGCGGGAGTCCGTCACAACTGAATCCTGCAACGCGTTTACACGGGAGCAAGTCCCTGAACCGAAAAGGGTTTAAGCTGGCCGGCCGGTGAAGCGTGCACCGGCTTTGCAGCCCGATGCTGTGTCAAGTCCTACACTGGGTTCAACCACATCCTTACCTCCCGAGTAAGCTTACTTATTGCTGTGTATGTTCACTTGGGAGGCAAAGGCTGGAGGAGGGAGCCGGGCTCCTTCCCGGGGTCGGCATGCGTGCGTGCGTGCGTGCCTGCCAGCCCGCGCCGGAGTCAAACCCCCCACCCCGAGTCCAAAGCAGCCGGGCCACTCGAGCGCCGCTTCTCCTTCCTCTCTCCCTGCTTGGGCCGAGAGAGGCGGGCGGGCGGGCGAGCGGACCAGAGCCGGCCCCGGCCTGGCTGTCGATCGGGGCGCACCTGCTGCTGCTGCTGCCGCAGGCCCAAGCGGCTGTGGCAGTGGCGTCGTCGTCGACGGCGGCCCCGGCCCGGGCTGCTGCCCGTCCTCCCCGAAGATGAGCCTGAAGTCGAACTCGTCGTTGGCGCCGCCGCAGTTTGCCGCAGTCATCGGGGGGCGGGTGAGGAGCCCAGACCCCGCCGCCGCGCCGGGCTCCGCTGGGCTGGGCTGAGGCGAGGAGAAGGGCGGGAGGAAGGGAAGGGAAGGGAAGGACGGGCCGGCGGACAGGCGAGCGGACTGCGCTGCCCTCCCTCAGGGACGCCTCATAGCGCGGCGGCGGCAGCGGCGAAGGGGGGCGGACGGGCGGGCGGCGGTGGCGAAAAGCGGCTTCGGCGACAACTCCTCCTCGCCCTCTCAGCTCCTCAGCGCCCGCCTGTCACTCACAAGTGCCGGAGGTGGGGGAGGGGCGGTGGGGAGCCAGAGGCTGGCGCTGAGCCGGGGCGGCGGCCACGCCCACCCCCGGGCCGTCCGCGCGCCCGGCTCCGCCCCCTCCTCGCCTCGCGCCGCCATCACGCTCCAGCCCTAGCACAGTGGGCTGGTAAAGAGGTAAGGAAAACACATACAGAGAGGGGGGGTTCGCTCGCCCCTCACGTCCGGTGCCCGATCGAAACCTCCTCGGCTATTGTGCGACTTCCAGTAGCAGAGGCCTGTGCAAGCAGATGCTGTAGGAACCTGGGGTGGAAACGTGCTGTTGAAGTCAGGCCCTGCTTGTGTGTCGGCAGCTGGTTGGCCACTGCGTGAACAGAAGGTTGGAGTAGAGCAGCGGTTCTCAACCTGTGGGTCGCGACCCCTTTGGGGGTTGAACGACCCTTTCACAGGGGTCGCCTAAGACCATCGGAAAACACATATTTCAATTTGTAACAATGAAAATACACCCTGCATATCAGATATTTACATTACGATTCATAACAGTAGCAAAATTACAGTTATGAAGTAGCAACGAAAATAATTTTATGGTTGGGGGTCACCACGACATGAGGAACTGTATTAAAGGGTCGCGGCATTAGGAAGGTTGAGAACCACTGGAGTAGAGGGACCCTTGGTCTGGTCCAGCAGGGCTCTTCTGCTGTTCCCTCCCTGATCCTCTTCCTATCTCCAACAGCTGGGCTGGCCCTATTAGGCAGAGTGAGGCGGCTGTCTCAGGTGGCAGATGCTAGGAGACAGCAGCAAGGTGTGGGAGGGGAGCGTTTGCACCACATGACCTGTCCTACACTCCCTAAGGTAGCCTGATGCCCTCAGGTGCAGGAGAGGATGCTGTTCCGTCACCACTGTGGAAGACAGATTTCACCGCTACTTGGCTTTTGTGCATGAAATGGGAGCGTGCGCCATTTTGTTCTTTGCCTCAGGCAGCAAAATGTCTTGGGCTGGCCCTGCCTCCCAGGCTACTAAGAACATAAAAACGCAAGAAGAGCCCTGGAAGAAGGTCCGTCTAGTCCAGTTTTCTGTTCACGCAGTGGCCGACCAGCTGTTGACAGGAAACCCAAAAAAGGACATGAGTGCAACAGCACCCTCCCACCCATGTTCCCCAGCAACTGGGGTACATAGGCATGCTGCCTCTGATACTGGAGGTAGCATCAGGACTAGTAACCATTGGCATAGGATCACTGGTTGTTTTACGGGGTGGCTGAGTTTTAAGGAACAATTGTTTAATTTGTGCCCCACCTTTCTACCAAAACATGACACTCAAGGCAGCTTACGCAATTCAAATGGCTTAAAACAATACATTAAAATACAATAAAGACATAATTACAGGGGGGGAAATAGAACTAAAAGCAGCACCCAACCCAACTGACCCCACTTACCGGCCAAAGGCCCTCTAGAACAAAGGGGTCTTTGCCTGCTGGTGGCAGGAGAGCAGGGAGGGAGCGAAACTAACCTCTCTTTGGTGGGTGTTCCACAGCCTGGGAACAACCACCAAAAAGGCCCTGTCTCACAGGCTACCAGCAAAGCACCTCTTAAGGCCTATCCTGCTCTTTCTCCAAAAAGCCCCCCAAGGCAGCTTACAAAGATATTTCTCAAGACAGTCTAAGTAAAATAATGTTTCATAATAAAAAGAACCCTAATAAATAAGAGTAAAATAATAATACTTCTACTGCTCCCGCCCCGCATTAGAGTTTTGAAGTAAATTGCAAACCTGAATTGTAGTTGTTAATCACAGAGACTGATCCCTTAGGTGGCAAATTAATCCACCCGCCGGGTCCGACTTGCTGCTTATTGGCGGGCGTGGCCCCGCCCCCTTTAACGTCACGGCCCTGTCACCACGTGCCCCCTACCTCCGCTGCTTTTGGCTTAGCCACACCCAAAGGCCTCTACGCCCACCCTCACTTTGGCTCCTCCCATCTCCCCGCACACACAAGCGACGCTTGTTTGTCCGATGACGTAAAAACGACTAGACTCTTTCGCCTCGTGACTAGGAACTAGCGGGAGGGGGGGGGCACGGCGCCTTTGGTCACGTGGTGCTGAGTCTTCGCTTTCTCTTCCCCCCCCCCCCAACTAGGCCTGCTGGGAATTGTAGTTTAGACCGAGACCTTTCTTTGCCTCTCTTGGGAATACAGGCGCGGTTGTACTTGATTACATCAGCTACTTCATGTCCTTTTAGTGAAGCAGTGCTTACATTCTGAGGTGCCTTAAGTCAAGCCAAGTCTCAGCCTTGCAGCAGGAGACGTGAATAGAGGCGAACATGCCTCTGAGAATATACAGAGTGCCTTTTCTGCTTTACCACACTAGCCTTAAGCATGTTACTGAGAAGCAAGTCCTAGTGAGTTCAGTGTTATTTACTGTTTAAACAAGCTCAGGATTTACTCGGAGACCTCTGGGTGATTTCCAGTAGATCAGGATTTTCTGGCTCCCAGTTATCAGAGGGTACTTCCAGATGTAGCTTTTATTGTGCAATTGCCCTGCTTGACTCCCATGCTAACATTTGTACCCTTCCCTTCATTTTATCACCACTTCTCCCATCATCTTTCTACTGAAAATCCTGCAAGAGGGGAAAGATGGAATCGCTGTGCAATGCCTTCTGGTGGGTAGGATGGCGCTGGAACTGCCCTAGCAATAGCAGCAACGAACTAACAAGCCCTCCACTGCTCCAAATGTGATTGCTGGGGGTGGGGAAATGTCTGGGAGAAACTAGGAGTGGCTTTTGTGCCAGTGAAAGGACTTATGTGCTGCTCCTGATCACAAATTCTTGTGCTCAGAGAGGTGCTCTCTTCCTTCATTCTTAACACGTGTCTGCCCACCTGAACCACTGTTTTTGCACCTGGCTCTGCCTGGTAGATCTCAGGGTTCTAATAAAAAACAAAAGCGATGCCACAAGCCTGAAGTCTGCCTATCCCTGGTTTAGGATTCCAGGTTGAGATCGCCTGTAAGCTGTCCCGGAGATCCAGCATTGTTCAAAAGGGTCACTACATCTCTACTCCTTTGAGGGGGAAACTTGACCATGACCAGTCAATCCCGCCATACACACCCAGTCATTTCTGCTCTCCTCTCCCCTCCTCTCGAGAAGCTCCAGAACGCTCTTTAGAAGATCAATATGGTGCGGCCATTTTTGGAATACTCCAAAGATTCTTGTGGCATCTTATCCAATTTATTGTGGCATAAGCTTTCATGGACGCTACCCACGTCATCAGATGCATCATGGGTCACTTTCTGGGAAAGTTTCTGCCAGAATAAATGTTAGTTTTTAAGATGGCCCAAGACTCTTTGCAGTTTTTGGTGCAACAGATCTGCACAGCTGCCCCTCTGGAAATGGCTGCTTGGAATACAGGGTACAGTTCAGGTCTCCACATCTCAAGCAGCATATTGGAGGGTGAGAAAGAAGGTGCAGAAAAAGGCGATCAAAATGACCAGGGGGCTGTAGCAACTCCCATCTGAGGGAAGCCTACAATAGTGTGGGGCTTCTTCGACAACCTAAGGGGGAAATGAAAGATTTATAAAATGCGTGGCATGGAGAAAATTGCAGTGCAGAAAATAGCAACTGAAATAATCAAGGGGCTGGAACATCTCCTCTAGGAGGGAAGGTTACAACAGCTGGAATGGTTTAGCTTGGAAAAAAGGTGGGTAAGGCGAGACATGATGAAGCTGATTGGTGGGAGTTTCCAGACAGATAAAGGAAAGTCTTTCACACAACACATAGATGAACTATGGAATTCGCTACCACAAGATGTAGCGATGGCCACCAATTTGGACGGCTTTAAAAGGGGGAAATGGGTGGGAGGGTGCTGTTGCACTCGTATCCTGTGTGAGGGTTCCTGGTAGACCACTGTGTGAACAGAATGCTGGACTAGATGGACCTTTGGTCAGATCCAGTACGGTTCTTCTTATGTTCTTAAGTTTTTTCCTCCTTCTGTCATAACACTGGAACCCAGTGAGGTCACCCATCCAATGAAAAGGATTGGCAGGAGATTCAGGACAGACAAAAGGAAGGACTTCTTCACACAGTGCAACTAATTGGATGGAATTTGTTGCCAGGTGAGGTGGCAGTGGGTACTGGTGGTCTTTGGAAAGGGATTAAGCAAATTCATGAAGGATGCCTAGTAGCCATAATGGTTATATACAACCTCTAGGTTCAGAGCTTTACCTCTGCCAGTTTCATTGCTCTCTTCCCCACCCCAGCAAAGACAGGCACTAGTTTTTAGTTACAAAGTACAGCGGGTCATTACCCAGCAAAATGCAAAACAACGCCTCCAATGCAAAGCAATCTAAAGCGAATGAACTAACAAGCAATCAAAGGAGCACATTTTCGATCTATTTTCATCCGTTGTCCGTTTGTTTTCACTGTGAAAATGAATGAACAAATGGGGCTAATTCATTTTGTTTCCACTAATTTTTTTTAAAAAAATTCACACCCCTAGGACTTGTCTATATGCTCTATATACTCTGTCATGGCTGCGCAGTTGTATCCCATTGTTTATATGACGCAGCCGCTAACTTGCAGCCACTTCATGCTATTCCCCGCGAAGCTGCACTTTTCCCATGTGCCGTTTTACTGCAATTTTTTTACATTGCTCCAATGTCACCATGGTTGTTTGTGCGTCTGTCAGTGGTGGCTTCAGTTTGGATTTTAAAAAGTGGGCTTAGGGAGGCGATCCCAGGGTAAGGTTGGCACGGGAATACAGGGCAAGGAACGGGCTTGAGAAGCCCTAGGTGAATGTTTAGTAATGGATGCCCTGGCGATATTATCGTCTGGGGAATAGAAGTAAGGACAGTTATTATGTGTAATGCCTACATTCAATGAACTACCGCATAGCAGTGCAGCTATAGATTTTCAAAGCTACAATGTTGCGCAGAGTTGCCAGGAAAAAAGGGGGGTTTCAGTCCCTCGATTATTGCTGCTCATTACCGCTGTTTGATAACGGTGCTGCAAATTTTCCTGGTCGGGTAGCCTGCACTCACCCTGGCCATGTAACCCTATTGGTGCCGCTTTGCAGCAGCAATGTTGTGGGATTTGGAGGAATCAGCAGGAAAATCGGTGTCATATAAACACCCCCCTAGATTCAAGAATAGGCATTGGATCTGTCAGTCAGTAATGTATTAGAAGCCGTAAGCCTTCGCAATTTGCCATAAGATGTATACAATCTACATTATATTCGTTTATTTTCAGGGTGGGAGTGTGGAAGAAAAGAAACCGGACTTGGGTATTCTGACCCCTTAATGTCTGGCACATTCCTATTTACAGAGCGCTACTTTTAGCTGCAAAACCAGCAATCTGTCAAACTGGCTCATTTTTAAAATTATGTATTTATAGTATACACATCATTTAACAAATATGTTAAATGGCATCTAAAAAGCCAACTTGTAGTAATGTGTGGGTGCTTTTATGATGGTGCACCATGAAACTGTGTGTTATGCCCATGAGTTTTAGAATCACACAGTAATCAGATCACACCATCTTGTAGGCAGGTGTGTTTTTATGGATGCACTTAAGGGATGGAAATTTTTTGCTCTCTTTCACAGTCCAAGATGTCCCCTGTGTGCTGCTCTCTAAATGGCAGCCCAATCCAGAGTCTAAGCCCTACTTCATCCCCAGCCTGGCCTTGGAGACCTTTTTATAACATTTCATAGGATTTCAGGGTATTTGGAGAAGCATCAACTTCAGAGCACAGACAATTGTCTCAAGTAAATTGGGAATGTTTACCTGGTTTGCCACCTCATTGTTCCAATTGTTCCACTGCCTTTGCAGATCATGCGTGTTTGAGTTTTTAACAAAAAGGAACAGGTGGAGAAACAGATAGCTGCTGATACTGTAACAAAAACTATAATGTGTGCTTTAGCGTCAGAAGATGTCTGATAGTATGCTTGCAATTTGTCTAAACTGCACCCCGATCCTTTGATTTCAGTAGAATTATTCCCTAGTAAGTATTTTTAGATTTAGAGTTAGGCTGTTTTCATTTTAAGAAATGTTTTAAAAAGTTAGGAAATAGCACTAAACCCTTGTAATGTGTGCTTCTCTTTAGCAGCGTGAACAGCTGCATAGCTGCACCCATGGCTGAGGGAGAGATGGTGGGTCCCATTTTATAGGCTTGAGGTTGTATGTGTGTGATCTTTCTAAAACATGCACAGTCTTTTAGTATGAGAAAACTACTGTAATATCTATCCTTTTGTATCCATCTCAGAGCATAGTACCTGAATAATATGAAATAAGTTGCATTTCAATTTATATTCTTAGCAGGCTCTTTTGGAGGGGTGAGTGCGAATTAATTGTTGGGGAAAGCGATTGAGTTTGAATGAGAAACAAAAGTGCAAACATTCGATTGTTGATTTATACTGTGCAATGTGATACTTAGATATGAACTGTAAGAACAGCTGCCATATCATTTAACAGCAAAAGAACTGGATTAATTAAAATATAGCTGCTTAGGCTGCTGAAAGACATGGTATGTAGATGCAGTCATGGTGTGATTACAGCTAGGCTGAAGCTATTGGTCACAGCTCTGTCCTAGGTAATCTCATTTAAATTAGTTTTAGGTTCTCTTTAGGTCTTCCTCCCAGCTCTCTTTTTGCTTGTTGCTGCTTGAAACGAAAGTTAGCTGAGAGAGTTAAAATTGTTAATTGAAAATTAAAATTTATCAACTCAATTTCACACAGCTAGCCCCAAGATCATTATTTCAGAGACACCCCCGAACATAGTGCAGGAGTAAAACTTAAGAGAGCAGTGATTCATATTTCTCAAAGGAGTTGGAAGGGAAACGGGACAATAGAGTTCTGTCAAACATTTTGCAGTGTCCCAAGATGTACCAAAGCACGAACTGTAGTAGTACTAGTAAGGCTTTATTGTTTGAACCAATGCTTACAACAAGCATAATAAAAACAATGCTAAAACAAATCTACAAGGTCATTAAATTTTGCTCTGTACATTTGGGCTGTAAGAGCGAAGTTGGCCAATGCCAATATGACAGTCTTGCTATTGCATATAAACAAAAAGTATATTCTTTCTGAATCAGACCAGCTGGACTTATTCTCAAAAAAACCCAATCTAAATATTTATAACGAATTTGAGAATAGATAAGGCAGTAGAACGAACAATGAGGCAGATCCTCCACTTTGCCACTACGGCAAGGGCAGAGTCTTGAGGTGTAAGGAATTTTATTAAAACGCCCTTCTAGCACTGCTGTTTTCATTTGTTGCTTCTTTAATCATGCAAGGGCTAATCTAAGATGAGGGTTAGACAGTAGAGTCAGGCAGGGCCGGTGCCAGACTATTTTGCGCCCTAGGCAAGGTGAGCTACTTTCACCCCTCCCCCCCAAAAATGCCAACTTTGATTTTTAAGAACCTATGTTTCCTGGAAAAAACTTGAAACTGCTAAATTTATTTTAAAGTGCAAGAAATACGTCATGCCAATTATAGCAAACAAATTGGAAAGGAACATCTATGGGTCTAAAATGCATTATTTAATAGGAATATCACCTCCAAATCATCTCCCCCCAACTCACACACGCACACACACACACACACACACACACTCAGCATCACTCACTCCAAACAAACACACGCAGGAACACATGCATTCACTCAAAGACCCCATGCACCCATACATTCTCTCTCTCTCTCTCTCTTCCGGGCGCGTTCCGGAAGTCCGAACGTGGAGTCGCCCCACCCCACCCCAGCGTCCCTGGCTTCGCTTTGGCTGGGCAGGCGCGGGGCGGCATCTCGCCCGCCCAGGCCCAGCTGAATCCTCAGGCCGGCCGGCTCACAGCCAACGCACATGAGTGCTGCGCTGTGCCCGACGCCCCTCTTAGCTTGGTGCTCTAGGCGGCCGCCTGAGTAGCCTCTATGGTAGCGCCGGCCCTGGAGTCAGGTAGCGTTCACATTCAAATTTCAGCTTAGTCTCTGCAAACCAAGGTGCTATCTTATTACTTGAGACTGCACAGAGATCCGTTTGAATAGAAACACTGTAGACCCTCTCCTAAAATACCTCTTTGCTGTGAGCAAAGTAGTAAAGCATGAACTGAAATATTGCCAGTAATGGTATCTATTTGAGGATGTATAAACTTTTAAGAAGGTTAGGAGAGCTCCCCTACTCCACACCACGGTCCAAGCTACCAGCAAATATATATATATATATATATATATATATATATATATATATATATATATATATATTAGAGGATCATCTATAAGTCCAGCTAACTCCCTGGCTCAATGCTTTGGCTTGGTTCAGATGTAACCATCCCAGTGAACAATAAAAGGTACAATAATAGGGTAAAAGAATAAAATACCATGTTAAAAATTGTTACATTTTTTTTTAAAAAAAAGTAAACAACGTTTTGATAAAAACCGTGGCTGGTCAGTCGAGGAAGGAAGGAAAGGAACCTCTCGTGCAAGCACTGAGTCATTACTGATTCTTGGAGGGACGCCAGCTTTCGCTGACATTTTCTTGGCAGGCCTTATAGCAGGGTGGTTTGCCGTTGCCTTCCCCAGCCGTTATTACCTTTCCACCAGCTAACTGGATACTCATTTTACCGATGCCTATGCATCTCCTAGCTTCTCCAGAGCAAGTACAGGTGTTCCCTGAGCTACAAGGTGTGGTTAAGAATATAAGAATATAAGTGCTATGCTGGATCAGATCAAGGCTCCATCTAGTTCAGCACTCTGTTCACACAGTGGCCAACTAGCCATCAGCCAGGGACCAACAAGGCAGGACATGGTGCAACAGCACCCTCCCACCCATGTTCCCCAGCAACTGTTGCACACAGGCTTATTGCCTTGAATACTGGAGATAGCACACAACCCTCAGGGCTAGTAGCCATGGATAGCCTTTGCCTCCAGGAATTTATCCAACCCCCTTTTAAAGCCATCCAAATTGGTGGCCATCACTATATCTTGTGGTAGTGAGTTCTATAATTTAACTATGCACTGTGTGAAGAAGTCCTTCCTTTAATTTGTCCTGGATCTCCCAACAATCAGCTTCATGGGATGACCCCATTGGGTTCTAGTATTTTGAGAGAGGTTCCATTATTGTCCTGGCATTAAGCCCTATTCTCCCTCAGGTGTGTGGGAAAGAGGGTTCTTATTTTATTACTATTGTTCACAGCCGTCTATTACTCCAAGGGAAGTCGCACTAAACATCTAGTTGGCACAGGTGCGGCTCCGCAGACAACAAGAGGGCCCCACCTGAAGCGTTGCGGAAGCCTGCTGGTTTCATAGAATCATAGAATAGCAGAGTTGGAAGGGGCCTACAAGGCCATCGAGTCCAACCCCCTGCTCAATGCAGGAATCCACCCTACAGCATCCCTGATAGATGGTTTTGGTCTGGAAATGTCAGGATGGCTGAGGTGCCAAGGGAAATGCAGCCAACACAGCCTGCCTGAAATACGGCCTGAGGTGATGAACCTGAGACAACTCGATTGGAATAAGACAAGCGCTGGAAGGAAGGGACTGAAACAACACCCCAGCCGGGAAGCTGTCTCTCAAACAGTTCTGTGGGGCTCACACCCACGGCGCTTCCTAGGTTATGCCCCCAAATGCTAAGTAGGCCAACAGCACTTCATATTCTCACAGCACAATCCTCCACACGACCACTTGGAAGCAAGTCCTACTGAGTACAATGGGGCTGACTCACGAGGATGTGGATATAGGACTGCAGCCTGTACCTAATTACCTGGGAGTGAGATCCATTGAACTCAGTGGGGTTTACTTCAAGCAGACTGCAATTATAAGAGAATTGGCCTTCACTAATCTCATGGACTAATCCCATTGGGGCTGGCCCTACTATTAAGTACAGTGAAGCAGCCACCTCAGGCGGCTCTTAGTGAGGGGTGGCAAGAAGTTGGGAGGACAGAGTTGAGTATGCCAGTTGGGTCTTCCCTGCACCTCCTAAGCTATCCTGCTGCCCTCAGGGGTGGTGGAAGTTGCTGTCCCACTGCCAGTACTGAAGCAAGATTCAGCTCAGTCTGGTTGTCTCCTGGACGTGGAAGGCATCCTTTGCCTCAGGTAGCAAAATATCTTCGGTGAGCCCTGAATCCCATGTATTCAGAAGATAAATATCCATGTGGATCTTCATGACTGAAGAGTAATGAACATCATCCCTTCCACCCCCTATGTATGAATGTTCTAGAATGTTCTGATCCTTCAAGCTTTGCTGAAGTTAAGTGGCTATGGACCGAATCAATCTCTTGAATGGGAGGCCATAAGGAAGCCAATGTGCTTTAACTGTAGATATATGTAATTGTAGATATATTTAACTTTAGATATATGTTCTGAAACCTATCCCTGGTAAAAGCACCATCATGGTGCAGTGGTTAGAGTATTGGACTAGATCTACACTGCTGTTTTACAGCAGTACTGAAGTGCATTGATAACCGTTGGGGCACCTTACACGTTCCATATACTGCTTTCATAGTGTTAACTTCTGCTTTTTATTCCACATTATCCAAAATACTGCAACAAATGTCACCGTGTCTCCTACGAGGTATAAATGCGCAAGAGGGATATAGGGTAACCATGATGGGATCATAATGATTGGACACAAGGTGTAGATCTGGTCTTGCACTATGACCGGGGGTGGGGTGGGGTGGGGGGAGGACCTGAGTTCAAATCCTCACTCAAATACATCTTACTGGCTGACATATGCTCTAACTGTCTCTCTTCACCAGTCTGCCAAACCCTGATTTCGGAGCCCCGCCCACTCCACCAGTACTAATGGTTTGCCCATGAAAAGGACATTAAGGATCAAACTATACATGGTGCTGAATGCCCCATTACAAATTGTATCATTCGTTTTACAAATTAATAGGTAGGGGGGCAATTTTCATCAGGACACTGGCCCTGTGCTGATGTTAGTCTTAGAAAAAAATCATACTATTGATGGCTGTTTTTCTAAGCACTGCAGAGGTTCGTGGTTGTTGTCAGAATCATGGCTGGGGATTTAAACCTCCCCTCCACATGCACTGTGATGCTGATTATTTTGCCTGCACACAGCGTTTTTCTTTACTTTTTCTTTTTAACCGAGTGGTATCCAACTGCATCATTCCGTTAGCGCAAATGCCGTTGCGCTAGCAAAAACTAGTTTTTGAACGACGTGCAAGGGAAGAATCCAAACCAAGTTAAGGTTTGCACAAGCATCGTTGTGAATTATGCTTGTGCAAACTGTGGTGCACAAGTTGTGCGCAACGGGTGTCACAACGGGGTTGCACAAGCATAATGCACAACGGTGCTTGCGCAAATGTAATTTTAGTTGTTGCACAACTGGTTGCACAAATGTACTGGGCAAACCACTTGTGCTACAGAAAGATTCACTGGAGCTCTCTTTTCTGAGAGTAAGGCACTTGCACCTAAAGATTATCTGACTAATTTAATAGTTCCCCAATTTAGAAAAGCTTTTACATTAGCTAGATTTAATGTGTTACCAGCCATGCTTTTAGAGGGAAGATACCAGAAGGTACAATACCATGAACGCACATGCCCTTGTGATGGAGGGGGGAGTAGAAACTGTCAGGATGTGCTACTATAATGTTCCTTTTACCGATATATTTATTGTGCTTTTATTACAGCCGTTCTACAAAAAATGCCAGGCGGATCAAATGGATTTAATATTTCTGCTCTTCTTTCTGATCAGGACCCTGGATTACGCATAAGGTGACTTGGTTTTATGCAGTAGCTAGTGTTTGCCACAAACTCTTGAGAAAACAGTAATATCCCATACGGCTAATTCAGCGGGATCATGTTAGTCATTTTGATTTTTTTGTTATAAGTATGTACACTGTGTGTAATTATTGTAATTACTGTGCAGTTTATATTTGCAGAGCAGAGTGAAATCCGGCTCTGTCGCTGTATGGATGGCGGTGCCGGCGGCAGGTAGGCCAACCCCCCCACCCCCTTACCTGCATCCGTCGTGGTCCGTCGTGGGCTTCAATTGAGGCCCCGGCTTGAAGCCGGAAGAGGCCTCGGCCTTCACTTCCGGCTTCAACCGGGGCCTCAATTGAAGCCCGCGACGGACCGCGATGGACACAGGTAAGCCTCCCTCCTCCCTGCCCCCTTACCTGGCTCCATCGCCGTCACCGCAGGGACTGCGGCGCCAGTGCCAGATGAGTCCCCCTCCCCCCACCACTTACCTGCATCCGGAGCTCCGGATTGAGGCGATCCTCTTCGCCTCGATCTGCAGCCCACCCGACTCTCTTCGCCTCCGCCTTTTCCGGAGGTGAATCAGGCCGCCTCGCTATTGCTTCTCCGACCCAAAGAGAAGAGGAGCACAGCCCTACTTTCTTTGCAGCATCCTTCACTCTCACGTTCTATATCAGTAACATTTTATCACTTCAACGCAAATGCTTCTGTTTATTGTTTTATTTACTGTACATTTAAATTACCCAAGTACCAAAGTTCTCTGGGTGGGGTACCATATGTCAAAAACGTAAAACACAAACATTAAAGGAAAGACTAACACAGCACAGAATAAAAACAAGATAAAATAGGCAGCAAAGAATAAAGTTATTTCAGCACATAAAACCAAATAAAAACCACCAGTAGAATAAAGCACTAAAGGGTTAGGGTAGGATTGCTCCCCAAAAAAACACTTTTAGGGTGCAATTGTGTGCATTTTTTCCTGTCTAAACATGCATACAATTGCACCCTAAAAGTGTTTTTGGGGAGTGATCCTATATGTGTTTAGACAGAAAAACCTTAACCCTTTAGTGCTTTATTCTACTGGTGGTATTTATGCCCCATCATGACTGACTGGAGAATGCTGAGATGTGTAGGACTTTTCCCTGTTTCAACATGCATAGAGTTGCATCCTGAAACAACTAGTTCTTTAAAATGGTTTGGAGAATAAAAACGGCTTTGTTCACCTGGCACCAAATAGACCATAAAGTAGGTGCCAGGTGAACCTCTCTGGGGAGAGCATTCCAGAAATGGGATGCCACCACTGAAAAGGCCTCTCTTGTAACTAACTACCTGCCTCATTTGGAAGGGACACCTGGAGGAGGACCCCTGGGGATGATCTTAATGTTCGGGTAGGTAAATAAGATCTTATTTTCTCCACTGGGTTTATTCCCCCACTCCTCTTGGCTGCCATACATCTGTCCTAGAGACATGCTATTACAGCTACATCTTACACAGAAGTTAATCAAGAGGTTGATATATTTGCCAGAGCAAGGAACACCCTCTTCATAAGAAAGCTCATATCTTTTTACAAGGAACCTTATTCACCGCTTGCCAGGAGCCTGCCTACATTATACGCACATGTACATCTGCACGCCCAGAATATTAAAGCTGTGTGCACACACGTAATAAATTTAAACTTCCCAGCCCAAGGTCATGGCGCTAGACATGCTGGTAACCAATATGTAATTAGATTAAGCAAGATGAAGACATAAAATAAAAAGCTTTTGCTATGCACACATTCCTGAAGGAAAAAGAGCCAAGAAATTCTCGGCCAAACTACACAGAGTGTGGCTTCCTATAACTACTGGGCTACTGTTCCACCTACTCCATAAAACTGCCTGCTTCAAATCTGAGCTTTGGTTCTCTCCCACCCACCCCTCCCCGAACCTCCGAAGAACATGAAAGCGTAGGCCAGAGAAGGCTTGCAGTCCTTTTAGATCTATGTTTAATAAGGCATTCCAGCACCATATGTTTATTTTTTATTCTTTATTCCATTTCTATCCTATCCTTCCTTCAAGGAGAGAGAGAGTAACTGGCCTACGGTCACTCAGTGAGCTTTGTGATAAGTGGGAATTTGAACCCGGTTTAAGGTTCTAGTACTAGTGTACAAAGCCCCAAACAACTTGGGACCAGGATACCTGAGCGAGCACTTCCCCTTACCAACATGCCCGGTCACTGAGGTCATTTAAGGGCACGTTCCTTGTGGTTTTAAATCGACCTATGGTCCAATTGGAGTCCACCAGGAGAAGAGCCTTCAGTGTGGTGGCCCCCTTCCTATGGAATTTCCTGCCTTGAGAGGACAGGCAGGCATCAACGTTGTGCTGCTTCCGGTGCCTACTGAAAATGTCATCATTTCAGGAAGCTTTCCTTCCTTGGCCGGCCACAGTTTTACCAGAATTCGGGCTTTATCAGAACTCTGTTCTTTTAAAAATACTAATTCTTAATATGGTGTTTTTATTCTGTTGTTCACCACTCTTAGGGTGACCATATGCCCGGATTTGCCTGGATTTGTCCGGTTTTTTGATGGCAAATCCAGGAGGGGGAGGGGAAATCAGGTGCCGATGGTGGACAGGCAACTTGAGCTGTGCTGGCTCCAGGTTTGGGGGGCAAGACCCCCTTCCATGGGCCCCTCCCTCAGTGAGTCCACCTTCTCACCGCCATGGTCACCAAGTTCTCTTGCTCCTCATCCCCTTTCTCATCCTTGCCATTTTATTTATTTATTTATTGCATTTTTATACTACCCAATAGTAGGGTGACCATATGCCCGGATTTGCCCGGTTTTTTGATGGCAAATCCGGGAGGGGAGGGGAAATCCGGATTTTTTTTCAAAGTGCAGCTCTAATGGAAATTAACAAAAATGCTTATAACTACATCATTTTTTAAGGTAAAGACATGAAACTTGGCACAATGGTAGCTCTTAGGAAGGGTTTTAGTCATACCAAATTTGAAACAGATCCGTTCATCCATTGATCTTTTAGGATTTTTTTTAAAATTGAGGTTTTAAAATTATTATTTTTAAAATCATCATTTTTAAATATAAAGAGATGAAACTTTGCACCATGAAAGGATTTAAGTAGAGCTTTAGCCACACCAAATTTGAAACAGATCCGTTCATCCATTGATTTTTTAGGATTTTTTAAAAAATTGAGGTTTTAAAATTATTATTTTTTTAAACTGTCATTTTTAAAGATAAAGAGCTGAAAGTTGGCACCATGATAGCTTTTAGGTAGAGCTTTAGCCATACCAAATTTGAAACAGATCTGGGGCCAGTAGCAAACCCTGTTAACAACAACAGCAGCTTGCAATGAGTGAAGATACAGTCAGAAAAGATATTTGAGGGAAGGGGAAAATGTAACACACAGAGTATAGCAAAAGCTTCAAAGTACAGCAAAACCTACAAAAGTAGGAGTGAATGAAGTTAATTTCAGATACATTGAATCTCTCACTTGTTCTTTATTTCAGTGATTTTAACATTAAGATGTTATGTAGAACAGATTTGTCTTAAATGTGTGCTGTAAAATCAGACATGTGAACAAGGCTATGTTCGGATGGGCACGCCCCCTTGGTACTGGACACGCCCCCTTGGGGGGCAACCATGTTGTCCTCCTTTTTGGTTTCCAAAATATGGTCACCCTAACCACTCTGACATTTTTTGTATGTGCAGCAGTATATAAATATTGTAAATAAATACATTAATTTCTTGGTCCTAGTCCAACACTCTAGCCTCTAAGGTCTAATGTGGTGTATTGGTTAGAGTGTTGGACTGGGAGTCGGGAGATCCGGGTTCTAGTCCCCACTCGGCCATGGAAACCTTCTGGGTTACTTTGGGCCAATCACAGACTCTTAGCCCAGCCCACCTCACAGGGTTGTTGTAGTGAGGATAAAATAGAGAGGAGGAGGATTATGGATGCCACCTTGGGTTCCTTGGAAGAAAAAAGGTGGGATATAAATGCAATAATAAAATAAAATGATGTCTGCCACAGATTCATTAAGGTCCCCTGCCACCCCACCTTTTAAAATTATTTTTAAATGTTTCCATTCGCCCCCCCCCCCCCCCGGAGGTTGCAAAGTGCTTTGCAGCCACCCGGCATCTTAATTTTGTTTCCCCCTCAAAACCCACCTCTGCTTTATATTGCAGTTCTTGGGCAAGTTACTTGTCTTTTCACCTCACCACTTTGCCTTTCTATGAAATGGATCTTTTGTGACCGGTGGTGCCTACCATGACAGCCATTTTGTGAAAGGACGCCCACTTCATGGTGGCCATTTTGTGACAGCACTCACGGCCTTTCCTCAAAATGCCAGATGTGACCACCCACCCAAAATATTCGTGGATATGCCTTGCTCCTGCCTCAGCGCAACATAGGCTTTCTATTTTCTCCATTAAGGCCAGTCACAGGCGTTGTGACCTCTGTTACAGCATATAGTCTTCTATTTGAATTGTTGCTGAAGGACAGTCACCTATTTTAAATGGCTGTCTAGTCCAAGTCCAGTATAAAGATAAAGAACCATCCAGAGGTAGAGATAAAGGGCAGGACAGCCCACAGTTACAGTCTTCCACACTCTGGTGAGTAGTGCTGAATTTCTATTTAATTCATAATACTAATTTCTATATGTGGATATATATTAGCACATGCAGATTTATGTAAATCAGACTCTCTTTTGTCCTCTTTTTTGGTGATGCACGTCCTCTCTTTTTAAATGATTCACAAGCCAGTCACCTCACCTCCCTTGAACCAACCTGTGCTAGTCCAAAATTTACCCCCGCTGTGGTTTTTTAATAGCGATGCACAGAATATCTGAGAGAAGCATGAAAACAAAGCTATTTTAGGCTCAGACTGAATAATACTCAGATCAGTTGTGTGTTTTTTAAAGCATTAAGCAACGGGAAAGAAAAAATATATGCTGGTGAACTTCAGTGTTCAGGCAAGTTCTGCGTTCAGCACAGAAGGTCATAGAGGACTTCTATTTAATGCACGACATCTGGTTGTTTTAATAATTTCCTTGGCTAATTACCAGTGCAAGGGTGAACCATGAAGCGCCTGGCACAAGTAAATAATATTCAGGGTATTTTTTTATTTTTTTAAAAAAAGTTAAGTATACAGCGCTGAAGCTTTGGTTAAAAGCTCAAACAGCTGGTCTCTCTCAAACATTAGAAACTCTCCTGTTGAAGCATTTGTTAAAGACGAGGGATTTCATGGGCAGATTTTGAAAAGACGTTCGGACAAGATGAGAACGGATTCCAGCAAACACAGACGATGTCCAGGAAAGTCTCTACCGTTAACTACTCCAGCCCTTTAAGTGTGTGTACACACACAAACACACACACACACACACACACTGAATTTTTAATCAATGGGACGTTTGTCCTATGGCAATCATGGTTGCCCACAAGGTGAGCTTGGATGAAAACATAGCCCACATAAAACCTCGCAGGGGCCATGTAGTCCCTCATAAGCACTTTTATGGCCTTCCTTAGGAAGTTTAACGGCTCCTCAGAAGTTGTTGGGTGAGATTAACCGACTTGAGTGTTATTTTTCCCTTCAGTATATTTCTGATATGAAACAAACACGGCCTTTCTTTATTGTTAGTTGTGCCACATTCTACCACACGAAGCAGACATGACTTCATAAAGTCCTCTGCTGTTTTATATTTCAGAGATTATTACACGGAAGACAACAATGGTTGCCTCCCGCCTGTGTACACGGCTCGGTTTGAGAAACTACGGGCTGAAAGGTTGGGGGTGGCCCAAACGCTGAGCAATTTGCTTGCTTCGTTTCACAGGCACAAATGTCTACCGCAAAAGAAGAGTTTGGTTTAAAAGAAAACAAAGAAAATCTGCCTTGATGGACAGGATAGAAAAAAAAACAGATTTGAATCTTATTGTAACCCAGGACGTTGACAGGTTTCGTGGTCCCTCGGACAAGCACGTAGCTAGAGGGTCTAAGAAATTCCAAAACAGTCAAAAGCTAATCCTGACAACCATGACAGAGATCTCCATCATCATGGTTTCCCCATTGCTATGTCTAAAGCTTCAAACGCAAGGGAAGGGGCAACCCATATACAGGTTCCAAACCCAGACAAGGAATGGGGATAATTCTTAACAGATGCTCCCTTTTAGGGGTGTCGTGTGGTTCTACTTGAAGGGCTATCCAATAGGGGTGTGCACGGACCCCCCACTCCGCTTCACTTTAAGATCCGCCATTTTCGGATCGGCCCGCTCCGCCCCGCCCCCACTCCGCCTGTGCCCACTCTGCTCCGCTCGGAGCTCCGGATCCGGATCAGAGCTCCGGTCCCCCCCCCCATAGGGGGGGTTACCGGGCCCTGCCGCCATCGCCGCCCATGCGGCCATGGCGGCAGAGCCCGGTAAGGAGGAGGGGGGCCTTACCTGCCTCCGTCCGTGGTCCGTCGCCGTCTTCAATTGAGCTCGTGGTTCCACCAGGAAGTCTGGGCCGCAAGTGCGGCCCAGACTTCCTGCTGGAACCACGGGCTCAATTGGAGACGCTGATGGACCACGGATGGAGGCAGGTAAGGGAGAGGAGGGCGGGGGGGTTACCGGGCCCTGCCGCCATCGCCGCCCATGTGGCGACGGCGGCAGAGCCCGGTAAGGGACCAAGGGGGAGGGGGCCTTACCTGCCTCCGTCCGCGGTCCATCGCCGTTTTCAATTGAGCCCGCGGTTCCACCAGGAAGTCTGGGCCGCAAGTGCGGCCCAGACTTCCTGCTGGAACCACGGGCTCAATTGGAGACGCTGACGGACCGCGGACGGAGGCAGGTAAGGGAGAGGAGGGCGTTGGGCGTTACCGGGCCCTGCTGCTGTCACTGCATGGGCGACAGCGACAGCGGCAGGGCCCGGTAAACCCCACTTACCTTTCCGGCGGAGCTCCGGATCGAGGCGAAGGATCCGCCTTCACCTCGATCCTCTTCGCCACGCTCCGCCGGCCCCCCAATCCTCTTCGCCACCGCCTTAAGGGCAGGCGAAGCCCCCCGCTCCGCTACTGCTTCTCCGGTCCGATTAGAAGCGGAGCACATCCCTACTATCCAAAGATAGTAGTCTAGTCCAAATCTGGTTTAACGATAAAGAACCTGAAGAAGGAGCAGCTCACACTGAGCAGGCATATGGATCACCAGGGCACAGTCTTTTCCACTATGGTGAGATTATGCCCTAAATCTATCACTGTTCATTATTGTTATGATTACTGCAATGTACTATATGTGGGGCTGCTCTTAAAGCTGCTCCAGAAGCTGGAGCTAGTGCAGAATGCAGCAGCTTGGCAGTTTATTTTATTTATTTATTTATTTATTTTATTTATTTAATTTATATCCCGCCTTTTTTCCTCCAAGGAACCCAAGGCGGCATACAAACCTTCAAAGCTTTTCACGGTCTAGCTCCTTCCTATCTCTCCTCTCTCATCTCACACTATTCCCCCGCTCGTGCTCTTCGCTCCTCTGATGCCATGTTTCTCGCCTGCCCAAGGGCCTCTACTTCCCTTGCTCGGCTTCGTCCATTTTCTTCTGCTGCCCCTTACGCCTGGAACGCTCTTCCAGAACATTTGAGAACTACAAGTTCAACCACAGCTTTTAAAGCTCAACTAAAAACTTTTCTTTTTCCTAAAGCTTTTAAAACTTGATGTTGTGCAGACTTCTACTGTTACTTTCTACTGTTAGTTTTTCCCTACCCTGTGCCTGCTTACCCTACCCTGTACCTGTTTGCATTCTCTTCCCCTCCTTATTGTTTTACTATGATTTTATTAGATTGTAAGCCTATGCGGCAGGGTCTTGCTATTTACTGTTTTACTCTGTACAGCACCATGTACATTGATGGTGCTATATAAATAAATAAATAAATAAATAAATAATAATAATAATAATAATAATAATAATAATAATAATACATAATCCTCCTCCTCTCCGTGTTATCCTCACAACAACAACGCTATGAGGTAGGTTGGGCTGAGAGTCTGTGACTGGCCCAAAGTCACCCAGTGGGTTTCCATGGCCGAATGGGGACTAGAACCCGGATCTCCCAACTCTCAGTCCAACACCTTAGCCACTACACCACACTGGCTGTTGTCGTGCACTGCCCCTTTTCAGCAAGCAACTCCTTTGCTATTTGCTACCAGGCCAGGTTTAAGGTTCTAATACTAATGTAAAAGCTCTAAATAACATGGAAACCAGGTATCTGGGAGAGCGCCTTCTCCCTTACCAACCTGCCCGGTCACTGAGGTCATCTATCAGGCATGTTCCTGGTGGTTTCACATGGACCTGTGGTCCGACTGGGTTCCACCAGGAGAAGAGTCTTCAGTGTGGTGGCCCCCTTCCTATGGCATTTCCTGTATTTGGAGGTCAGGCGGGCGGCAACACTGTATTGCTTCCAGTGCCTCCTGAAAACATTGCTATTTCAGGAAGCTTTCCATGAACGACCCGCTCCAGTTTTACCAGTACAGGCTTTTCCCCCTCAGAACTTTGTTCTTTTAGAAATTGTATGTGGTGTTTTTTAATTCTTTTATTATATTCGTTGTTTATCACTCCAAAAGCTTTTGGATGGGGAGCAGTATAGAAATATTGTAAATAAATAAATTAAATTAGCAATAATTCCATTTTCTCTGCCCTTCCTCCTAAAGAGACCAGAGCAGCCTGCATGATCCTCCGTCTCTATCATCATATCTTCACAAGACCCCTGCAAGGTTGCGTAGGCTGAGAAATAGTGACCTGCACCAAGGACACCCAGTAAGCTGGGATTTGAATGCCGCTGTTCCTGGTCGATGTCCAACACTACACCCACTAGCTTATTGCAATGGGCGCTTCTTTTCTTTTATAAAGTTCTTTGTACATTCAGAAAGTGACAGACGCAGGTATTATTACTGCTACGTTCAAAAAAAGGAAGGCAGTAGTATGGATAATCTAATGTTTGGAGAGTGCCAAAAGCACACTACTACATGATATATATATATATATATATACAGGGATAGAAAATAATCATTGACCTTATTTATTCGCAAATATACCTGGATGCATCAACCTGCAAGGTCATAAATGGCAATCTACAAATTACCTAACAAAACTGTGTATGCAATTTCCTCCTGAGACAATTATCTTTTTACAATAAATACTTTCTGATACATGATATACATATACCACAGTCACAGTTTTTGGTCACAGTGCAGTGCTGGTAATGACATCAGTGTAGTACTGTTTAAACATATATTTATAATACAAGATTGTGTTTACTATTTTCTAGTTCTTATCAGCGTTGTGAACTTGACAGGCCTCCGGTTTATTGTCCTGTTTACGCCATAGCTTCCAAGGAAAAAACGCAACGATGAGTTGGCTGAAACTCGTAAATTATTGTGGGGTAGACACCTCCAAAGATTTTTGTGGGGTTGAAGCCTCCAAAATGAGAAACAGCTGGTATGCCTCAAGCTTGGAGAAACGCGAATAGCAGCTGAGAGAAGTTTGTAGAACCGGTCGGATTAAATTCCAACTTGTCTACCCACTAGAGAAGAAGCACAAAACTCATGGACATCCTTTTCCGCACATTTTGCTTTTCAGCAAAAAGATGCCTGTACAGTCCTTGATTCGAGTCACATCAGGAAACATTCTTACAGGGAGGGGTGTTTAAGTGAATTCTTTGTTAATCCCAGTCTGAATGGGCCTGATCCACCCCTCCTAGATTTATATATAGTTGTGAACTTAGCTATCCAATGGCATTTGCACTACCTGCATGATCTGACCCAGTTCCCGGGTCAAAAATGTATCGAAATACATTTAAAGTTTTCTCATGGAAATATTTATTTTGGGAAGAAAAATATATTCAAAAATGCATTAGTACTGCTACTACCTTGTAACTAGTGTGGTATAATGGTTAAAGAGTTGGACTGGGATCAGGAGACCCAGGTTCAAATCTCCACTCCGCCATGAAGCTCACTGGGTAACTTTGGGCCAGTCACTGACTCTCAGCCCAACCTACCTCAAAGGGCTGTGGTAAGAATAAAAATGGAGAGGAAGAGGAGGATCATGTATGCTGCCTTGAGCTCCTTAGAGGAAAAGACAGGATATAAAATGTAACAAATAAATAATACATATTTTGAGAGAAAATTGTTTTAAAAATATGTATTAATTGTGAATTTTCATGCAAATAGGACAGGCCTATAAGTGAGCCCATGCCAAGTTGACTTGGACTAATTTGTCCATCTTTACCTACTCTGATTTTCAGCTATATTCCTGGGTTGATTTAATATATATTGCATCAGATACACACAGGGCACTTCCATACAGAATGCTGCCCGCTATCCTTTGCAATAAATCGAAACAATCTGCCATTTGAAAACCATTTGCTTAATCCAGTTCACCCTGTATAAGTTCTACCCCCTAAGTGATGTGACGGCGCATAAGGCAAGTCTTAGAAAGGTTCCGACAAATTCTTCCAGATGGCCTTTGCTGGAAGGACATGAAGAAAAAGATTATTTAAGTATTTAACTTGCGGCCTGCTACAACATCTGGCCGAAGTGACTGAAAACCAGACGTGCATCCTATGACAACCAATTTTCCAAGCCAAATAAATCCCATTTCATTGATTCTTCACATTTCACCAAACGGCACGCTCATTAGTACGCACAACGATTTTTTTCTCTGAAATCTGCGCTAGATGACAGTTCCACCCACTTAATGATCAAAGCAGATTAAAAGCAAATAAATAATAAAAAATATCTAACCAGGATACAAAATGAGATAATCAATTTTCAATGCCTTTCGTCAACTAAACCGTTCCCTGTGATCTTAATCTTGGCTCTCTATACTGGTGCCAGCCGAGAAGTTCACATAAGGTGAAGATAAGACAGTGGAGACCTTGTGAGGGTCAAAGGCGAAAAAAACAAGGAAGCAAAACTCAACCGTATCTGGAAAGCGTAAGCTAAGTGATCAGAGAAAAGTGGCTGAAGAAGATTCAAAGATGAAAAATAATATACGGAAAACAGATTATGAGGAAGAAGGGTGGGATTTTTAAAAAATCAAAGCGTGTGTATAGAAATATTTAAAATCAGGGCTTGCTAAGACCTAATCTACACCAAGCAGGATATTCCACTATGAAGGTGGTAGATAAGAGACAGGAGCTATGCTACTGCTTTATAGCGGTATTGAAGTGCACTGACAATTGTTGGGTCCCATTGACACAGACCACACACCGCTTTCATACCGCTTTCTTAGTGCTATGTTCTGCTTGGTGTCGATTAGGCCTAAGGGTTTCTTCGCTCTCCTACAGCTCATCTTCCTTTCTCTCTTATAATACATTTAATAGATGTACCAGCCAGTGAATTGAACCTTGATTTAGGGTGTCTTGTCTTCCCCACCATGACTGGGATGTGCTGGCTCACCTGCCTTTCTTAAAGCACTGCACGTACATTTCCCGCTGAAGCAGAACAACCATTGAAAAACTGCTTCGGAGAGGACAGGGTGGTTGGGTAAGTGACGTCACTGGTTTCCATCCAGTCAGTGCTGTGCACAGCCTGTGTCTTAAACACACAGAACAGTTTCCATGGAGTTCAATCTGGAAGAGGAAGTTGTAGGCAGGGAAGTACGCTGCCACAGCTGGGTGCAGCCGTACAGATGTTTTGGCTTAGGTCAGGCTAGGGTTATTATTGACTGGTCAAATATAGCCAATTGATTCAGCTATTATTTGACTGTGCTCAAATATTGCAGAAAGGCATGATGCGTGAAGAACTGGCATGTTGCCCACCTGGCACTGTAAAATCGACTTTCAAAAGTTGCTGTTACTTTGCTTTATTTTTGTTTGAATTTTCTCCACTGACCGACCGACCCACCCCCTTTTTTTCCCTTCTTTTTTTTTTTGAAGAACACGTGAGCTTGGTGTTCCAAGCCAAATGCCAAAGGGAAGAACCAGAGAGTGAATCATCCACACTCTTAGAAACCTTACCTGACACTGTCTGACTACAACTAACCTTACATTTGAAGGACTGGGAACAAACACCATGCTCGCATACTCTGTCCTTCCCTTGCATCTGTGGCTTCGGGTTTATTCAAACCATGGTGATGCCATCGCGACCAAACTGGCAAACTATGGTTTGAGTGAGCTCTCCAAACCAGGTTTGCTTACCTGGTTTGGAAGCATACTTCACCAGTTTGGACATGGCAACATATGCTGGGAAAATAAATTATCAAGTTGTGCCTGGCTGGGGATAATGGGACTTGTAGTCTAAGGTGCAAGACTGGGCTTAAGAAATGGAAAGTAGAATGCAACAATATGGATAAATAGATAATGATCCTTTATGGGTTATTATTACTGCCGTTATAACGTCATCGTTATCATTATCATTAATTTCATCATCATCTGCTCAGTGGAAGCATAGATGCTTTCCTTTGGTCATACTGGATGTCAGCCTCCCCGAACCAAGTGGTAAGTTAATGAGTTAATGAACACCCTGATGTGTTGGACTGCCCAGTTAGCTTGGGGATGCTGGGAGTTGTAGTCCAACCCAGCTGAATGGTACCAGGCTGCTATAAGTTTTTGTCTCAAAAGTGGGTGCAAGCTCTTAGTTAATTTGTATTATTTATTATATTATTAATAATGTTATTATTGACCATGTCACCATGGGAACTAGTAATCCTACTGCTTTCCTACATTTTTGCCCTTTAGTCCACTCAACTCTGAGGGGCTCATGAATGAGGCAAATGTGGTTCATGCATAGTGAATCCCCCCTCCGAAATTTGCATGCAGTGTGACCCTGCCCCCTCCCTCATACACCCCTATCAGCCCCCTCCATCCATTTGCCCCTCCCCTAACCATATCGGGGGCTGCCTTTGCGCCACAGTGACTGGCCAAGCAGGGCTGTCTGTCGTCCTCTGGCGGAGGGGGGCGGGTCCCTGCCTGTTTGGCGCAGAGGAAATGAATTCCTATTAAAACTTAAGCTTTGAACTTTCCCAAACTTTCAAAATTTCCTGCACGTCTAACACCAGCTTCAGTTAAAAAAAATAAAAAAAAACACGAGCAAAATTGGTGCGGTAGATCTCGACTAACAAGCCTTACGCTACAGTCTTCTTATATGAGATTACGATGATGTGCTGATTTTCGGTATACAGACTAGAGCGTGGCCTGATATAAGACTGAACAACTGCAGCCGTCTGACACAGATCTCAGGGCCAGCGGAATATTTTGCGTGGCTGCTTTGAGCGCTCAAGCCAACTGCGAATTCAATCGAAGGCAGCCTTACGCAGGGCGGCCTTTCCTCCTTGCTGAAGCGCCAGCACAGAAGGGGCTCGCGACACGGCGGCACTGATTCATGGCTGTTGCTTTTGTATTCATTTGACCTTTGCATCCTGTTGATAAACTTGGCAAAAAAGAATGATTGAAAAGGGGGGGGGAGAGACAGAGGCGGGGGACTATAACTACTGCTCCTGGCACGCCAGGAAGGCATTTAGAACCACGTAAAGCTGTTGGGAACACATAACTCCCTTGTAGCATGTTGCTGAGACGGCTCTAGAAAGAGGCTACTATGTCTCGAGTGGAGGCTGGGGGCTCCGGGATCAGTGGGGCAGTGAATCCACTTCACGTTTCAGTCAGAACCAGCCAGAACTCTAAAGGAGTGATCCAAGGCACTCCTTCAGAGTTCTGGCTGGTTCTAATAGAAACCCAGAGTGGATTCACTGCCCCACCGGAGGCACCAGTCTCCACTAGTGACATATTAACCTCTGTAGCTAATTCTCTCCTTCACCCCCCTCTGCCATCCACAGGCACCTAAAGTCCAGAGGGATGTCACACACATACAAATGCACGTCCCTTTTTAGGATCACACTTATGCCAAGGGAGAGCGCCTTCTCCCTTACCAACCTGCCTAGTCACTGAGGTCCCTGGAGGGCATGCTCCAGGTGATGCCACATGGACCTCTAGCCCGATTAGAGACCACCAGGCCAAGAGCCTTTAGCGTGGTGGCCCCTTCTCTTTGGAACTCCCTGCCCCTGTAAGCCACTAGCCTGCTTCCGGTGCCTCCTGAAAACAACTCTTTCCCAGGAAGCCTTCCTCAACTGGACAGCCACCGATTTTATCGGTCCTTTGTTTTAAATTGAATAATTTTAATTTGCTGTTTTTAATCTTCTTTCTTTTTTCCCCCTGTTCCATTCCCAAGTGCACCGCTCCGGAATCTATTTTAGATACGGAGTGGTATATAAATATTGTAAATTAATCAATAAAGGGCCTCTTGAACCCCTTCTGATTGAACCTTAGGATCAAAGCGTACGATTTGATTTTGTTCAGTGACGTGAGCAAAGGGCACCCGGGGGTTTGTTCTAGAAAGGAAGCCAGCTGGTGAGGGAGGGGAAAGCTCAGCTTGCAGAACTGCATGTACCCATGAATTCGGCCAAGGCAGTGGCGTCGGGCGATTCTCAGCTCCGACGTGCTTCTGCACAGCAGGGAAATGCCGGAGACGGCAACAGCTGCCCTGCGTGCTGCTGCTTTCCTGCAGACGCTAATCCGGCAGGTTTACACAGTTGCTGGACAGAGATGAAAGGCGAGAGCCATTAAAAAGAGAGAGAGAGAGAGAGAGAGAGGCACCGATTGGGGAAACGGTTCAAACAGTGGCAACGAAAGTAGACCGAATATGGCCAGTTACCATTTGTGTTTCTTTTACTGTCTCCGGATCCTGCGCCTTTAACAGCAGCTTGCCATAAAGAATTAAGGCGGCAGCTCCAAATTCTTGTGAATAAAGGTGTACAGGCTCGTGCCACATGCAGGCGAAAACCTCTGCCATCATTAAAACTTAATGTGACCATGTTGAAAATATTATTTATTTATTTATTATTGCATTTATATCCCGCCTTCTTTCCCTCCAAGGAACCCAAGGCAGCATACATAATCCTCCTCCTCCTCTCCATTTTACCCTCACAACAACCCTGTGAGGTAGCTGGGCTGAGAGCCTATGACTGGCCCAAAGTCACCCAGTGGGTTTCCATGGCTGAGTGGGGACTGGAACCCGGATCTCCTGGCTCCCAGACCAACACTTTAGCCACTACACCACACTGGCTCAGGGCTATACCAGAGATAGGCAACGTGGGCCATCGCCCCCAGTGTCCCCAGACACTTTTCTTGGCACTTGGCAAGGTGCCCTAGAACACTCTTTAGAATAAATAAATAATAATAACATAGTTCCTTACTGGCACTTGGGATAGCTGTGAAACAGGTTTCTGTTGGTGCTGAAAACTGTAGGTTCAAAGGAGTTGTTTAGTGTGTTGGAATTCGGACCCCACTTCTGCCTTTAAGGGAAGGTCTTTCGCCACGCCTCCCATGACAGCCATTTTGTGGTCGTGCCCACAAGTTTTTCACATTGCCAAACGCACCCAAGGCCCAAAGAGTTTGCCTTCCCCAATCTCGATTATGAATTCCAGCGCTGCAATATGCTAAGCTTGGTTGCTTTGTTTTTCTGAATGTAACCGAATGCGCCAGACGACAACAATTTGTAAATGCGTCAGGGGAAGCGTATGTGACTGCTTATCAGATCTCCTTCCATTTGATCACAAGGGGTCACAGTTACACATATCCTCAATTCCCTCCTGTTGAAACCAGTGGGATTCAGAAGTAATTCACCGACTGGTTGAATCGTGCGGCTGTTTTCCGAGTGTGTGTTGTGATTGTTCTTTTTTTTAATCCAAGCGGTGATATCGGGAAACAGAATCCTTCCGTGCGCGGCTGTAGCCGTTGCTGCACTCACGCGGTGCAATGGCAAAGCAAACACAGCCTCAATCGGAAGAGAACGCCAGGCTCAAAGCAACACAAGGCGAGACCACCCACTTTCCAGCTAAACCCCCCCCCAACGCCACAGATGGGTCTGAGGAATCCATAATACACAGAGACACACACACACTTCCCCTCCCCGCACCGCCACTGTGCCCCCCTCTTCTCACTTTGGGAACTCCTGTAGAGGATTAAAGAACCATCTGTGAGGATTTAATGTAGGCAAGACAATTCTCAGCAGGCCCTGAGCCAGAACTGGTGTGTGTGTGAGAGAAACCGGGGGGGGGGGGGGAGGATAAGGGGAGGCCCCTTTTAAGCAGAGACATCCCAAGACCGTTTGAGGCCCGAGGCAGAAAATACACATGGTGTCCCTCCACAGTGATAGAAACAGAGTACTTTACTAGGGTCAGCCCTCCATGCAAATCCATGCTTAACAGCAGCTATGAAATGCCGACAATTTACACTCCTTCCGAGCTTTTCTACACGAGGCATTTTATTGCATGCTCGAGATTCCTTGATTCTTTAGATGTTGCAATCCTTCTGTTTAGCTTTCCAGGGTTTTTTTTTTGGGGGGGGGGTTAGAGCAGGGGAAAATTCGGTATTACTTCTGAAAGCGAAAGAAAAGGTATTTTCCTACTTGGGTAATTGTGACAGCCTGCTATAGCACAGCGCCTCCTAGAGGTTAAGTAGCAGAAAAACAGGAAAGGAAATCTCTTTGTGGAGAGCTTGGGTCTCCATTCTGTGATGAATCTTCTCTCTTTCGGGTAGCTGCTCATTCTCTAGCCTTGCCTTGCTGTTTGCTTTCGTCGTGGGCTGACTGATGTGATCTGGGCTGGCAGAGGAGGCTTCTGGGGTGGGGAGTCAGGAGTGCCATGATTCCAAGCCCTCCTGCCAAGTTGTGAGACAACAAAGAGGTCTGCTGTGCAATTCACAACGCTTTATTCAGGAAACAGACGTCTCTTCACACCTATGTCCCTGTCATTGACCGGGTTTTTGTGCTGCAGGATTGTGAACTTGATTCGGTTCTGGTGCTCATGTTCCTGGGGTCCAAATTCTTCCATTCTAAGTGTATGTCTGTTGCAGCAGACTTTAGCTGGTGGGTTTTGGGGTTCTAGTAAAAAAAAACAAAAAAAACCCACCCAAAGTAGACCCTGCAAACCTGGTGTCTGGCCACCCCTCGTGTAAGGAAATCCAACATTCTTTGTTACTGTTAATAATGTCACACTTTATCCAGTGGAAGAAGCTCGTAGTCTTGGCTTCATTTTTGATTCTTCACTTTCTTTCTCCTCACATATCGAGGCTGTAGCCAAGTCCTGCCGTTTTTTCCTATATAACATTGCTAGGATCCGTCTGTTCTTATCTGAATCTTCTGCTAAGACCCTTGTCCATGCATTGGTTCTCTCCCGTTTGGACTTTTGTCATCTTCTTTGGACTGGTCTTCCTTCTGCTCCTCTCTCCTCTTCAGTCTCTCTTCACCATTCTGCAGCCAAGATTATTTTCTTGGCTCGTCGTTTTGACCATGTTTCTCCTTTGACGAAACGTCTTCATTGGCTTCCGATCCCATATAGAATTCAGTATAAGCTTCTTTTGCTGACATTCAAAGCGTGTCATGGTCTTGCACCTTCTTATCTTTCCTCTCTCATTTCACTTTACCATCCCCCTCGTACCCTCCGTTCTTCAAACGTTATGTTGCTCTCTCCTGCCCAAGAGTTCGTATCTCTCTTGCCTGGCTTCACCCATTCTCTCTGGCTGCCCTGTTTGCTTGGAATGCTCTTCCAGAGCAACTATGTACCACGAGTTCCATTGTAGATTTTAAAACGCGTTTGAAAACTCATTTGTTTTCAATAGCTTTTGGTATTTTAGCTTGATCTACTGTTCTTATTACTATGATTATTCTCTTATTTCTGCTTTGTAAACCCCTTCCCCCCCCCTTTCATATGTTTTAATGTGATTTTAGATTGTAAGCCTCTAGGCAGGGTGTCGCTGTTTTATTTGTATATTTTGTACAGCACCAAGTACATTGTTGGTGCTATATAAATAAATAAACAATAATAAAAACTTTTCTTTTTCCTAAAGCTTTTAAAACTTGATTTTGTTCTGACTTTATACTGTTAGTTTTACCCTACCCAGTGCCTGTTTACCCTACCCTGTGCCTGTTTGCATTCTCTTCCCCTCCTTATTGTTTTATTATGATTTTATTAGAATGTAAGCCTATGCGGCAGGGTCTCGCTATTTAATGTTTTACTCTGTACAGCACCATGTACATTGATGGTGCTATATAAATAAATAAATAAATAAATAATAATAATAATAAGTGTCAATCAATCAATCAATCCTTACAGTCAATGACACATCAAGTAAAATCCACAGTGGGCTATTGAGAAGTGGCACGCTGGGAGATGTTTACTGAAGCTAAACGTTTTGATTGCCTTACTCCTGGGAGGCCCTTAGAAGTAACCCCTGAGGCAGCTGAATGAGGGTGAAACTGGGAGGTGCAGCAATACTGGAGAGCAAACAGGCATTTGTTGCACAGGACAAAGGCGGGGGGGGGGGGACTTCTAAATGATCATTTATGAGCTGTGAGCGCGTGTATCTGTTAAAGCAAATACTGAGATTTAAGTTGCAGTCCGAGGCGGTAAAGAGACATCATCAAAGGCTCGTATTGCCATGAAATAGAGCGATACACATCAGGCGATGGGTGGAAAGTATGCATCGAAACTTTGCTGCTTTTCGCTCAAGGGAGGCGCGCTCCCTTCCGACGGAGCCTTTAAGAGCTCTGTCCACACGGCGGAAGCCTCAAAGTGCAGGGCTGCGAGGGTGGGAACATCAAGCCGCTGCAGCACGCCTATGAAAACAAAAACAGGCAGGCCACGGGAGATGTTTACGGCTGCCGGCACGGTGGATAACAGATGAGAACTGGCTTGAATTCAGATCAGCATTCGGAGATCTGGCTGTTCATCTGAAAAAGCCGGATCTCTTGGGTGAGAAACGTCAGCCTGGGAGCCTCCTGAGAACGAAACTTGTTTGTGAGATTGCTGGCGTTCGCATCTCGTTCTGATCCCAGCTGGAATATTGTGAGAACAGCCAACGTCTCCCCTGGGGCTTCAGAAGCTGGAGGCAGAGTGGGGCGCGGGGGGGGGGGGGGAGCAGAGAGATGTAGTGATATAAATGGACTGCTAAACAAAACCAAAAAATAATAATAAAACAATTCAGGGTAGGGTTGGCTTCCCCCTTCTCCGCTGTGTGCCAACAGCTGTGATGACAATGAAAAGGAAGGAGAGGTCTCTGTGCTGGAGGGCAGACAAAGGCTCAGTTCAGACAACACGTTTCTCAACGGCGGTTTTAGAACTCCACGGTGGAGTTTTTACACAACCGTTGAGAAATGTGTTGTCGGGCAGGAAAACTCCATGTAATAGTGGTGTTTGGTTGTTTTTTTTTGAAAACCCTCCACTCAGAATATACACGCTGTGCAGAGGAGAGTTCCTGCACAACCATTGTGTTGTGTGGAGGGCTCCGTAGAGTTTTCTGTTGCATTGAGTTGACTTTTTCCACGGGCTACAAGAGTGGCAAAAGAAGCGAGTGCCACGCTAGGAGAGCCGCCGGGATTGGTTGTTGTGTGTGTGAGTTTTTGTGGTTTTTTTTTTTTTTTTTTTTTTTTTGCAGCAATGGTTGATGGGATATCATCAGGATGACTGGGGGAGGAGAGAGGGTGGAGGAACTGTCAATCAAACGTCACGATGGATTTTACTCAACTCCACGGTAGCCCACAGTCACACAACGGTGGAGTTAGAACATGTTGTGCGGGGAGTCCCTCCTAAATACTCAACCGTTGAGCGGAGTTTTCACACTGCATTGACTAACATGTTGTCTGAACTGAGCCAAAGCCTCTTTGCTCTGCTGGGGCATCCGTCGCTTTCAAGGAGCTGACTTTCAAATAATGGCAGGTACATTACCCCAGAGAGAGGACGGATTGTGCAAGCCACAGTTTAGAACCCATTCCACAGTTTCAGCTTCCATACATAAAAGCAAACCATGGTTTAGAAAGCCAATGTCTGCTGAGCACCCCACCCCCCACGCTGTGGTACAGAGGTGTCCAGAGATAGAGCAACAGCCAGAACTACTGTTAGTGGAGCAAAGCTAACTGAGCCGCAGCCTCAAGGAGCACTCCTCAAGTTTCAGCAATGTTGGTTTCCTGGCCCCTCCCCCTTCTGAGGAGGTGGGGCTTTTGGAAGGGGGCAGGGCTTTACTCAAAGCTCTGCAGGCTGAATGAACCAGGCTGGTAGGCCAAATGTGGCCTGCAAGCCAGAGGTTCCCCGTCCCTGGCATAAGCAATGTTTGTCAATGCTGGTTTGTCAGCTAATCACCATCTATAACATGTCAACTCAGATACTGCGACAATCATGTTGGTTTTTTCAATTGCTATCATGATGGAGAACACTTATTTTGGTATATAAACGTACACACACTCACACACACTCACTGACATAGACACTTTAATAAATACAGAAGTTTCAGAACAAGCCAGAATAGCTGCAATTTCCTCCAACAGCCAACCCCTAAATCACCGCTTTCACACATACACACCCCACTTCATTTCCCATAGGCTCACCCATCCCATCTCCTGGCAAGAGGAACTCCTAAGGCAGGGAAATTTTGCATAACAATAATCACTGAAGCAACAGAAGGACAGATAATCAAGATAAAAGAAAGGCCAAAGGGGAGAGACCACCTTTAGCTACAGAGACATGAAAACAGGGTGCTTCCAGACGAGGTATCAAAATCCTGTGATTGCCCTGTCTCATGCACAGAATTTTAAAAGGGTCCAGACATTGTCATTCCCCATTTGGAATCCTCTTATGTCTTCCCATCACTTCATCCATCTTCATTCTCAGGGCACAATCCTATGATGACGAGAATCGTAAGCCCCCAAACTTGGAAGCTTCCGATCATCCTATGCAGGGCAGAAGCAAGCGGCAATGGTGATCTTCGCCTCCCCATCCTCCCGCCCTGCATTTTTCACTAGATGGGCTTTTTGCCCATCTACCTGGGGCGCATTGGAGAGGGAGCGAAGGGGGCTGACAGACACTCAGGATAGCTCATATCCTAGCCTCTCCAGTCTCCTCCTATCCACGCCCACTGAAATGCCCCCCTTTTGCCCCTCTTCAAGATCATATTCCCAATCTCTGAGGACAGCTGGCAGAGTTCTTTCCACATCAGCTGCCAGGGGGAGAGGGGTTTGATCTCCAATCCCCCCTCCAAGGTTGGAGCACTGTCTCTGACCTCCGAGCTGGAAATGTGAACTAACCTACGGTCCCTCAGATACTGTCTAGGCGCATAGGGAAAGATGGAATAAGATGCCCAATGCCTTTAGATTAGTGGGAGGGGGCATAGCTCAGTGGTAGGGCACATGTCTTGCATGCGGGAGGTCCCAGGTTTGATCCCTGGCATCTCAAGATCGAGCTGGGAAAGAGACCTGCCTGAAACTCTGGAGAAAAATGGTTGCCAGTCAGCGTTGACAATACTGGGTTAGATGGACCAAGGATTCTTAATCTCAAAATAGCTCAAGGAATCCATGCCAAATATCTTGAAACTTTTCCAATCTTGTTTATGCTAGTCTGTTCTCTCTATGACAGCCAAGTCAACCAGACCTCATATTCATTGTACAGTCTGTGGCCCTTCTAGCATACCAGGGTTAATCATTTCGCATTTCACAATTGCTGCATGTGGAAAACCACTTTTCCTGATATGACAGATGTGGTATGCATCCTAAAAGTATATAAGTAGGATATAGATTACACTGCACACTTAGGAACATGCAAACATCATGCAATACTTCATTCAAGAAAGGTGAGATTACCTTAAAACAGAGGTTGATTGAATTTAAGCCTTGTGGAATCTGCTATATTTTTCTAGAACTCCAAGATCCACCAACTGGTGCTAAAGATACAGGAGCTGTTCAAACAACATGCTAACCCACACTCAGTGATTGAGTGTGAGTTGCTGCTGGATCCTGGGTTGTTTATTGAGCAATGGGTTAATGTATTGTATGAGCCCATGGCATTTTTCACAGGGCGGCTTGTTAAACCACCCTGAACAACCCAACAACCATGATTTCTCAAGGTGGCTTGTTCAAGAAAAACAACTGATTGACTAGCCTCGTTTTTGTTTTACTGGTATTCTGTTTTTTTAAACCTTTTAATATGTTATTTTATTCTTTGCTGTAATTTGCTGTTTTTATTCCTTTTATCTTTTAGCATTCACTGCTCTGGAATTTGTTTAGTATGTAAATATTGTAAATAAATAAATAAATAGATCCAGATGTACTTTCTCTTCACCTCCTGCCTGGGTTGTTGTTTTTCTATTGAAGTGCTGGGCAATTATGGATTAAAGAAGACACAACTCTTGGTTTTTCAGAAATTAATTGACCTAAATCTTCGCTATTTGAGAATGGCAGCTGATAAATCCTGTTCCCCGTTATTCTTAAGCAACCTTTCAAAATATGGAATTGTTAGAGCTTCATATCTAACTGTTCCTAAATACAGGAGGCCATTCATGCTCACCTCTTTCAACGTGCTGCCCTCTGCACTGTTAAGATCTCAATTAACAAACATCTGTATGGAATTGGGGTCATAGAAGCCATTGTACTGCTGTATTGCAATTTGTAATGTGGCATGAAAACAAGGTTCACATCACAGTCTGGTGTGCAAAGAAGCGGAGGCTGTAATTCTACACCCACTTACCTGGGAGCAAGCCGTTGAATTCAGTGGTAAAATTTTGAAATGCTGTTGCTCATCTTGATAGCCCCCTTAGCGATACCTCCAAAGAGAGCCCAAAAATTCAGGCAAAATCCACAAGCCAGTTTTCACCTTCTCCAGGCGCAGGTCTTTCGTAAAGTTAATGGGTCATAATGGCCCATTCAGGACCAAGCCACCCCCAGATGCTTTGAATGACATAAGAACATAAGACGCGCCATGCTGGATCAGACCAAGGGTCCATCTAGTCCAGCACTCTGTTCACACAGTGGCCAACCAGCCATTGGCCAAGGATGAACAAGCAGGACATGGTGCAACAGCACCCTACCACCCATGTTCCCCAACAGCTGGTGCACACAGGCTTACTGCCTCAAATACTGGAGATAGCATACAACCATCAGGGCTAATAGCCATTGTTAGCCTTCGCCTCCAGGAATTGATCCAACCCCCTTTGAAAGCCATCCAAATTGGTGGCCATCACGACATCTTGTGGTAGTGAGTTCCATAATTTAACTTTGCGCTGTGTGAAGAAATCCTAACTCTTACCTGTCCTGAAACTCCCACCAATCCCCGGGTCCTAGTATTTTGAGAGAGGGAGAAAAATGTCTCCTTACCCACATTCTCCACACCATGCATAATTGTGTACACCTCTATCATGTCTCCCCTTAGCCTCCTTTTTTCCAAGCTGAACAAACTCAGTTGATTGATTGATTGATTGATTGATTGACATTTTTATACCGCCCAATAGCCAAAGATCTCTGGGCAGTTCACAAAAATTAAAAGCATAATAAAACAACCAACAATCTAAAAACACAAATATGAAATGCAGTATAAAAAGCACAACCAGGATAAAACCACGCAGCAGAAATTGATATAAGATTAAAATACAGAATTAGAACAGTAAAATTTAAATTTAAGTTAAAATTAAGTGTTAAAATACTGAGAGAATAAAAAGGTCTTCAGCTGGCGATGAAAGGAGTACAGTGTAGGCGCCAGGCGGACCTCTCTGGGGAGCTCGTTCCACAGCCGGGGTGCCACAGCGGAGAATGTTGAGGTAACTGTTCCTCATAGGGGGGTGCTCCAGTCCCTTAATAATTTCAGTTGCCCTTTTCTGCACTTTTTCCAGCTCCATAATATCCTTTTTAGGTGTGGTGACCAGAACTGTACACAGTATTCTAAGTGTGGTCGCACCATAGATTTGTATAAAGGCAGTCTGATACTGGCCGTTTTATTCTCAACTCCTTTTCTTTTAATGCCTAACAAGGAACGATATACCGGTCTGGGGAAGCTATGTCCTCGTCTTCAGTTACTGTGGGGATTGCAGCTAAGCTCAGAGGGGAGCAGGGAAGTCCAACAGGGATGGCAGGTGATGTCAGGGTCCCTGCTAATAAAAAGTGCCGGGGTTGTGAACCCTGGCTCTGCTACACCACTACCTCCGAGTAGCTGTGCTTAGGATTGTGCCACGAGAGAGAGAATAAAGGACGGGAGAGCGAGCGAGCGCAAAGATTAACCCCAAGCGCTACGTCTCCTCTGCCCTTGCATGGGAGGCACATGGCCCTGCTTTTGCCGCATGGCTCAGCTGATGTTTAGCTAGCTGAATCGGCTGGTTTTTGGAACACCGTGTTAATTAGATTACAGACGGTTGCTGAGCCCTGCCAAGAATTATCAAATGATAAAAGGCTCTCCAGAAGTACAACACTGAGTGAGAAATATGCCTTGCTTCTTGGGAATAATATACCCCCCCCAAAAAAAAAACCCTAACTCTCGCCCTTCAAATAATGCACACAGCCTGATGTGGGAATGATATCAATAATATTTAGCTTTTGCTCTCTGGCTCTTTGCCTGTCCAGGAAGCAAGTGGTAGCAAGCATTTTTTGTGAACCACCCAGGGAGCTTCGGCTATTGGGTAGTATAAAAATGCAATAAATAAATAAATAAAATGGCAAGGATGAGAAAGGGGATGAGGAGCAAGAGAACTTGGTGACCATGGCGGTGAGAAGGTGGACTCACTGAGGAAGGGGCCCATGGAAGGGGGTCTTGCCCCCCAAACCTGGAGCCAGCACAGTTCAAGTTGCCCGTCCACCATCGGCACCTGGACAGCAGACAGAGTGGGCAGAGCGGTCCCCCAGTCGCAGTCCCCCTCCGCCCCATGGTGAAATACACATCATACATTAGGGTGACCATATGAAAAGGAGGACAGGGCTCCTGTATCTTTAACAGTTGCATAGAAAAGGGAATTTCAACAGGTGTCGTTTGTATATATGGAGAACCTGGTGAAATTCGCTCTTCATCACAACAGTTAAAGCTGCAGGAGCTATACTAGAGCGACCAGATTTAAAGGAGGGCAGGGCACCTGCAGCTTTAACCGTTGTGATGAAGAGGGAATTTCACCAGGTTCCCCATATATACCAATGACCCCTGCTGAAATTCCCTTTTCAAGACAACTGTTAAAGATGCAGGAGCCCGGTCCTCCTTTTCATATGGTCACCCTATCAGACATTTCATTGCTCGCAGGGACAGAGGTCTTCTTCGGGTAGAAAATGCAGCCACAGCATCCAGCAGAAATGGGAGCCAGGGTTCAGCTGGTCTGAAATCCCCACCAAGCCCAGTTTCTCACAGCCCTATGAACAAACCCTTTGTTCGCAAGACCCTGCCGGTTCATTGGGAAATGAAACTTTTAAAAACCAGAATAGCCTGACTCTTCTATAATCACACATCATATAAATATAAAACCTACCCACGGCCCACCGTATATTTGCTTGTCCCCAAACACGCATCCGTACACAATGCCAGGGTTTGTAGCAGAAACCTTTTAAGCAGGGATTTATTGGCTGTGTAAGAGGCAAAATAGAAGTTTGTTAAGCTGCGGGTGCTGGTTCCCTGGTGTTACCAACATTGCACTAGCTTATTACTCCATGGGAAGCTAGGTTTGCATTAGCTAAGACCTTTAACTCCAACACACAAGACGTAAAAGCTGTGCGTGAGACAAACATTTCTCTAGCATAACAGGAGGCATCTCACATAGGGCGGCCACTTACAGATGGCAAGAAAAGAGGGCACGCATCACCAAGAAAAGGGGACAAAAGAGCACACCAACTTGCATAAAACGTGCATATCCTAACTTAAATCTATAGATGCAAATTTAGATGGGGAGGTCATTATAATTTAAATAGAATTACAGGACATCTCACCAGAGTATGGGAGACTGTGACCTCTCTGCCTTATGAAATCTGCTGCCCAGATACCGTTGGTAGGCAATTTCGAGTCCCAGCGCTTCTTCCTGATGGTTCTTTCATCTTTCAACCAAACTTAAGAGTGGACTTCCCTTTGAGCAGAGAACACCTTCAAATAGAGGATGGTCCTCTGTAAAAGCAGACACCTGGCCACCCTAATCCTACCCCCCACACCCCGAGTTTGCCTCTGTGACACTGGCTCCAATCCAGCATCAGTATCTTGATAATTCCACAAAGCAAGGACAAGGTTGGGGTAGCTGTGTGTCCTACTTTACAGAGGACAGTCCTCTATTTGAAAGGCTGTCCAGTCCAAGTCCAATTTAGCGACAGAGAAGCAGAAGGAGGAAGATGGGCTTTTGCCCATCCACAGTTTGGACCTCGATGGCAGAACAGGCAGCAGGCACCCAGGTCTCCCCCATTAAGGTGAGATGTGTTGCACCTCTATTTAAATGATAGTTATTATTTCTAACTCTGCATCCATACATAAAAATTTGCATAATTAATTCTGAGGCAAATTATGGGTCTTCTTTTTGGTGTGGTGATTAATTTTTTTTGGCGATGCATACGTGACCACCGAAGACAAGATGGCGCCGCTCCCATTCCCCACCAGAAGCCAACTGTGCTGAGAATCAGTGTGATGTAGTGGTTAGAGTATTGGACTGGGTCTCCAGAGATCCTGGTTCTAGTTCCCACTCGATCATGAAGCTCCCTGGGTGATTTGGAGCCAATCTCTGACTCTCAACCTCACCTCAAAGGGTTGTTATGAGGATAAAATGGAGAGGAGGATCACGTCTTTCCCCTCAGTTCCTAGAGACCGCAATAATAGTAATAATAATAATAATAATAATAATAATAATAATAATAATAATAATAATTTTATTTATTTCTTACCCGCCTCTCCCTTTGGATCGAGGCGGGGAACAACATTAGAACAGGAATCAATACATCTTAAAAATTCATGATTTTACATTGATCTGGATAGGCCTGCCGGAAAAGGCTAGTCTTTAAAGCTGACTTAAAATCACACAGAGAGTTAATTTTACGAATCTCCTCCAGCAGGCCATTCCACAAACTGGGGGCAACAGAAGAAAAGGTCCTCTGGGAAACTGATGTCAGCCTAGTTTTAGCTGATTGAAGTAAGTTCACCCCAGGGGACCTGAGTATGCGGGGCGGACTGTATGGGAGAAGGCGATCCCGCAGGTAAACTGGACCCAAACTGTTTAGGGCTTTAAAGGTAATGACCAACACTTTGTACTTTGCCTGGAAACTAATTGGCAGCCAGTGGAGTGATTTTAATGTTGGGGTAATATGCTCACCCCTAGATGTACTGGTGACCAACCTGGCTGCCATATTTTGAACTAGTTGAAGTTTCCGAACTAGGTACAATGGTAGCCCTATGTAGAGCGCATTGCAGAAGTCAAGCCTTGAGGTTACCAGCGCGTGCACTACTGTCTTTAGGTCTTCTGACTCTAAGAAGGGGCGCAGCTGGCATATCAGCCGAAGCTGATAGTAGGCACTCCTGGCTGTCGCATCTATCTGGGCTGTCATTTGGAGCGACGGATCCAGGAGCACCCCCAAACTGTGAACACAGTCTTTCAGGGGGAGTGTAGCCCCATCCAGAACTGGCTGACACACCTCCAAACCTAGGTCAGAGCCCTTGACAGCAAGCACCTCTGTTTTGTCTGGATTCAGCTTCAGTTTATTTTTCCTCATCCAGCCCATTACTGCCTCCAAGCATTCATTCAGAGGAGACACACTATCCTTAGCTGATGCTGTTATTGAAGGCATAGAGAAATATATTTGGGTGTCATCAGCATACTGATAGCACCCTGCCCCATGCCTCTGGATGATCTCTCCCAGCGGTTTCATGTAGATGTTAAACAGCATTGGGGATAGGATGGCACCTTGTGGTACGCCATACAACAGCTCCTTTTTTGAGGAGAAACTATCCCCAAGCATCACCATCTGGAATCTACCTGAGAGGGAGGACCGGAACCACTGGAGCACAGTGCCCCCGATTCCCAAACCCCAATAGTCTCAATACCGAAGGGTAGTCCTCAATCGGTACCGTAAATGCCTAAACACTAAGAGGGGTTGGTGGGTGGGTTGTGTGAATGCACAGATGACCACTCGAAGAACCACAGTTACAGGTAAGCAACCTGTTGTTCTTCTTCGTGGTCTCTATGCATCACACGTTATGGGCGAATAACAAGCTTACTTATCGGAGGCCACACTTGGTCTTCCCGACCTTTTCCTTTTTGTCAACAGCGAGTTTATGACTTCTAGCTTATTTAGCTAGTTTTTTCGCCGTGTGCGTCCTGGGGTAGGTGGGTCAGCGGATAGACCCAGTGTACTAGTCGAAGGGCCCACCGATTCCATGGCTTGAGAAGACCCCTCTTTGCTCTTAGAAGCAGAACGCGTCTAAGAGCGTTCTGCTTCTAAGATTTGAATGTTATCGACTGCCTCCAAGGCCTTTTTTCCAAAGGACAGCTTCTAAACGGTCCGATCGGTGATGGCAGGTCTGCTTTGAGAAACCTTGGCAGTGGTGGCAGGTTTCAACCACGTGCGCTTCCCCCAGGCAGAAAAGGCAAAGGGAGTGTCTGTGGCGTTACACCCCACAAGTCAGTTCCCAAATGTATGTCTGCAGTCTGTAAGTCTGTGGTTTGTAGAATGTTGGCCTGAGTGGGCGGAGTTAGAATGTCTGGGGAGGGGGAGGAGTGATATATAAGGGAAGGACTGCGGGGATTGTGGGGAACTTTTTAGGTACTCTTAGAGTCTTTAGTGCTCTCTGTGTTTAGAGTACTTAAGTTCCAGGAAATTTGAGGTTCAGGGTAGAGAGTGGTGTCTTTGGAGTGTGGTGTGCAGATAGTTGATGTCTATTAATCAATACAGATGATAAAGAAAGCTCAAGAGTGATTGTGTGAGAGAAAGGAAAGCTTGTATGTGAATGAGTGAAAGGATTGGATGAAAGGTTTCAAAAAGGCTTTTAAATGTTTTATTTGAAACAAAACTTGTGAACTTTTAAAAATACATTTTAATCATTTTGTTTTTAACTACCACAAAAATCCCACGTGTCTGTTTGGCAGAAAAGGCAAAGGGAGTGCCCATCGGTGGGGGGAGTTTATTCCCACATTCACACTTACGAAATGGCGCATTTAGTGCCATACGCAGCCTAGAATACCTACAACTAACGTAACTAAAAAAAAAAAATTTTTTAGAAATTAACTAAACTACAACTAAAATGTATATAAGGTAAGGAAAAAACAGCTCTATCTCAGACGAGAGCAAAAGATTCCTCAAAGGCACCTATGACGGCGGTCGAAAAGGAACTGAGGGGAATAGGCAGGAACCCCGCTTGGACATGCGCAGTGCGGCAGTGGTAGGGGTTCCCACCTAAACGACTTTAATAATAATAATAATAATTTTATTTCTTACCCGCCTCTCCATTTTGATCGAGGCGGGAAACAACAATAAGCGATAAAAATACATGAAACTGAATTAAAACATTATATACATTGTTAAAAATATCCTAAAAAACATCCTAAAACATTTTAAAAACATGTTAAAATTCCACTGGATAGGCCTGCCAGAAGAGATCAGTCTATAGCTTTCTTGAATGCTAGTAGACTGTTAAGTTGATGAGTCTCCTCCGGCAGGCCATTCCACAGTCTGGGAGCAGCAGAAGAGAAGGTCCTCTGGGTAACAGTTGTTAAACTAGTTTTTGCTAGCTGAAGTAGATTCTTCCCAGAGGACCTGAGTGTGTGGGGCAGATTGTACGGGAGAAGGCGATCCCGCAGGTAGCCTGGACCCAAACCATGTAGGGCTTTAAAGGTGATAACCAACACTTTATACTTCGCCCGGAAACTAACTGGCAGCCAGTGAAGAGATTTTAAAACTGGTGTAATATGGTCACGCCTAGGTGTACCGGTGACCAGCCTGGCTGCCATATTTTGAACTAGTTGAACTTTCCGGACTAGGCACAAAGGCATTGCAGAAGTTGAGCCTTGAAGCTACCAGCATGTGCACTACCATTTTTAGGTCTTCTTTAGCTTTGGAAGGTTCCTGGATCGAGGCTCCGCGCAGGCGCGAAGCCCATATGTGTGATGCACAGAGACCACGAAGAAGAATCTACATTGGGCTCCTTGGAAGAAAGGCAGGATATAAATGTAACAAATAAACAAATAGATAGAACCTTTACTTGCTTCAATACTGGTGACAGAATAGCATTCTCCACTGCATTGAGAGCAATAGGCTAGGTAAGAGGCTATAGGCCGGGTGGCGCGGCACATAGACCTCAGTCCTCCAATGCCTCACTATTGCTTGCTCAATCACCACTCTGCTCGCTCCATTGCTTGCCGCCCAAAGTAATGCTGCAATCCAGCAGTGGTGGCCCTGGCATGCATCACACTAGGGCAGGATCTACACTATTCATTACACCGTTGTTTAAGTGCATTGTTGCATCCTCCCTTGCTACGTTACAAAATGCAACTTGAGCCCAGTCAATCGAAATACCTTTTCTTCTATCGTTTTACCCCGGCACACTCTTCTTTAGAACGTTCTTCATTATGCTCATACCGGCTCTGAAGTAAACCTCCTTCTTCCGGTGACTCTGAGCTAGACCTGCCGGGATAAGACGGCAGGGAGGCGGGGCGACGCGTAGGGACGAGGGAAGCCCTGCAGCGTCTTAAAGGGGCCACGTGCGCCCGGAAAGATAAGCGTTTTTTTAAAAAAATTAAGCCTCTGTCCCCTCTTTCACCGCCCTCCCTCCCCCTCTCCCTCCCCTTCGTCGCGTTGTGCCAGCTCTCCCTCCCCTAGAAAAGCCCTCACTTGTCCTAATCAGGAAGCAAAGACCATGGTCACGAGACATGACTTTGAAAGACGGCATTGAATACAACGAAAGGTTGGGGCACATTGTTAGTTTTAAAACGATTTTAACAGTAAGTGGAACGGTTTTAAAAGTCAGAAGAAACGTAACAACAACAGCATCACGTGACTGCTGACGTCATCTCTGCCAACTTGTTACGTTTCATCTAGACAAGTGTAGACGGGCCCTAGCAGAGCAATGTGTCATGGTAATGTGTGCTGGTGAAATTCTGTCTTCATCACAACAGTTAAAGCTGCAGGAGTCCTGCCCTCCAGAGTGACCAGATACAAAAGAGGGCAAGGCTCCTGCAGCTTTAACTGAAGAGGGAAATTCACCAGCTGCTGCAGGCATACAAAGGACACCTGCTGAAATCCCCTTTTTTCTATACAACTGTTAAAGATACTGGAGCCCTGTCCTCCTTTCCACAGGGTCACCCTAGGCAAAGGGGAGGTTGGCGTGGCCTTCTTGGATTCCACAGAAGGCCACGCCAGGTGGTCGTGGAACCCCAAGTGGGTCGGATTTGGCCCTTGCGCCTGAGGTTCTGCACCTTCTTCAGGCAATCGGTATAGGACACCTTGACTCCAGCCCCAGGGCTGCCGAGACCTTCCTCCATCTCTGGATCAGCCTGTTGCATGATGACAATGGACGTTGGCGAAACCCGCAACAAAATCAGATGACTTCACGTTTCTACGAATCCGACCCACAGATTCAGCAGAGGACGAGGTTCTCCTGAGTCACACGGATTCCACGGACTGATTTGCCTTTCTTTTCTGTTTTTACTTCCTGTAATTTTATACAAATTTAGTCATAGCAAAATAAGTAAAAATATATAAGATAAAAAAAAAAACTCTGGACGAAAATGTGCATTTCCCCCATAAGCTAAAATACAAAAATGGATATTTTGGTAGGATTTAGGGGGAAGATTTGCACATCTTCACAAGTGCGAATTTGGAACATAGGACGCTGCGTTATACTGAGTCAGACCATTGGTCCAGTATTGTCGATGCAGACAGGCAGAAGCTCTCAGGGGTTTCTGTTCTTGCCCTACCTGGAGAAGCCACGGATCGAACCCAGGACCTTCTGCATGCAAAATATGCACTCTATCACACTGAGCTATGGCCCCTCCCCAATTCGTCGTCGTCATCATCATCATTATTGTATTTATTTGTATCCCTCCTTTTCCCCAATTCTGGGTGTCAAGTATTGGCCTCAAGTATTACGCACATTTGAGAAATTGGAAACTCTCCGACTCAATGAGCAGGCGAGACTGAACGAAAGGCAGACGTCAATCCGCAGAACGCAGACGGAATGGATTTTCCAAAATCCGTATACCCAAGGATGACGTTTGCAGATGACGTCATTCCGCTGAGCCAGGCAGTGCAATGAGCAGAAGGCTTTCCCTGGGCCGAACGTAAATGAACCATGCCACTTCATTTTACGGCTCCTTTCATTGTAGTTGGAAGCGTTTTAATGCAGTGTTTCGATATTGTATTTTAAAGTTGTGAACCTGCTGAGAGATTCTATTATATTCGTCGGTATATAAATGTTACCAACAAATAAAATAAATACTAAATAAAGTGTTCAAGAGAGCCCGGAGGCAAGGGGCAGGTTCCCAGCTCCCTTTGAACCCTGTGAGAGATGCAAACTCACACAATGTAAAGGAATTGATTTGGTTGGTTCTAGCCAAGCCGCCGTTCTAGGGCAAGCAGATTAAGCAACCAATAATAATAATATAAGAGAGGGGGGAAATGTTTCTTTTTGTGTTGGCTCCTGTTACTCTAGTAACTGGATAAGGTTGCCATCATCACCGGTTAGTTGTCATAGCTATTAATGCCCTGAAACAAAGCAAGCAAATACTGAATTTCTCATTGCTACTAAAGAAGGGAAGGTGTGTGTGGGTTTTTGTTTTTTTTGTCTTGGTGAAAGTCTCCCAGTGAGGATTATCACAAGTGTAGCCAATGGCATAAGCGACATCTTAATAGTTGGCAATCCATGAGCGTTAGGGGAAAGTGCTTGCCTATGTTAAATGAACTGTTAAGACCAGTCCCTAAAGGGGAGCTTTCATTTCGAATAAACAAGGTTCATTCCGTGCGACAAGGCGGCCGCTCAGAACTCGAAACGGTTTACACGGCTGCTGCCATCTGTACCTTCAGTTTGTGGCCAACTCACCTTGTCAAAATGGTGACCCAAAAGGGGGTGCAGACTAGGGGTGAGCACGGACCCCCCACTCCGCTTCACTTTCAGATCCGCGATTTTCGGATCGGGCCGCTCTGCCCCGCCCCCACTCCGCCTATGCCCACTCCGCTCCGCTCGGAGCTCCGGATCCGGATCGGAGCTCCGTTCCCCCCCCCATAGGGGGGGTTACCGGGCCCTGCCGCCATCGCCGCCCATGCGGCGACGGCGGCAGAGCCCGGTAAGGGGGAGGGGGGCCTTACCTGCCTCCGTCTGCGGTCCGTCGCCGTCTTCAATTGAGCCTGCGGTTCCACCAGGAAGTCTGGGCCGCAAGCGGCCCAGACTTCCTGCTGGAACCACAGGCTCAATTGAAGACGCTGACGGACCGCGGACGGAGGCAGGTAAGGGAGAGGAGGGGGGGGTTACCAGGCCCTGCTGCTGTCGCCGCATGGGCGACAGTGACAGCGGCAGGGCCCGGTAAACCCCACTTACCTTTCCGGCGGAGCTCCGGATCGAGGCGAAGGATCCGCCTTCACCTCGATCCTCTTTGCCACACTCCGCCGGCCCCCCAATCCTCTTCGCCTCCGCCTTAAGGGCAGGCGAAGCCCCCCCGCTCCGCTTCTAATTCGCCGGTCCGATTAGAAGCGGAGCACATCCCTAGTGCAGACAATGCCGGGTCCAAGTTTTGGCGGGGCCACGGGCAAGACACCCTTAATGGTGCCCCTCCCCTCAGTGAGTCAACCTTCACACCACTGTTGTCACCAGCTGCTGTTGTTCCTCCTCCTTTTTCTCATCATGGCTCCAGCTTGCTTGCTTGACAGGCAGAGCGGCAGGGAGCAAGTAGGTTGTGGCATCTCCTGCTCCTCCTTCTCGGCATCATCGTTATCTGGGCCAAAGTTAGAGGCAGGTGAACAAGCGGGTTGCAATGGTGAAGAGGAGGAACAACTCTCGGGATGTGGACCTTTGGCAGGTGTCCAACCATGTCCACCCTTGACGCAGGCCATAGGGTAGGCCCAACCATACCTTGACGCAGGCCCAACCATACCTACCCTTGACGCAGGCCCAACCATGCTTTGACACAAGCCCAACCGTGCTAACCCTTGACCCAGGCAAAACTGATTACTCAGTAAGGAGACTTCCAGATGATTATGGTGTATTGGTCAACAGATGCCTTGGCCTCCTCACCCAAAAATCGTTTTCAGTCATTTCAGTCATAAGAACTTTTCATGGATGAAATACGTAAATATGTACACTTCTCCCGCTTGGGTGTTCCACACCCCTTGCCAGGAGTGTTTGGTTTTTAACCGCATACAGCTGTGCCATCTGGAGACATCAGTGAGGTTCCATCCTGCCATTTCACACTGGAATAACTGACTCACCCAAGAGATGATTCACCCAATGTTTCTTTGCCAGTGCAAGAACACCAGAGCACCCTGCTGGGTCAGACCAAAGGCCCATCTGGTCCACAGCCTCTTGTTGTCCACGGTGGCCAACCAGATGCCTCTGGGAAGTCCACAAACAGGACACGAGCATGATAGTTCTCTCCAATTATTCATCCCCAACAAACCGGTATTCAGGGACATGCTGCCTCCACCTGTCCCAGTCTTCCCACTGGATTTATCTGCACTGGGAAACGTCATGCACAGATCAGGCAGTTGCACCCTTGGGCGCCGTCAGCATGCGAATGACTTGATTTCTGCACATTGGCTGGCTGTATCCGGTCACATTTGCCTCCAGCTCATCAGTGGCGGCTCCAGGTGAGTCCGCTGTCTCACTGCCGTGGCCACCAGGTACTCTTGCTCTTCTTTCTCATCATTGCTACCACTTGCTTGCTCGACAAGTAGAGAGCTGGGGAGCAAGGAGGCACCTACTGCTCCTCACCTTGTCTGGGTCAGAGGGAGAGACAGGTGGACAAGAGGGTTGCAATGGTGAGGAAGAGGAGCGACTCCAGGGGACTCTTGTGCTGGGGCATCAAACCTCAGCAGGCGTCCAGACATGCCTACCACTGACACTCAATCTGCAGCCCGTCTTCCAAGCCTTACCATCCACCAGCCCATGATCGGATCAGTTGATGGGGCTTATCCCATGTCAGACTGAGTGATAATGACCAGCCCAGGCTCACTTTATGAACTTCACTGATGAGCAGGGATTTGAACAGACTTCTCCTTGAGCCACATTTTTAATGTCATCCACTTGAGGACTGGCAACCAGATATGTGAAGTGGTGCCATTGAAAAAGCATTGCTTTAGAGGTAATGGGAAACAATAGGTCAGTCGGCACGTTATAGCAAACCGCCATGGGCTAATTAACCCACGGTGCGTGCCAGCCGCCATTTTGAACATGTAGTGGTTGCTGGATCCATCACCTGAGAAAGCCAATGGTTAAGCTGGCCAGGGCTCCTCAACCTTTTTGGGTCAGTTGGCACATTTGGAGTTTTGCCATGGGAGGAGGGTTGTCAATTTACAAATGGGCGGCCAGGATGGGCATGACCAGTCACAAAACATTCATTTTCCAGGAGCCAAACTGTTGCGACTAAAAGAAAAGCCACTTCCCGAGAACCTAAGTACAAGGCAGAGAGGAATTATTTGCTGCATCTGTATCCTGCCTTTTTTCCTCCAAGGAACCCAAGGCGGCATACATAATCCTCCTCCTCTCCATCTTTATCCTCATAACAACAACCCTGTGAGGTAGGTTGGGCTGAGAGTGTGACTGGCCCCAAGTCACCCAGTGGGTCTCCATGGCCAAGTGGGGATTAGAACCCGGATCTCCCGACTCCCAGCCCAACACTTTTGAACCCACCGTTTTCTGCTCCAGTGCCCATTTCACAGAAGGCAAACCGATGAAGCTCAGAGACAAGTAATTATGAACAAGGCAGAGATGGGAGTTTGACCACCGGAACACAAAGACCTTCTGCAACATGCTAGCTTCCCAGTTATTTTTTAAAATTAGAAATATATTAAGAAATAAAATTAAAATTAGGAGAGGCAGGGAGCCAGGCAAGCACCCAGAGAAGTGTTTGTGGGCACATCAGAATCCATGGACACAGCGTTGGAGACCCCAGGTTATAAGAGGTCAAGCCCAGTTTGTTAGAGTTGGCAGTGGTACCGTTTTAAAATAAAAATTACAAGGGTTATTTCTAGAGTGTTTGTTCTCCCCACACCCCACTATTTCTCGATTCTCTAAACTGGAGGAGACAATGCCCAGGGGAAGAGGAAGACACTTCCAGAAGTCCTGCCTACTGGAGGAGTTACCTGCCTCCTCGTATGTCTTCAGTATTAGTCCCACGTTTCTATCTCACGCAACTTTTGAAAAACACGTAATTTTCAGAAGGGGTCGTCTTGCTAGTCTGTGTTGCAGCAAAAAACAACAGAGTCTTGTGGCGACTTAAGGCTAAAACATTTAGTGTGGCGTGAGCTTCCGTGAACTCTGGTCCATATTCTTTTCATTCCGTTTAAACGAGTAAAACGACGGAGAGAATCTTGCTTCTCTGTCTACGGATAGGATTCCTGATTACTTGGAACCTCTCAGTCCGCACAGCTGGGGAGGCGTTTTTCAGACACAAAGATAGAGATAACCTCCATCCCTGCCCTGACAAACTTAGAGACCGAGGGCCTTGCTAGACCTGCCGGCTTACGCCAGCAGGGAGGCGGGGCCAAGGCGCGCTAACGTTAGCGCGCCTCCCCCAGGCTTCCACACGCCGGACGCGCAGGGACATCGGGTCCCTGTGGCGTCCGCCATTTTTTTGTTGTTGTTGTTTAAAGGGGCCGGGTGCGGCCCGAAGACTCCGGAGACGGTAGGAGTTTTTTTTAACGGGGGAGGGGGGGAAGGATGGCAGGGTGGGTGGTAAGGGGGCAGGGCGGGTGCGATCGCGCCGCGCACCGCCCGAGCAAGCAGGCGAGCGGCGCTTGCCCGGGCAATGCCTGGCATGGGGCGGCATTGCCCGGGCAAGCGCCGCTCGCCTGCTTGCTTCTTGCGGCGCGATCGCACCCGCCCTGCCCCCTTGCCACCCACCCTGCCATCCTTCCCCCTCCCCTCCCTTCCCTTCCCCGGGCCGATGGGCACAGCGCTCGTATGAGCGCTGTGCCAAGCAGGTCCGCAGCTTTTCGCGGGGTCCTGAGGCCTTTGCTGGGGAAAACGCGCGCCATAAGCGAATTCGCTTATGGCGGGTTGGAGACCTCACTGCGGCCTGCCTCTGGATTCCCCTGTGCATCATCTGGACGCACAGCAGGGAAACCGGGTCTGAAGGCGCGCTAAGGCCTCGTCTAGCAAGGCCCTGAAAGAACGGTGGAAATTAGGAAAACAAGATAGGCACATCACATCTCTTGTTTTAAGGTTCTACATCAGCCTATCCCAACCTGGTTCCTTCCAGATGATGATGATGATGATGATGATGATATTATTATTATTATTATTATTATTATTATTATTATTATTATTATTCTGCCTTTTTTCCTCCAAGGAACCCAAGGCAGCATACATAATCCTCCTCCTCTCCATTTTATCCTCACAACAACCACCCTGTGAGGTAGGTTGGGCTGAGAGTTTGTAACTGGCACAAAGTCACCCAGTGGGTTTCCATGGCTGAGTGGGGATTAGAACCTGGATCACCCGACTTCCAGTCCAACACCTTAGCCACTACACCACACTGGCTCTCAGATATGAGGCGTTCCAACTGCCATCACTCTACTGATTTAAGATGAAGGCAACTCTCTGAGGTCTTGTTTAGTTTTAATGTTTTAACCTGTTTTAACCGTTTAACTGTATCAATTAGACTAATGTTTTAATGGTTTATATGACATTGTAATGGCCATTGGCTACAAACAATAAAGGAACTGACTCGAACTGCCATCATACCCAGAAGAGAATTTATAGATGTACTGTACGTATGTATGATTTCTAAAATTTGTTAGTCACCCCATAGATAAAAGCTCTTACCAGAAAAATGAAGATAAAATCCATGGACAAAACAAAACTGAAACAGTACAAAATGCAACCCATTAAAAGTAGTAAAAACAGGCATTAGAAGAACTAAGGAAGCCATCCTACTGAGAGGCCCATCAGACTCTGAACTTGGAGGTTGATTGGCGTCCTATGCACAGCGGGAGGAGCGCAGGAGCGGTCCTTGCCTCCGCGCTCCTCTCGCTCAGCATTTTTGCCAGATGGGCTTTCTTGCCCGTCTAGCTAGGGTTCTGTGGAGTGGGAGGGAGGGACGCAGTCTGCGGAGAGGGGAGGATTCTCTGTAAGCTGGCCTGCCCAGTCCCCTCCCCCTCCCCTCCTCTCAGAGTTCATTTTTGCAACCTCAGAAAGGCAGCCAGTGCGGTTCTCTCCACGCCGGCTGTGATGAGGAAGGGGAAAGGCGCTCGGACCCCTGGGTCCGCGATCGGAGACCTTTGAAGACGGACTAACAATAAAGGAGTCTGAAACACGTTGGGCTTTTCAGCAATAAAACAATTTACAGCATCTTGAGATGATTCTTTCTCTTTGCATTCATCTTGGATGCTCAGCCGTCTTGCACCTTAGTGGTAGGGTGGCCGCTGGCACATGGCCAAAAAGGAGGAAACGCAGCAGCAGCATCAGGGCCGGTGCTACCATTAGGCCAACTAGGCAGCCGCCTAGGGCGCAGACCTCAGAGGGGCGCAGTACTGCCCTTGAAGGGTCACAGTTTTATACAAATTAGCGGTTTTAAGGAAAAAACATAATAAAAGGAAAATGTAATAGTTCAGAAACTCTTCTTGCACAGCTGAATTGAAGTTGGGAATTTGGTTGGGGGTGTGTGTGCAAGTAGCTCGCCTTGCCTAGGGCGCAAAATAGTCTGACACCAGCCCTGATCATCATCATCATCACAATCACCATAGGAAAAAAAGTCAAAAGAGGATACAGATTCCCACCTGTTAATTTATATGTATAGATGTACATTTCGAAATGTCATTTAAATAGAAGTGCAAGGCAACTGCCCATCGTGGGCCTGCTCAGTTGGCTGCTGTTCAGAGCCCTGCTCTCATAGAATCATAGAATAGCAGAGTTGGAAGGGGCCTACAAGGCCATCGAGTCCAACCCCCTGCTCAATGCAGGAATCCACCCTAAAGCATCCCTGACAGATGGTTGTCCAGCTGCCTCTTGAATGCCTCTAGTGTGGGAGAGCCCACAACCTCCCTAGGTAGCTGATTCCACCGTCGCACTGCTCTAACAGTTAGGAAGTTTTTCCTGATGTCCAGCCGGAATCTGGCTTCCTTTAACTTGAGCCCGTTATTCCGTGTCCTGCACTCTGGGAGGATCGAGAAGAGATCCTGGCCCTCCTCTGTGTGACAACCTTTTAAGTATTTGAAGAGTGCTATCATGTCTCCCCTCAATCTTCTCTTCTCCAGGCTAAACATGCTCCTTTCTTCTGGTTCTCATTTTAAATATTGAGGCATACAAACATATAAGTCATTGTGGTGTAGTGGCTAAAGTGCTGGACTGGGAGTCGGGAGATCCGGGTTCTAGACCCCACTCGGCCATGGAAACCCACTGGGTGACTTTGGGCCAGCCACAGACTCTCAGCCCAACCTACCTCACAGGGTTGTTGTTGTGAGGATAAAACGGAGAGGAGGAGGTTTATGTACGCCGCCTTGGGTTCCTTGGAGGAAAAAAGGTGAAATATAAATGCAAAAATAAATAAATAAATAAATAAATAAATACACACACCTGATATAAGAGTGATAAACACACAGTAGAAAAAAGTAAGAACACAATAAAACCAGCAATGAAAACAGTAATCGTGTCAGGAGAAGGTCAGAGTAAAATATTATGTTTACAAGGTCTTCTTAAAAGCCTGCAATGATGGAGCATGGCAGACTGCTCCCAGAGGTCTGGAGCCACTGCAGAGAAGGCCCTGTCACGTGAGGATTTGTCCACCTAACTGCTCGTACAGATGGGCAAATGAGAAGGGCCTCTTTTTAAAGAAGTTTGGGATCAGACTGCCCTTCAAATAGAGAACTGTAAAGGAGCACGCACACCCACGCTAAAGCAGAGAGAGGTGGTGGGGGGAGAGAGGGAAAGAGAGAGAGGGCTGAGAGTGAATTGTGAACTGAAGGCACCTCGTAGGTGCATGTGTCTCTTCTAGGGATCTGATGTTAGGTGGCAGATCTGCTCAAGCACACATGGTGTTCTCCTCTGACAAATAGGGTGGCCATTTGTCCATTTTTACAGAGGATCATCCTCTGTTTGAAGGGCTGTCCAGGTCAGATCTGGTGTAGAGAAAAAGAATTATCCAAAGGAAGACCTAAAGGGCCTTGAAATTGCCCACAGTGGCACCTGGGCAGCAGACGGAGTAAAACACGCAGCTCACCTGGTCACAGGCCTTAGCTAGACCTAAGGTTTACCCCAGGGTCATCCCGGGATATCCTGTGTGTCATTTACACGAACAGGGATGACCCCAGGACAATCCCAGGATAAACCTTAGGTCTAGCTAAGGCCACAGCCTTCCACATTATGGTGAGAAATACTACATTTCTATTTAAATTATAATAATTGTTTCTAAATTGGCATCTATACATATAAGTTAGCAAATACAGATTTTATGCAAACTGCTGTCCTCTTTTGAGGTATGTGAGGAATTTCCTCTTTTAGGGTGATTCCTAAGTGGCGGCTGCACCAGCTAAGCACTACTGTTATATTTGTAAATAGAGTAAACCAAATAATCCAGAAGGGTTGTTTTGTCTTTTTAAAGGGCCACTTTTCTGTTCATCTGATGTTGTGGCTGACCTCCTTTTCTTCGTTCCCCCCCCCCCCCCAGAAAGTCTATTTTCGTTTCAGCTCGACAACATGTGCATGCATGTGCAAAGATCTTAAAACACGATGACCTTTTCAAGTCAGTCGAGAAGAATGTCGACAGCCACGCTGGCGTGGGTGTCGTAAGATGTGGTTGGAGATACTTTGGTGGAGGAGGAAACTGAGGAAGCTGTGCAGCTTCCTTGCCCATCAAGAAAAGAACCTCCCGGAGGAAGGTTTTGTCGAATAAGTCTATCCGTTCCGTTTGGGCCGTGCTGCTTTCTTAAAGGGTCAGCAAATAATTAGCACATCGCTGGCTAATTTTTTTTTTTAAAAAAATCTGTGCTGGCAAAGCCCTAAGGGGTACAGGGGGCTAGATCAGCCCTTCCTAACCCAGCGTCCTCCCAATGTGTTGGACTGCAACACTCATCATTCCCGCTGGCTGGGAATGATGTAAGGAGGAAGAACAGCAGCAGGAGGTCTGGGAGGGGTGGTGTCTAAAACACTACATGATTTGGGTCCAGGCTACCTGCGGGATCGCCTTCTCCTGTACAATCTGCCCTGCACACTCAGGTCCTCTGGGAAGGGTTTACTCCAGTCAGGCACAACTAGGCTGGCAACTGTTACCCAGAGGACCTTTTCTTCTGTCGCCCCCAGACTGTGGAATGGCCTGCCGGAGGAGATTCGCCAACTTAACAGTCTTTTAGCATTTAAGAAAGCTATAAAGACTGATCTCTTCTGGCAGGCCTATCCAGTGGAATCTTAGGATGCTTTTAGGATGTTTTAACAATGTATACTATGTTTTTAAATCAGTATTTTATGTATTTTATATTTACTGTTGTTCCCTGCCTTGATCAAAATGGAGAGGCGGGTAAGATGATGATGATGATGATGATGATGATATCAAGTGACTGAAAATTTCCAAAAGCATCTTTCCCCCGTTTTTCTGCTAACTCTGCGCAACATTGCAGCTTTGAAGGACTTAGTTGCGCATCTGCGCTGCTAGAGTTCATTGAATTTATGCGCTATACATAATAACTGTTGTTATCTTTGTTCCAGAATGAGACTTTAATGTCACCATGGTGGCCGTTACTAAACACTCATAGAGAGCCTGACCCCTGCCCTGTATTCTCGCGCCTACGCAGCACTGGGATTTCCCCCCTAACTATGCCCACACTCTTAATCTGAACTGAGGCCACCACTGAAACACACACAAACCACCATGGTGACGTCAGAGCAAAGTAAAAACTCATAGTAAAACAACACATCCAGAATGTGCAGCTTCGCAGGGAATAATACAACGTGGCTGCTAGTTGGAGTCTGCGTCATAGAAACAACGGAGTGCAACTGTGCAACCACAGCATGCAGACAAGCCCTGACTCTCCGGCACCAATAACCCTGCAAGCATAAAGCGTGTCTACGTTAGTAATATATTAAGGTTCCTTATACCGAGTCAGAACATTTGTCTACCTACTCTAGTGTTGTCTCGGACTGGTGGCAAGCAGCTCTCCAAAGTCATTTGAGACCGAACTTTGCAGGGACCCTTCTTCATGCAAAGCTCTCTTACTCTGCTATAATCAATTCCCTTCAAGGAATAAGTTAGGGCACCACAGACCCTCACAGGTCCCTGGGGGACATCCACCACGTGTCCCCAGGTATTTGGAGGTGCACACCCATGTGACGAATAGGTGAAAGACAACAGAATCAGTTACCTAGGGAGGTTGTGGGCTCTCCCACACTAGAGGCCTTCAAGAGGCAGCTGGACAACCATCTGTCAGGAATGCTTTTAAGGTGGATTCCTGCATTGAGCACTGGGTTGTACTCGATGGCCTTGTAGGCCCCTTCCAACTCTGCTATTCTGTGATTCTATGAACGGGCGAATCGGGCTGGGCTGTGCCCGCTGCTCACGCCACGGTTCCGCTGGGTCAGCAGAAACGTCGGTACGAGCAGAGGAGCCAAAGCAGAAGGTGTGCGAGGTGTTAGAGCAGTACGACAATGGAATCAGTTGCCTGGTGAGGTTGTGGCCTCTCCCACACTAGAGGCCTTCAAGAGGCAGCTGGACAACCATCTGTCAGGGATGCTTTAGGGTGGATTCCTGCATTGAGCAGGGGGTTGGACTCAATGGCCTTATAGGCCCCTTCCAACTCTGCTATTCTATGATTCTATGATTCTATGAAACCGGCTTCTCCCCGACGGCTGTGAACTGTGTGGGCGAGTCGTTCTCATTCCCCTCCTCTGCCAGATTTTGGATGGAGGCTTCACACATTGGGCCCATGGCTAGGAGGAGAGGCCGCCTCAACAAGCGAAAGGGGCTGATGAGTAAAAGAGTTGTTTTGTTGATGTAAACAGGATGAGGTTAGCTTGACAGTGCAGCCCATTCTGGAAGGGCTCGCTTTCATCTCAATTTGCTTACACATCATTTGCTTGAGCTTTGCCTCGCGGGGGTGGGTTGGGGGAAGAACAAAACTTGTGTGTGTGTGTATATATATCTCTATGTCTCAAGCTTTGTTCTCTTTTCTACTTCTGTCAAAAAATGCAAACAGGTGCGTAGGCCCTGGGATCAGCAGATGGCAACATCCAACCTTCCCCGACGTCTTTGAGGGAGGAAGAGTCAAGAGTCTGGGCCTTCACCAGCTGTTTACGAAGAGAGCGAAGGAGCCATGCTGCCTCCAAGCTTAGCTTGAAACTGCTAACCTCGAACGCTGAGCAAAGCGGGAAAGGCAGCCAAAGATGAAAGTCGAGGAATCGCTGAATCAGGATGACAGGACGCCTCTCCAACAGAAGTGGACTGTAAGGTCACAAGAACACTTCTGAGCGTTTGTCTCCAAAGAGTTTCTACAGTCCAGTTTCATTTCTTTCTCCAACTTCTACTCCTTACCCTCTGCTTTTCAAACCATGTTCCTGGGAAAGCTTGGTATTCCTTAAGTATTCCTTAGGTATTTATCAGGGATTTCTCAAAGGGAAGGATAGTAATAGTAAACTAGGCTCCCCTGAAAAACAACTTGTCCTCTGAGAAGTTCAACCACAAAAGGATTTGGGATACACTTTAGGTCACGCTCTCCATTCCAGAAGAGCAGCAGGCCTAGATGCTACCCACATAAACGGAGCGCATGCCCTAAAGTGAGGTGAGCGGAAGGTAGACCCACTGGCCAATTTCTGGCGGGCTACTTGCTTGCTGACTCTTGCAAAGAATTCTGGACATGGTGGATCTTGGTTTGAACTCTCCAAGAAGGTGCTTACGTTGTTCAGAGTGTATACTCAGAAACGCTCAACAGATGAGCTATACCGAGCCCAAGGACAGCATCTTGCTTTGTAAATTTAAGCCACTTGTAGTTGTTTATTTTTAAAACAGAAGTTAGACTATGCACGATGGGAGTCAGCCCACTGCTGCTCTAGGAGAGGGTTGAGCAGAAAGTATATCAGGATCTACTGGTGGATCTCTGGGTGATTTGCAGTCATTCAGCAAGAGTTTCTTACTTCCAGTAGTTTTATGACAGCAAATAAAATTGCAAGAGAGAGAAAAAACAGTGTCAAAGCTGGTTTGTGCAAATTGCTTATCAGCCTCAGCGTCCCTCACCTGTAGAGACAGGAGTATTGATGGGTTTTTTATTTATTATTTTATTTATTTAAGGATTTTTATGCCACCATTCAGCCAAAAAAGGTTCTCACAGCGGCTTACAAAAGTATTTCTTGACAGTCCCTGCCCACAGGCTTACAATCTAAAAGACATGACACAAAAGGAATGGGGATTGGGAGGGAAGAGGAGGAGGCGGAAAAGGAAGGGTTTTTAATCAAAGGGTTGCCTTTGACCATGTCATTGTTCATTCTACTGGGTGCTTAGCATGTGTGTTGTGCTTTGGGGGATGGGTATAAAATCTTCACATATATTTTATCTGTAATCCTTACAACCACCGTGTAAAGCTACATCAGTGATGTTATGATGCAGTTGAGAAGGCTGATGACGAGTCATAGAAGTTTACAATATCTAGTAATGGAGTCAAGACTGAGCCAAGTTCACATATATTATCTCAGTAATCCCTCACACTGTAAACTAGGTCAATTATTATTATTATTATTATTATTATTATTATTATTATTATTATTATTATTATTATTATTTCCATATTGTAGATGGGGATACTGAGTGTTTGAGGCAAGTTCAGCGATGAGGAGAGATTTGAGCCAGGGACTTCTTTGTCCATAGCTCAGCCTTTTTAAATAACGATGCTACATGAGTATAGAAATTCCCATTTGATTTCAACTTTGTTGCATCGTCACGTACTAATTTTAAAAAATTATGCGAGTCTATAGTATACCCACATAACTGACAAAGTGGGCTCAGACACATGAAAACTAAAGCCGTAATACATCTGTTCTTCTTTCAGGTGCCACTGGCTGCTTTGTGGGTTTGCTGCAAGAAGCTAATTTCACTGCCTCTCTGGAATTTATAAGGTGTTTGGCATCATACACAAATGGACACACTTCCTTGACTACAGACTTGCAAGGTTACCTGCTTTACCTGGAGAAGACTAAGGGGAGACATGAGAGCCGGCTTCAAATATGCAAAGGGCTGCCACAGAGATGATGGCGCAGGCTTTGCCTCGGTTGCTCCGGACGGCAGGACTGGAACAAATGGGCGGAAATGGCAAGGAAGCACCTTTGGGCGCCACATTAGGAGAAACTTGTTCAGTGTTGATCAACAGTGGAGGTGGCTGACTCTTCTTCATGAGAAGTGTTTATGCGGACGATGGATGGTCAGGGATGCTTGGTTTGGCCTTACCCAACCTGGAGCCCTCCAGATGTATTAGACTACAGCTCCCAGGATTCCTGACAATTGGCCATGATGGCTGGGGCTGATGGGAATTGGAGTTCAAAACTTCTGGAGGGCATCAAGTTGGAGAAAGCTGCTGTAGTTGCAAGAGGCCTCCATGGAGCGGGGGGGGGGGGGCTTACACTAGATGGCCTTCAACATCTTATCCAACTCTGATTCTGTGAACCTCTCCAAGCTGACTTAGCTGTACAGAAATATCACATGGCAGAGCTCTTCTGGGTTTGCACTATTTCAGGCAGCAAGTGAGGCAGGTGGAAGTCACATGTTTGAGCACTTCCCCATTCCGTGTCCAGGCCTCTGAGCAGCATTTCAAGGAGGCTCATACTCATACCCTAGTATATGGGTAACCAACCTGGTCCCCTCCAGATGTTTTGGACCACAACTCTCATCATGGCCAATGATCAGGGATTATGGGAGCTGTGGTCCAAAACATCTGGAGGGGACCAGGTTGGCCTCCCCCTACTCCAGGTCCAAAAGCGGTGGTAGCTCCTCTCACAAACTGCTCTCCTATTTTTGGATACTGTTGACTGACCTAGCCTGGCTTCTTCAAAGACCCCACCCAAAGCATTTACAGCCCCGGCTGATAACAAACACACTTTACTTGAAAGAGAGGAAACTTTACCAGCTTCCTCTTTTACTTTCTCAGCCGATAGCTCATTAACTGCCTCCTCACCCGTTTCCTGAAACCAACGGACTGTTAGGGGCACGGCTGGGGGCAGCTACACCCAACCCTAGAACCCAGGATGGGATTTTCATGCACACTTTACTGGAATCATCATCAAATTCACCTGCAGGTGGGTTTTGTTTTTTTTATTCTTTGTAGTTCTCAACACTTTGAAGCAAAGGGCAGTTTCAGTGGAATTTGGAAGAGGAGGGAAAAAAGGGGGGGGGATACCAGCGGCAACACTAAAGGAATATCCTTCCCTTCCTGCTGGGTACCTTACATGGGCTTATCCCATTTTAACCTCATAATAACCCCGTGAGTCAGGCTCAAGAGCGTGATTGACTCAAGGTCATCCTAGTGAGCTTCATGGCTGATCAGGGCTTTGAACTGTGCTCCAAGTCCCAAGGCTTACTCACTACACCGCATCAGATCTCAAGTAATCACAGCTCCATCAGCATAGACAAGGTTTATGGAGAGCAGAGATCTAAGGAAAAGAGGCTCCCTTCCTGAAAGAAAACCTGGTCCGTAAATGGGTGATCTAGGGATTAAGAGTTGTGAGCAATGAAATAAAATGTATTAAGGAAGTAAATGATTAATACCAGGCAGGAATTGGAATTGAATGTCAATGGATGGTGAGATCATTTGACTTATGTAACCAGGACTAAAGAGAAATAAAATTATTTTCAATCATCCTCATCATGACAGGAATGGACTATACGGCCAGATACAGTACAGCTTCAAAAATAATTCACCAACAACTGGCCATCAAATTCAACCTCATCAAACAACCTACACCATACTATACATACTCACCCGAAACAATCTTGAAAATATACTGGGACAGAACAATTCATAGGGACAAAACAGTACTCTGCAACTAACCAGACATAACAGACATAGACACACAAAAAAGACACTTACTTCATCAACATAGTAATACCTAATGACAAAAATGTTGTAGAAAAGGAAGAGGAAGAGAGAAAAATATACGTCACTGGCTATGGAAGTTAAAGAACTATGGCAATAGGGAAAGGTCACAATTATCCCATTAGTCACATCAGTCACCAGCATTAAATCAAAGAACTATACAGAAACCCTTCAGAAACTAGGCCTGCTGAAAGACATCCACACCAACATCCAGAAAACAGTCATCGTTAAAATATGTTCAATAGTCAGAAATTCCTGAAACAGTAAATGATGGCATGACGTAGCAAAGCCCGTCATGTCTATCTAGAAAAACCACCACAAGCAAGTAATAATAATATTAACAGCAATAATAATGATAGCAATCATAGCTGGTCCATTCAGAAAGGTCAGCTGGGTCCTACTATATCATAGTGCCATGCCCTTAATATAGGACTGGGCAAGCTCTTTCAGCCCATGGACCAAATTCAATTCCAGAGAATCCCTCGGGGGCCACATTCCAGTGGTGGGTGGAGCCCAATGCAAAAGAGGGCGGCATAATAAAGGTGTTTCCCCTAATATGGATTTTGGCATTTTTCTGATGGCCAACATTCATTTGCTTACTTTATTACTACATTTGTATCCTGCCCTTTTCCCTATTCCAAGGAACTCAAAGTAGCTTATACGGTCCTCCTCTTCTCCGTTTTATCCTCGCAACAACTCTGTAAGGTAGGTTAGGATAAGAGTCAGGGCCTGGCCCAGTGAGCTTCATGGCTGTTGTGAGAATACAATGGATGGGAGAAGGATCACGTCCCCCACCTTGGGCTCTTTGGAGGAAAGGCAGGATGAAACAAACACACACACACACACACAAAAACCCCACAAACCCAGATCTCCTGAATCTCAGTCCAACACTCTAACTACTACACCACACTGTCTTCCTTTTCCTGTTTTTCAACTGTTTCTCTGGCATGTCCTTTGGGTTTTTAGTGCTGCTGTGTTGTTGTTTTCTTTGACATTTGATTTTAATTGTCATTTTTATTGTATCTGCAATCTTGGTAAACTGCTTTGGAAAGATCTTTTTTTATTTGTAGGTGTAGGATATACATGCTTAAAACAATAGTAATAATAAGAAATTTCTGGCTGATGGTCAGATTGTGATATTTTGAGCTCCAGACACCCTCCAAACAGCTCTGTGTAAACCTGCTTCATCTTCACCGCAGCGTCATTTGCATCCTCATTTAATGTCATCCATGATAGAACCAGATTAACCGTAGAGGAAGATCGGCTACAGTTTGCCAGATGGTGTTAAGTCCCCCGCCCCCTTCCTTCCTCTCCTCCTCACCCTGGTTAGAAGAGCCCTGTGCCTTAATTGGGAATCCAGGGAATCGCGCCAACTCGCTTCTGAACACTCCCTCCTCTCCGAGGGACACGCAGAAATCCCAGCTCCCGAAGTCTGCGCTCTGCATATAATTCGTTATGAGCAGATAAACAGATGATGTATTGCTCGAACTTTAACTCTTTAGTGATCCGCAGGCCCTTGCAAACAAGACCTTCCAAAGATCAGCTCAATGAATTCAGGTCTCAAGTAAACTCCAAAAAAGCAAGGCGGGGGTCGGGGAGGACAACAGTTCAGCGAGGAGGAGCAATTAACCCTTCCACCTCGCAAGCTATTCCTCCTCCCCAGCCACATTTTAGATACTGAACAAAGGGCTGGATTTCAACTCGGTTTTTTTTGCCAAGCATGTAGTTCAACTGTCCCAACCCTCTACAGCTTGGGGCCAGGCTATCTGAAGGAACACCTCCTCCCATATGTAACTGCCCGGACCCTAAGGTCATCATCAGGGGTCCTTCTCCGTGAGCCCCTGCCAAAGGAAGTGAGGCAGGTGACTACCAGGAGGAGCAGGGCCTTCTCTACTGTGACACCCCGGCTGTGGAATAAGCTCCCTAAGGAGGTTCCGCTTGGCACCTACATTATATTCTTTTAGACGCCAGGTGAAGACCTTTTTACTCTCCCAGTATTTTAACAGTCTATAAATTGATTTTAACTTCGCTGTTTTAAATTTGTATTTCTGCATTGCTGCTGTTTTTATCTTGGTTGTGCTTTTATACTGTATTTTATATTATGGTTTTATACTGTTGTTTTATACTTTGAATTGTCTTAACTTTGTAAACCGCCCAGAGAGCTTCGGCTATTGGGCGGTATAGAAATGCTATAAATAAATAAATAAATAAATAAATACATACACGTGTTGGATTATCAATGTCATTGGCTGGGTTCACAGGTCATGCTAGCCGTTTGTGGGTGGGAAGTTATCCTGGGTGGGTGGTGATGCAAACAACCTACTGGGGTCCCATCAGAAGATCAGGCAAATAGGCTACACCAAGTATTTTATTACCCGCATCGCCCCTCCTGCTCCTGTAGTCCTCCCGCCCAGTCGGCCAGGCATCCCGGCTCCCTTTGTGGCAGGAATAGAGGGGAGCAGAGCAGTGGCAGGGTTTTTAGTCATGCTTGCTGAGCAGCAATGAACCCATCATTCTCTTCACACCGGCACAAACTTTTAACAAGTTGGAAAGCTGGCATGAAACCCAGGTCACAAGAGTGCAACACGCTGACATTACCTGCCCCTCGGCGCGGAGACCCAGGGGCTTCGCTCACCTGAGGGTTTGTGCACAGCACTGCCACGGCTCCCCAGAGCTCAGCAGCGTACAGACAGCGAGCCCCTGCGGAGAGATTCAAGATCCTCATGAAAAGCCCAGCGTTTTCCCTCGAAAGAACCTAGTTGTCACGGTTCTGGATGAATTTCGACTGAGTTCAATGCATAAACATGAAAGTAAAATGAATTGGAAAGGACCAATTCGAATGAAGCCCAATTTCAATTCCATTTCAAAAAAGTGCACCTAACAAGATGTATCAGTCCGGGTTTGTTTGTTTTTCTTCCTTGGAGCAAGGTCAGGGTAAGAATTTTGCAAAGTAAGGGAGATAGCTACCATGTACATTAAAATATATTTTTTCTATCTGCTTTGATTATGCACAAGTTGCTCTCTCTTAATTGGATCAATCCCATATGATTGCAAAGAATGGTAATGTCAGGGGAAAGCAGACGTGCGGGATCAGTAAGGGACAACTTAGAACCTGTCAACAGGCATGAAAGCTGCAAACCTGAGCTCTACCTGGACAGGCCATTTCCCCCCCCCCCCGCCCCCCAGCATGGAGTTTGCTGATTCCAAAGTGGTGGAGAGGGATCCAGAAATCTTCCCTGGAGGAAGCGCTGCTGATGTGAGCAAAGTGTGCTCTTCCAAAGACCAAACCTCAGTTAAGAATCCTTGGGAACACGGGCATGAGCAAGTGTTCCCATATGCACCTATTGGATGGTGTCTCCGATGTAATGATCCCATCACAAGCATCTCCCACATGCTGTTTTAGGATTTCTCTTTATGATATATTTAAGTTTTAGGAAACTCCTGTAGGGATTGAGGGCTCCCCTAACTCTAAAAGCAAAGCAAGAAAAGACCACTCCTCTCCACAAAAGAACGAATCACACTTCTAGCGATTAACTGGGGGCCGTCTTCACAGTGCTGAGTTGCCCCCACTCCACTGCCAAACCCCGCAGTATCGCCGGTGCAGGGGGGTGGCAAGTCGTTTACATGGAGGGAGGCAGCGCGGGCTTTCTGGCGGCCATTAGGCTTGCCGGGCCCACCCCTCCTGCAGCTTCCAGTGACCCATGAGAGGCTGCTTTCCATGCAGGGACACCCCACCCCCCACCCTGGTGCAGCGCCTGAGCAAGGACAGGAAAGGCAGGGTAAGTCCTCGATTTTTTTGCTGCGGGTCTTCGGCTCTTTGCTCCAGGGTGGGCTCCAAATCAGCAGCTGCGTCATATAACAGACGCAGTGTGGATTTGGACCCATCCCGGGGCTTCCAGAGTGCATAGACAGTCCCCTGGAGAAGCTTCGCCCCACTTTTTAAAACACACACACACACAGAGGAAAAGCTGGGATTCCAGGTTTTGCATCAGCAAATGCTCTGCTGCAGTGATTTTGGTTGAAACATTCACTGAAGACTTGAAAACAGTTGATTTTCAGGCTTGCTTTTCAATAATGTTATCAGAGAGAAGTGTGTGTGTGTGTGTGTGTGTGTGTGTGTGTGGAAACAAATTCGGAGTCATCCAAACAGGCTACAGGCTTTCTCTTGCCACATCTTGCCAGAGTCAAATCCATTAGTTTCAGAACAAAATTATGATATAACAACAGCAAGGAAAACATTCCCACTGACTTATCAATTGAAAAGGTTTTGAAGAGAGTCATAGAAATCCAGAGGTCACTGCCATGTTCACACGCCACTGAAATGAAGGCTATTAATAGGCTAATCTGCTGCTGAATGTTCTACTTTAACACCAAGCACTCTGCCTGCCTGCCTAAGCCTCTCTTCTGAAGAAGCTGCATTGCGACTGGATCCCAGGCTGTTCAACACTAGCAAAAAACAACAACAAAATCTAAAAGCCTAGACAGATAAAACAAAAGGACATAAATATCTAGAAACAAATACAGTAAATAAATAAAAATGGAAAAGACATGAGACAAGGAGTTCTGACAGAGCAGGTCCTGACGGAGTCTGTGACAATGGATGACAAGCTATAAATGATACAGCCCGTCAAACAGTCAACATCCCTTAGCATTTCCTTGACCAGCATGTTCAAGTAGAGCATCAGTATGGGTGTAGTGGACCGAAGAATGGTCTTGTCATGAAGAGACCTGGATTCAAATCTATGTTCAGCCCTGAAGCTTCCTGAGCAACCTTGATGGTTGAGCAGTAATGCAGAGTTCCTTGGGGGGGGGGGGGAGGTTAAGCTACAAATGTAATAAATGGAGGAGGGGAAATCCCTTGAGGACTAGACGCCTGCAATAAGGAGTAGCTCCATACCATCTGTCAGGGATGCTTTAGGGTGGATTCCTGCATTGAGCAGGGGGTTGGACTTGATGGCCTTGTATGTCCCTTCCAACTCTGCTATTCTATGATTCTATGATTCTTCTCTGCATTCTGCCTTTGCTGTGGGATGACAAATCTCTCTCTCTCACACACACAGACATGGTACAGTCAGTGGAACAGAAGCTGGTGCCAGCCAGACGGCAGTCACTGGCTCAGAACAAGGTCCTTTTGGCTACGATCCTTGCTGCATGTCCTAGTTAACCCCACCCCCAGCCACCTGCTCTCGCACGGTGACTTTTAGCTGTCACAAGTGAAACGGTGACAAAAAAAACCTTCTGTGAAAGAGCAGGCCTTTAACAAGCCAGCACCTGTTTTCATCACATTGCAGGCCTGTTGAAAGCCTTCTGAAAACTGGGCTGCACTGCAGGTCACAGTGGGTAAATAAGTTAGAAGAAAAGCCAGCCAAGCATTTTTGAAGCCTGAACGGGAGAGCAGCTGAGCTGCCGTGTGGCCGCCTTGCCCGGCGTTCTGAAATGGCAGCGCTGGAGTTTCACTACTCAAACTGCATTTGGGTCCCATTTATTCAGCCTGGCATTCCAAAGCAGGGCTCGGCTCAGCGCCCGGGACATTCCAAAAAGCGTTCCGCTAACGTTTCCTCAGGAGAAGGAAGTCCCCAGCCCAGGAGTATCTAAGGCCAAAGGGCTTAGCCGAATCCCGTCAGATGCCCATTGAAAACAAGCAGTTTGTCCAGAGGCCAGAGCAATGGCGCCGCCTCCTTCGTAGAGATCTTTTGCAGGGCTTCCATCTTGGAGGGTCTTTCCTGGTTTGTGTCATTCATTTAGGCCAGAGGCGGGTAAAAGGAAAAAGAAAAGAAAACAGAAACAGAAAATCGATTGAGATGAAATCTTGACTACGTTTCCCCGCCATTTCCAGTCAACTATGAGCTAGTGCAAACAGGTACGGTCTTATGATGTTTCTGAAAGGTGCTCAAGGCTTGGACTTTGGGAAGAGTGAGAGAAAGATCCAAGAGACAGAGATGGAGAGACCGGCCACTGGGAATGCCTCATTGGCTGAATTGCACAAGAGACAGCCTTGTTAAAAAGGAATCTTGAGTGGATTTCAGAGTGGAACACAAACATACACACACACTCTCAAAATTCTGTGACAAGAAAAACCCTCTCTCAAAATCAACGCGCAAATTAAAGTCAACTGTGCGTATTTGCTGCTGGCCTAGTTTTCATGCGTTGAATCAGAAGTTGATCGTTGATGTTTTTCCCACATGGGATTTGGTTTATTTGCTTGCAAGTAGAGAAGTGCGACAGCGGGAATAGTTTGGACATGGGCTCAACCAGAGCGCGGCTCCCTCTGCTCCTTGTTCCATACTGTAGCAACACATAGCTGAGCCAGGACAGGAGCCCAAGCTGTGGCCTACACTGCCCTCTAGAGCACGCCTTGTTTGCAACAACTCATGTTGCACCTCCGTACACCCGAGATTTAGTTGAGAGGAATCTGTCTCCTTAGGTACAGAAGAGACCAAACACCTTCTGTCAAAACACCAATAAAAAAGAGGACAGATGGTATTGAAGGAAATATCAACTACATGGCTCTTGCTGAGTTCTAAGCAGATATAAGAACGTGTAAGGTGTTGGACGCTTTAGATGTTTCTAGGCAGGGGCTGGATGGCTGCCTATCAGAGATGCTGTAGCAGTGGATTTCCTTAATTGGCAGGGGTTGGATTAAGTTGGGGCACAGGAGCCCCAGGGCTGGGGTCACAATTCAGTCCTGCGGGAGAAGGCCATCAATGGCTACTAGTCCTGATGGCTATGTGCTGCCTCCAGTATCAGAGGCAGTAAATCTATATACATCAGTTGTTGGGGAATATGGGCAGAAGGGTGCTGTTGCACTCGTGTCCTGGTTGTGGGTCCCTGGTCAATGGCTGGTTGACCGTTGTGCAAACAGAATGATAGACTAGATGGACCCTTGGTCTGATCCACCAGGGCTCTGCTTATGTTCTTATGTCCTCTCGGGGTTCCCAGATGGCCACACCCCCTTCCCCCCAACCACAGATTGTCTTTTCCCCATTCTAAAAGGCTGAAATACTTCTCCTAAGACTTAGCTACTGGCAGCGAGAGCTTTAAGCTAACTTTTTTGGGGCTCCATCCATCTTGACTGCAGTGCTGCCCACCACTGGAAGACAGTCCACGAGAGCTTCTCCAAAATGAAATTCTGCCTTCATGCTGAAAGAGATTCTGCACCCCTGGACTAGAATACCTGTGAGATCCATTTCAACTCTACAGTACTATTGACATGGGATGTCACCTGACACGCAGTTGGTGGGAGGGCTCCAGGGGAGGCTTAGCCCCCATTCCGGCAAGGACTCCAAACACAGCGCTTTATTTTCTCCCTTATTTAGATGGTTATTAAAAGCAGGTTTAACTCACCCTTCATCCTAGGATACCAGGGAAGTATACAAGACGCATAAAATCGAAACATGCAACAAAATACAATAAAACCATTAAACCATAACAATAAGAACAAATCAAAAGCATAAATCTGTGGGAACCATTTCAAAATAAGCCAGTCTCTGCATAGCCCCACCCTAAGTTTTGTTTCTTGGTAATTTTATTTATTGCATTTATATCTTGCTTTCTTTGGCTCTTCCAAGGAACCCAGCTTACACGGTCATCCTCCTTCTCCGTTGAGGCGGAGAGTCTGTAACTGGCCCAAAGTCACCCAGGGAGCTTCATAGCTGAGTAGGGGCTAGAAACTAGATCTCACAAATCTCAGTCCAACGCTCTCACCACTACACCAACTGGATTTTACCACATATAATGATGGGCATTTTGCTAGAATACAAAGATTCTGGCAGTTCATAATAGGAAATCATCTGAATAAACTGGATTTGGATAATGATTTGGTTTCTGTTTCTGTCTCTCAGAATACAATAAAAGCAAGGAGTGCAATTAGGACTAGCACAGTTTATGAAACAAGATACATATTTTTATTGTTAGTTAGAGAATAAAGGTCAATAATGAGAGAGCCAATATTTTAAATGTAGATTCAGAGTGTCATAACTTTATATCATTTAAAACCATACAGACTGGGTTTGGACGACACAATAACCAACCATGGGTTAAACAGTCAACAGTGGGCTATTGTGTCGTCTGTCGGGACTTTTTCACACCACAGTTGGTTATTCGGCCAAAATAACCAACACTGTGCACAGTTGATTATTTAAACAACCGTCGGTTATCATGTCATATGTTGGGCACCAATGAGTATTTCGTGGCACACAGTTGATATTTTTGGCGACTGCAGAGTCCCCTGGCAAAAGTGACCAAAGTGGCAGCTGCCATTCTAGCGGGCAGAACTCGCAATGGCTGATGGGATACCAGTGGGAGGACTGGAGAGGGGAGAGAGGGCAAAGGATGTGTCAATTAAACACACCATTAACTAATAGTCAATTCGACGCTGACGTTAATCCACACCACGGTTGATCATAATCATGTCATGTGGGGAGTTCCCCCCACCTTGATAATCAACCGTGGAGTTGACTACTAACCTACCATTTATAGTGTTGTCCGAACGCAACCACAATCTCTAAAATGTAATGATCCGTGAGGTTTGGGTTATTGTGCTTGTTGCTCGGTTGTGTCATTATGATTTTCCTCCAAAGAGAGAACACAAGTGGCAAACTGCAATGTCTTCTGAGTAAGAAGAGAATTTTCAACCAGAAAATGTCAGAATTAACCTTTCCTCCTTCCCCACACTCAAAATACAAGCACTGCGAAAGAGAATTTAATATTGAGTTCAATCTGCTCTTTTCCAATAACACTGTGTATTTGTCCCAATTGAAAGGCACCAAAAGAAAAGCAGCCAGAAACCAACGTTTTTACACACGAGGCAATTCAAACATTTTTACCTGTTCCAAATAATTGCATCCAGGTGTGTGCAGCACGTGGGGATTGATAGCTGCATAGTTGTAAAAAGTCCGTTTTCACAGTAGGGTGGCACTTATGAAACGCTGGAGTTAGACGCTCCTGAAACAAAATGGGGTTTCTTACAGGCAGCCTCTGTTAGGTATTCCCCGTTGTTCAAACATTCTCCGTCTTGCCTCTTGCGTTTGTTAACCAAATGATTTGCCTCTTCATCCCGCTTCCCCTCTGGGAGTCCAAGAGTCCTTAAACAGGCAATAGCTGAAGCTTGTTCGGCTAACTTCTTTGACTTTTCCCTGCAAAAGAGTAAAAGAGAATGGATAAAAGAGAAACACAGAAACTGGCAAGCCACTCAACCCAAAAAGTCATCTATAAATGATTTGTCATCATTTATGACAAATAAATGATTTAAAGCATGCTTGTTCCATGATACTATGTGAACAGAAGATAACAGGTGCCTATCCAAAGAAGTCTGGCTTCAGTCTGCATTGGATCAAGATGGACTTTCTATTATTTGAACAAAAGCCTTTGCTTTCTGCCATTTTAGGGGCTATTTTGCTAACTAGCAGGGAGAGCCTGGCCTGAAGCTTGGCTCCATCGGGCGACCAGGAGGGACCCCAACAATGTCGCTATCTGCAGGGGCCCAGTTCAGGTAGCCAAGAAAGCCCATACGAAGCAGTTGGTTCAGTGCCGCTGAGTCCACTGCATTTAAGGCCTGCTCCTGCAGTACGACCTGTCCAATTTCTTTGTGCTTGTTTAGTAAATCCTTGGTGTCAACCAAGCGCCCTTCTCCAAGGCAAAGTAGACAAAGGGAATGGCCGTTGGCCAGCTGTATTGTCCTGACACACCATGAAAGCTTCTTGAAGAGAACCGTGGAGTTCATAAGCAACAACTTGCGAACAGGATACCTGAGAGAGCACCTTCTCCCTTACCGATCTGCCTGATCACTGAGGTTGCTGGAGGGCATGCTCCTGGTGGTTCCACATGGACCTGTCGCCCAACTGGAATCTACCAGGAGAAGAGCCTTTAGCGTAGTGGCCCCTTCTCTGTGCAACTCTTTGTCCCTGGAGGTCAGGCAGGCATCAACACGAGGCTGCTTCCGGCACCCCCTGAAAACAACTGTTTCAAGAAGCCTTCCTCAACTGATTAGCCACTGTTTTTCTGGTTTCTTTGTTTTTAAATTGAACAATTTTAATTTGCTTTTTTAATTTCTTTCTTTTACTTTTTATACCTATGTTCACCGCTCTGGAATCTGTGTTAGATAAATGAGCAGTATATAAATATTGTTAATAATAATAATAATAATAATAATAATAATAATAATCCTTAAGACAAACGATGAAGAATAAAGACTATAGTCAAAAACAAATCATTTATAGAAAAACAAATAAAGAAAAGGAAAGGAACAGAAACTCCATCCAACAGGCCCCAAGGGCTGAAATCTGAGATTAAAAATCCAGGTAACATAGAGAATATTCCAGACGCTGCTATTGCTGTGGCTTTTAACACTAAACTATTGCTTAGTGGTACACTTGAGCCAGACTACTGCATATGAAGGGTTTGGAACATTTGAAAGTGCAATACAAATGTAAAATACCACACTTCCTCATCCCCTTCTTCTCATTCAGATTTACACGTTATCCGAATCCAAATCAATATACACAGGTGTGTTCCCCTCACCCTCAAGATCCATCTGAAAAAATATGTCTTCAAAAAGGCTTACCATAAGGTTGATCTGTACTTTTGTTCTGCTACTGTGACAACAGAACGGAAGAGTCGATCCAGCGGCCGTTCAATCTAAAGTAACATAAGACATCAAGGGGAAATTTGATGTGGGCTTTGTAAAACGCAACACGCAGGCACAAAACCTGAGAGCTGGTCCTCCGGGAAAATGGTTCTGCAGTTCCCAGGTACCAGCTGTAAAATTGAAGGCTGGAGCAACAGTGCAGCTCCATTAGAACACACACACACACACACACACACACACACACACACACACACACCATTCATTCAACTTGTGAGTCGCTGGGGTACTTCAGTTTGAAATATCCACCAACAGCTGTGCAATTTTAATTTGATGCTAGGAAGTAACACCACCAAAATCATTCTAAGGCCAAGATCCAAAGACTCACACAGCTGGTTCCACACAACCAAAAGGGATTTGGACTCTTGTTTTGCGAACAGCTGCCCCTCAATAACACAGGGCAAACTGCTGCTGGAAAGAAGGGGGATTTCATGCGATGAGACATGGCCGGCTCCACTGTTTAAACAGAACGCCAAAAATCCTACTGGGCACATGCAAATATTGGAAGTATCTAAAGTATCTCTTTGGATCGCAGTCTAAGATTCAAGATAACAGGATTCCCTTCAGATGGTCATGATACTCAAGGAATGAATCTACCATATAGATCAGGGTGGGGGCGGTTTCTGTTGAGGGCTGCATTTCATCAGAGGTAAGCTGCTGTGGGTTGCATGCTGGTGACGGATGACAACAGACTCACCCCACACACTCTCTCTCTTCTCACACTCTCTCCATAGGCAGAGGACTCGGCCACCAGTGCTGCAGATGGCAGACTGCATACAAAGTTCATACACCTGTGACTTCTGTTTCTTTTTGCTTCAGGAGTCACCTGAGCCCAAAACTGAAAGGCACCCGTGAAACCCCTCTGGGTTTCAAAAGTGCTTTGGCAGTTTCAGCAGGAAGGAACAGCTGCAGAAGCAAAATGGACAAAGAGCAAGCTGCTCTAAGAGGTGCCTACAGACACAGCAGTGTTGCGATCTGGGTTGATCTCTCCCTCCTCTAGCAGCCCCCCCCTCCCTGAACAGTGTGAAAACACAGCAGGCTGGCAGAGTGATCCATTCCACTGCCAATGCACTGCGTTTCCATGATGGACATACAAAAGGGGAAGCTCTTTCCTTCATATCCAGTGTAGAAACAGCTGGGCTTGTGGCAAAGAGTGCATAAAATTAGGCCGTAGCCTGCGTGTGGCCTGAGGGTTGCCCACCCCAGATATAATTGCTCCAAGAAGGTATATCAGGCTGAGCCTGATTGGTACTGCCACGGGCCCCATTCGCTTCAAATGTGACATGCCCCTACACAAAAGAAATCTCCATGTAGAAAAACAGAGTGCAACTCTTGAATCACGCTGCACACTACTTGGAAAGCTGATTTGTTAAGTGTATGTGTAAAGCAGACCACAGCTCCAATCCTACACACATTTACCTGGGATACGTCCCATCGAACGCAATAGGGGCTATTTCAGAGTAGGCATGTATAGGATTGCACTGCACGTGTCCTTCTGGACTAGTTATTGCAGAATGCAGAGACTCACCGTTTCATAAACCGGTTGAGGGTGCTTTTCTTTTCTACACCATTCTAGAAGACACATTTTGGGTGTAATCTGTGGGGGATATTCTCGTCTGAGGAGAAAAACAAATAGTGAATATGCCTTTCAGGGGAGAAACTGTGTTCATCTTCAATGGCAAAAAGATGACCAAAGAAAAGAAAAAGAACATTTGGTGAACCCCTCAAATGACAACCAAAGGTGAAAACTATTCTGAGCAATGGATAGGGCTGTGTTATGTTTAGGGGTGGGTGGGATAGTTTCTCCCCCCCACCCAATCCAAATTATGTGCCAGGAAAAGCTGAATTCTACAACTGGTATAAATTACATAAACTGATCAATTTCCCTAATTTGCTTTATTTTGCATAATTTATTCTTATTTTCCTAATCATAGAAAAGACCAAGGAGCTATGGAAGTATTGAAGCCTCACTGGGAATCGGCCGACTCTCTGGCTACTGAGAATTCAGCAAGCATCGCTCATGTTCTTTTAAGCATTTCTTTGCTACCATAGGTGCTAGAAACGTCTTTAAATATGAAAGCTGGGATTCTCAGAAAGCCAGGAGCCTGTGCTCAGTACCTATCATAAGCTTTTACTGCAGCTCCTGCAGACCCTTGGCAATAGCCAACTGGTGAAGCAAACAGGAGTAAGAGCTATTCCATAATAAGCACTCATAATAAGAGTAGATTTTGCTCCCACAAACATAACCATCTCAGCCTGCCTGCCCCCTTAAGATCAGAAAGAGAGGCCCTGCTCATTTGCCCACTAGTGAGAGCAATTAGGTGGGTGATCACAAGTGAGAGGGCCTTCTCTGCAGCGGCCCCACACCTTTGGAACAAGCTCCCATTGGAGGTCTGCCATGCGCTGTCCTTGCAGGCTTTTCAAAAGGCCTTGAAAATATATTTTACCGAGGCCGCCTTGTGATACGAGTGCTGTTGCTGCTGGTTGTATTGTTGGCTTTTATTGTTTTTAATTGCTATTTTATTGTGTTTATGTTTTTGTTTCTTTTAATATTTTAACTATTTTAATGTATTTTATTGCTGGAAGCTGCCTTGTGAGGGCTTCTACCCTGAAAAGTGGTCAAGAAATGTTTTTAAATAAATCCAAATAAACAAACCAAGACTGAGATGCAGATTTGGCAAACCACTTTGGACCTTTACGGTGAACAGTTATGATGACTAGATGTCAAATGCTCTCATGACTGCCAGCTCTACTGATGCCCTGGCTTGGGACAACACTGATGGTACATGCAGCGCAAGCTGCCATGTGACGTAGTGACCAATTTAGGGGCACCACCATAGCAACATGTATGACCCATGGTCACTGGCACTTTTGATGAGGATGCTGCTTGAACAATAGTGCAGCTCCCTCACTGGCTGGGTTGTTGTATCTTGAGGGCTCCTATGCTATGGCATGCCACTTGAAACTCTCAATTACACAGCTTGGGACCACAATACCTGACGGAACACCTCTACCGACATGAACCTACCCGTACACTGCGCTCAACATCTAAGGTCCTCCTCTGAGTGCCTACTCCGAGGGAAGCTCGGAGGATGGCAAGAAGGGAGAGGGCCTTTTCAGTGGTGGCCCCCCGACTGTGGAATGATCTCCCCGATGAGGCTCACCTGGCACCAACATTGTTATCTTTTCGGCGCCAGGTCAAGACTTTTCTCTTCTCCCAGGCAGTTAACAACAAATGCTGACTTTTTAAACTGACCCCAGAATTGTTGTTTTAAATGGATGTTGTTGTTTTTATGCTTTTGTTGGTTTTAAATTTTTGTATATTTGTTTTTAATGCTCACTGTTTTTAACCTTTGTAAACCGCCCAGAGAGCTTTAGCTATGGGGCGGTAGATAAATGTAATAAATAAATAAATTACCCCTGCCCTTCCCCCTGCCACAGCCCACAAAAAGCTGTAATAGTTCAACTGCCCAGCTTTTGGATGTGAATTATTATTATTATCATTATATTTATTTGTATCCCGCCTTTTGCCCAATGCTGGGCCTCAAGGCGGCCTTACAAAGTTTAAAATATACATGGTGGTGGTGGTGAAACAAAACCATAAACATTTAAAATACACAACAAAATTATAAGACATTAACATAGATGGAGGGCCAGATTATTCTCCAAAGGCCTGCTGGAACAAAAAAGTTTTAGCCTGCTTCCGAAAGCCCATCAAGGAGGGAGCCAGCCTAGCTTCCCCGGGAAGAGAGTTCCAGAGCACCAGAGCAGCCACCGAGAAGGCCCTCTCCCATGTTCCCATCAAGCGTGCCTGTGAAGAAGGTGGGACTGAAAGAAGGGCCTCTCCAGAAGATCTCAAAGCACGGGCAGGCTCATAAGGGAGAATACGTTCTTTCAAATAACCTGGACCCGAACTACATAGGGCTATGTGTAACCATAACCATGTGTAGCCACAACACTTTGCCAATTCCCAACATTGGACTGGTTCAGCAAGATAGCAATATTAATATTTAGCCAATACGGTAACATAGAGGGGCAAGCCAGATCCGCCCTCCCTAAGCAGGCTTGTCTTGAAGCCCTATCTCATTATTAAGCATATTATGGTTTGAAAAGAGAAGAAAGAATTCCCCAGAGTTTAATTCACATTAGTTCTCCTTTGCATTTGTATATAATACAGATGTACTATATCTTTACGATGTATTGCATAAGTGTACATATACAATGCTGCGCCTGAACATATGTGTTTTGAAGTTGTGAAACCTGTAACTACTAGATAGCACTCCCAGACGGAGCCTGTATCGTCACGACGAGGTCAGTCTGTATGGGAAAATTTAGTTTACAGCCACTAAATGGGCAACGGAGCAGGCCTCCAAAGAACCGAAGACACTGGGTAGCCCTTAACTGACCTCGTGTGGCGCAGAGCGGTAAAGCAGCAGTTTCTGCAGCTGAAACTCTCCCCACAGCCTGAGTTCGATCCCAGCGGAAGCTGGTTTCAGGCAGCCAGCTCGGGTCGACTCAGCCTTCCATCCTCCCGAGGTCGGTAAAATGAGTACCCAGCTAGCTGGGGGAAAGGTAATAATGGTAGGGGAAGGCAACGGCAAACCACCCCGCTATAAGGCCTGCCAAGAAAACGTCAACGAAAGCTGGCGTTCCTCCAAGAGTCAGTAATGACTCAGTGCTTGCACGAGAGTTCCTTTCCTTTTCCTAACTGACAGAAACAGAGGAAGCATTTTTTTTCTTACTTATCAAATCTAACTGCCATTTTTATGACATCTGCGTCTTCCGCATGGTCATCTTCGTCTTGATCCTTGGCTTCTAGTGAAACTTTTTTGGCTTCTAGAAGAGCTGATGTTTCGTGGTAGAAACTGCTCATCTCAAAGGCTTCACTAATAAAAAAAAATATCAAAGCCACAAAAGATTCAAATTAATACTAGAAGTATCCCCTCTAATTGCAGGAAGGAAAATATATAAGCAAGCAGTGATTCTTCAGACAACGGTGAAGAATATAGAGGGCACTAATGTTCGCATTTGTCATGCAGATGGAATAACTGTCCCTCTTTGTGACTTCTTAAAAGGTCTTGGGCAGTCCAGACCGCAGAATCTGTTGCGCAGCTGCCTACCAAAGTGTGTGTGTGTGTGTGTGTGTGTGTGTGTGTGTGTATGTGTGTAGGGGGAATGGGGTGGAAAATGTCTTTGGTACTTTGGCACTAGAATATTACGCTGAAAGCACACGAAATCGCTGCGAGAACCTGACTTCTGAAAGACCTGTTTGGCTGAAATACTCTTATGCTGGAGCAACACCTTTGGCAGCAGAACCAGGTCTCTGCGGAACAGCTGCGAAGAAGCACAATGAAGGGGGTGATTTAAACACCAAAGATGGAGCAGTTGGAGAAAGACCCTAGAGCCACTTTCCCCTCTCACCCCCCTGGCCCGCTATACAGCAAATAAAGGCAGGAGGAAACACACACACTGCATTGTTTCCTTTGCAGAATGCCTGAACCCAGTCATACTCTCCCACCCACCTCTTCTCCTCTTACACTTTGTCATTTTGCAACTGCTCCCTGGGTTTCCAGCCGTGGCTGTGCCACTGAATATGCAACCATTCCCTGGGTTTCCAGCCATGGCTGTGCCACTGAATATGCAACCATTCCCTGGGTTTCCAGCCATGGCTGTGCCACTGAATATTTAACTGTTCCCTGGGTTTCCAGCCATGGCTGTGCCACTGAATATGCAACCGGCTGGGCCACTGAATATGCAACCATTCCCTGGGTTTCCAGCCATGGCTGTGCCACTGAATATGCAACCATTCCCTGGGTTTCCAGCCATGGCTGTGCCACTGAATATGCAACCATTCCCTGGGTTTCCAGCCATGGCTGTGCCACTGAATATTTAACTGTTCCCTGGGTTTCCAGCCATGGCTGTGCCACTGAATATGCAACCATTCCCTGGGTTTCCAGCCATGGCTGTGCCACTGAATATTTAACTGTTCCCTGGGTTTCCAGCCATGGCTGTGCCACTGAATATGCAACCATTCCCTGGGTTTCCAGCCATGGCTGTGCCACTGAATATGCAACCATTCCCTGGGTTTCCAGCCATGGCTGTGCCACTGAATATGCAACCATTCCCTGGGTTTCCAGCCATGGCTGTGCCACTGAATATTTAACTGTTCCCTGGGTTTCCAGCCATGGCTGTGCCAGTGAATATGCAACCATTCCCTGGGTTACCAGCCATGGCTGTGCCACTGAATATTTAACTGTTCCCTGGGTTTCCAGCCATGGCTGTGCCACTGAATATGCAACCATTCCCTGGGTTTCCAGCCATGGCTGTGCCACTGAATATGCAACCATTCCCTGGGTTTCCAGCCATGGCTGTGCCACTGAATATGCAACCATTCCCTGGGTTTCCAGCCATGGCTGTGCCACTGAATATTTAACTGTTCCCTGGGTTTCCAGCCATGGCTGTGCCACTGAATATGCAACCATTCCCTGGGTTACCAGCCATGGCTGTGCCACTGAATATTTAACTGTTCCCTGGGTTTCCAGCCATGGCTGTGCCACTGAATATGCAACCATTCCCTGGGTTTCCAGCCATGGCTGTGCCACTGAATATGCAACCATTCCCTGGGTTTCCAGCCATGGCTGTGCCACTGAATATGCAACCATTCCCTGGGTTTCCAGCCATGGCTGTGCCACTGAATATTTAACTGTTCCCTGGGTTTCCAGCCATGGCTGTGCCACTGAATATGCAACCATTCCCTGGGTTACCAGCCATGGCTGTGCCACTGAATATTTAACTGTTCCCTGGGTTTCCAGCCATGGCTGTGCCACTGAATATGCAACCATTCCCTGGGTTTCCAGCCATGGCTGTGCCACTGAATATGCAACCATTCCCTGGGTTTCCAGCCATGGCTGTGCCACTGAATATGCAACCATTCCCTGGGTTTCCAGCCGTGGCTGTGCCACTGAATATGCAACTGTTCCCTGGGTTTCCAGCCGTGGCTGTGCCACTGAATATGCAACCATTCCCTGGGTTTCCAGCCATGGCTGTGCCACTGAATATGCAACCATTCCCTGGGTTTCCAGCCATGGCTGTGCCACTGAATATGCAACCATTCCCTGGGTTTCCAGCCATGGCTGTGCCACTGAATATTTAACTGTTCCCTGGGTTTCCAGCCATGGCTGTGCCACTGAATATGCAACCATTCCCTGGGTTACCAGCCATGGCTGTGCCACTGAATATTTAACTGTTCCCTGGGTTTCCAGCCATGGCTGTGCCACTGAATATGCAACCATTCCCTGGGTTTCCAGCCATGGCTGTGCCACTGAATATGCAACCATTCCCTGGGTTTCCAGCCATGGCTGTGCCACTGAATATGCAACCATTCCCTGGGTTTCCAGCCATGGCTGTGCCACTGAATATTTAACTGTTCCCTGGGTTTCCAGCCATGGCTGTGCCACTGAATATGCAACCATTCCCTGGGTTACCAGCCATGGCTGTGCCACTGAATATTTAACTGTTCCCTGGGTTTCCAGCCATGGCTGTGCCACTGAATATGCAACCATTCCCTGGGTTTCCAGCCATGGCTGTGCCACTGAATATGCAACCATTCCCTGGGTTTCCAGCCATGGCTGTGCCACTGAATATGCAACCATTCCCTGGGTTTCCAGCCGTGGCTGTGCCACTGAATATGCAACTGTTCCCTGGGTTTCCAGCCATGGCTGTGCCACTGAATATGCAACCGTTCCCTGGGTTTCCAGCCATGGCTGTGCCACTGAATATGCAACCGTTCCCTGGGTTTCCAGCCATGGCTGTGCCACTGAATATGCAACTGTTCCCTGGGTTACCAGCCATGGCTGTGCCACTGAATATGCAACCGTTCCCTGGGTTTCCAGCCATGGCTGTGCCACTGAATATGCAACCATTCCCTGGGTTTCCAGCCATGGCTGTGCCACTGAATATGCAACCATTCCCTGGGTTACCAGCCATGGCTGTGCCACTGAATATGCAACTGTTCCCTGGGTTTCCAGCCATGGCTGTGCCACTGAATATGCAACCGTTCCCTGGGTTACCAGCCATGGCTGTGCCACTGAATATTTAACTGTTCCCTGGGTTTCCAGCCATGGCTGTGCCACTGAATATGCAACCATTCCCTGGGTTTCCAGCCATGGCTGTGCCACTGAATATGCAACCGTTCCCTGGGTTTCCAGCCATGGCTGTGCCACTGAATATGCAACCGTTCCCTGGGTTACCAGCCATGGCTGTGCCACTGAATATGCAACCGTTCCCTGGGTTACCAGCCATGGCTGTGCCACTGAATATGCAACCGTTCCCTGGGTTACCAGCCATGGCTGTGCCACTGAATATGCAACCGTTCCCTGGGTTACCAGCCATGGCTGTGCCACTGAATATGCAACCGTTCCCTGGGTTTCCAGCCATGGCTGTGCCACTGAATATACAACCGTTCCCTGGGTTACCAGCCATGGCTGTGCCACTGAATATGCAACCGTTCCCTGGGTTTCCAGCCATGGCTGTGCCACTGAATATGCAACCGTTCCCTGGGTTACCAGGCATGGCTGTGCCACTGAATATTTAACTGTTCCCTGGGTTTCCAGCCATGGCTGTGCCACTGAATATGTAACCGTTCCCTGGGTTTCCAGCCATGGCTGTGCCACTGAATATGCAACCATTCCCTGGGTTTCCAGCCGTGGCTGTGCCACTGAATATGCAACTGTTCCCTGGGTTTCCAGCCGTGGCTGTGCCACTGAATATGCAACCATTCCCTGGGTTTCCAGCCATGGCTGTGCCACTGAATATGCAACCATTCCCTGGGTTTCCAGCCATGGCTGTGCCACTGAATATGCAACCATTCCCTGGGTTTCCAGCCATGGCTGTGCCACTGAATATTTAACTGTTCCCTGGGTTTCCAGCCATGGCTGTGCCACTGAATATGCAACCATTCCCTGGGTTACCAGCCATGGCTGTGCCACTGAATATTTAACTGTTCCCTGGGTTTCCAGCCATGGCTGTGCCACTGAATATGCAACCATTCCCTGGGTTTCCAGCCATGGCTGTGCCACTGAATATGCAGCTGGTTCCTCAAAGACCTGGATGTCAGAGGTGCAGAACCTGAGACCCCAGGTTCAGTGGCAAAAAAAAAATCCAACCCTCCAGGGTTCTCCAGAAGGCCATGCCCCTTTCCCGTGGCCATGCACACTTCCCTTGAAGCTAAAATATGCTGGTACTTAAAAAAGATTTTTTTATTATTAATTTTCCATCCATATAACAATTTCAACGTATCCTCCCTGAGAGTTATTGATAGTTTGCTGACACTTGTGGTGTTTTGGCCCTGCTCTCTTGCCTTCAGCCCCACTTCCTTTTGCCTTTAGCTCCGCCCACCACTGGGATGCAGCCTCCAAGAAGGTCTCCAAAATGCAATTCAGCCTTTGGGATGAAACAGGTTGGGCATCCCAGCTGTATGCGATGGGAACTTTCTACTTGGTGCAATACATCCACTGGCCACTAGGTAGCAGGCCCAAACTACTTTTAAAATCCAAGGAGCCAGACGTGGTTATTTGAAGCAACACTGATGGGGCGTTTTTCAATTAGCGGCTGCTGTAATACTTGCTTAACAAGCGTGCCTGGGAGCTCATGAAACAGTGGCTCCAAAAAAGGACTAGTTCTGCACCTATCAAAAATCTATCCCAAGCGTTACATTTGCAGAAGAATAGAAAGTCTGATGCCTTTAAACAAGGTAGGTGACTGGATGGTTTGCCATTACAAACGGAGAAACCGCTCCCCAAACTTGGGGGGGGGGGCTGTTCAAATGGCATTAGTGCAACACAATGAGCTGTGGTCCCAAAAAGACATCTGGGAAGCCCCAACACATGGGCATACATGCAAGCGTATGCCCAGGAAGATCATTGAGTACCAGTCTAAAGCTACAAACCTTTGATTTTTAACTGCAGATACATACTTGTTCCACAATCAATTGTCAAGGCAGATCACTAACAAAGGCTCAGAGCTCTTGAAGGATATGTCATCGCGCAGAAGACAGATACACCAGCTGCCACCTCCTTGCAGCAGACTTTCATCTAAAATAACCTCTTTCCAAAGTTTTTATCCAAAGCTGGCAAATTCCTTGGGTTGGACACAGGCTAAGTCAGTGGAACATAGGTCTCAGTGTGACAAGTTAGACACGACTGAGTGGAGTCCCACTGATTTCAATGGGAATTAAGTTTAACGGAAGCTGCACCCCTGGTCCGTCTTACCTGGGTTAAACCTCATTGATTTCAATGGGACAAGTCTGAGTTGACACGTATAGGACTGCACTGTTAGGCTAGATCCAATTTCTCGCTTTTCAGGGCCCAAGTATGACTTGCTAATACTAACAATAAAAATAGGCAAGTCAAGCAAGTTGGTGCTCAGCAGAAATGTATCCCAGTGTTTTTACATCATGATTTTCATATTACTAATGGATTTGTACTGTAACTATAATGAATAGAATATTCCAAATTCCCAAACTGGATAAGGCAAAGAAGGGTTTTCCTGACAAGCAATGAGTTAACTTGTGCTTTAATGAGCAAAATACCTCTTGCACATGAAACGTATAAAAATATACCTCTTTCCTTCAGGGCCTTCATGATTGTACTTTCATATAAGTCCTAATTTATTTATATTTAAAACACATTTTAATTATAAAATTTGGGCTTTCTTTCCCCCTTCCTCTGGCAAACTGCACTGGTGACGTTATCAAGGGACATTTATTTTCATTATACAGGAAAGTCTCCTACCAGATTTCCTGCATGGATTGTGCCGCATGTAACTTCTTTCCTTGTGCGTTTTCTAATTGTTCCCTTAACATCTGGCACAAACAGTACTTTGTGTTGGTGTAGTGGTTATCGTATCGCACCGCCTGAGGAAAACGAGACAAGAAACAACAATTTCAGGAAGAGGTTGGGTGGTAGGAAAGAAAGCAATTTGGCTTCAAGCCGGTGCCCATTCAATCGTGCTTCTTTGTGAGGCTGAAATTTCTGGGCTGCCAAGAATCTTAAGATCAAGCAAGCTTATTCTTCACTAAGAAAGGGCTCGATTGAACCATTCATTTCAGGACACCCTGGGAGACGCTGACAAATGACCTTCAAGTCCCAAGAAGTCTAGGAAGACCAATTTATAATCTTCTCCACTGCAGATAATTTAAAAATTGCATTGGCAAACTATCAGTACTGAAGAAATTGCCTACTTTACTTAAACTGGGGGTCAGGGAGGCAAGGGAGAGAATTGAACAATTGTGTAGTGCAGGGTTGGGGAAGCTTTTTTCTATCGAGGGTCATGTTTCCTTTACGGGAATCTGTCAGGAGCTGAATGCCGGTAGGGAGTGGAGGCTGGTGGCTTCGATGACAGAACTGTCAGAACTCTAAAGGAGCTGTCCAAGGAGCACCTTGAATAGCTTCTTCAGAGTCCTGGCAGGTTCTGACTGAAACCCGGAGTGGATTGACCACTCCACTGACATTGGAGCCACCAGCCTCCCCTGTCAGCAGGACCACCATCAACCCCCCCTCCCCCATTTTATAATGAGCTGCTGACATTAATGAGCAGGCTGCTTGCAAGCTATATGAAATTAAGCCAAGGGCCACAGGTTGTTCACTCCTGGTGTAGGTTATCCAAACATGGAATATTGGGAGAAGCAAACTCCTTCCATGGATCTTATGCGATTGCGACTCTTTGCCACTGCAAAGGGTTAGAACATACAAGTCAAGAATCCCAATCCATACGTATTTGATATATTCCTGCATGACGTCCTTCAAGGTCTGTGGACCTTCCTTCCTGAAGACCGAGGGGTTCCACATGGCAGCACGAGCCACCATGACCGAGGACGCTGCTGTCGCTTGTCGGAAGGTCTCTATGTCAGAATGTTCTTTAATGAAGTCGTGAGAGCCTCCACTGAAACAGGAACAAGCACTGCTTTCATCAACACGGACAAAATAATACAATACAAGCAAACTGCATCCAGAACATGATGTTTCCATTCAGGTTATTCAAGCAGCCGGGTCCCAGGAATTCCCAAGTTTTTAAGAGAGGGACACCTGCCACCTGTTTCCATAAAGGTGAATGTTTATAAAGGTGAAAATTAATGTTTCTGCCTAGAAAGGAGAAACAGCCCAGGACAAAGGAAATAATACATAAGTGGTTATGCAGAGTGTTCCGAGCACGCTTACCAGGGAATAAATCCCACTGAATTTAGGAGAATTGACTTAGTAAATATGTTTAGGATTGTGCTATTGAATCAAGTTGTATGGAGCTGTTCTTCAGGACTGGTGAAACATAATTGGCATTCAGTGAGTATTTTAGCCATCATGCCATGTTGTTTTAATTATACTTAGCTTTAATTATATAATTTTAATTAATCTGAAGTTTGCTGTCATAATTTATCTTTATACTGTCACGATTTTATCTTTACACTGTGCTTTTATTGCATTTTGGATGTTGCTTTTATCTCACAAGTGGCTTTATAAATAATTATAGAGAAAACCAGCCGAAACAATTAAGGGGACTACAGAGCAGTTGGAAGCAAAGTTCCCATTCATTGGCCACTATGTTTAATTAAACGCATGCCCGGCCCTACTTTCCCCTCCCTATCGCAGTGTAGTCTTGTTAAAAGGGCATCTGTGTCTGCTTTGGCTAATGCCGCTAACAGTGGTTCTCAACCTTTTTTTCTCCATTCCACCCTTTCACCATTGTTCAGAATATAATTCCCCCCTTCCCAAGGTAGTCTAACTCAAAAGGTGCATTCCAAATAATATGCATATAATATTGAAAATCTTTTATTTTTTTCTATATTAGTCCCATTTAAAGGGGCAACGCAAAGCATGTCCCCTTTTACATTCCCAGCTCCCATGCTTTGCTTTGCCCCTTTAAATGGGAAGCTTGAAACTTCTAGGATTGCGAGGGAGGGAGGGAAAAGAGAGCAAAGGCCTGGCTTTTGCAGACGACATGACACTTTTCTGGGACGTTTTTAACAACGTGTAGGGAGACATAATCTACAGGACATCATACTTTGCTGAATAGTGGTCCCAATTCCCCCCTGGAATCCTAAAATTACCCCCTTGTTGAGAACCCATGCACTAATACTTTCACTATGTACCTTCTTCCTATTTTAGTTGTCTTATGGCAACCATATAGGAGATTTTCCCCTCTGGAAATCTTCCTGAATGCAACCAATGGCCAAGAGCAACGATCAAAGCAAAGGATCATTTCTAAAGACTCCAAAACAGATCATTAATCAACAGTATCGTAAGCACATTTCACACACAAACTTGGAAGGCGATAGACTGTTTTGTTACATGAAAATTCTGGCAATGTTTAGTTCTGTTGACCCATATTGTATGGGTTTTAATTTTGTGTCATAAGGTACATAGCCTGAAGGCTTTTGAATTCATATAGCACCTATCATCAGTAAGGAGAAGTATTATTTCTATTCGTTCCTTTTTCCATCATTTGGTATTTTAGGTTCAAATAATACAATCAATGCTATTGATAAAACTGTTGTAAATCATTAAAAAAAAAAAAGCAAAAGGAGAGATAACTAAAGGCAACCAGATAGTATTCACGTTTAACAATTCTTTCCAGCCTACAAAGATACAAACATGCATATGAATGGGCAGCGTAATTTTAAATCGTAAACTCAAGCTACTCCCAAAAACATCAACTCCACATGCCTTAAAATGCAAATTTTATTATTCTGCAATTGCTGGAAGCCAAGAGCTAAACTGTTGTTAATTACACTAATTTTGCTAAGAACGAATCCCGGGGTTTCCCTGATGGAACCATGCTGATCCAGTGAAGGAAGGAAGAATGACTGCCTGATAAGTCCTCAGACCTGGTGTTCCTGTTGCAGCCAGAAGGATTAAGAAAACTTGTCATCAAGGCAGCCAAAAGATTTAACGCAAGTGCTCCTAATTCATAGATGAGGCTCCAAGACAAAAGTAGCAGAAATGTTCCAAAGGCAGCAAGAGAACCTCAGTTAAAATAAAAGGCTGAATATTAGGTACTGGCCAGGCTACATGTGTGCTGCAGTTCTACACCAGCACACAATGTGGGACGGAATTCAGCTGCTTGAAAATCTCAGGTTCCATGGGGGTGGGTGAAGAGAGAGAAACACATTTCTAGTTGTCACGACACAGGCCTCACACACCAGGCCTCGTCGCACACAAACCGTCCTCAAGCGAAGTTCCACCACTTGAACAACCTCATATGAGAGGGTAAAGGCTAGAATCTGAAAAGGTTTTACTGTGTATGTAATAAGCTGAAGGTGTTTTTATTTGTGTTGTACCCCGCCTCGATCCAGAGGGAGAGGCGGGTAACAAATAAATAGATTATTATTATATATAAGGTGTTCACGATAGTAACGGTAAAGCAGGTGATAAAGCCAAGCAGACACGTGGTTTGAGTTAACAAAACAAAATAAAATGTCTTAGTTACTTCAAATTCAAGTTAACCTGCTTAATCTACTAGTTTTAATAAAAACAGTAATTTTAAATCTCTTAAAATCGTATCTCCTTTCACTCTCCACACATTGACAATCCTGACACTTCCCACCAACTAACCAACATTTATACTCCCCTCCCCCTTCACAGCATCACTAGCCACACCCACTCAGTCCAACATTCTGCACTCACTAGACCAGCCTTCCTCAACCTGGGGCGCTCCAGATGTGTTGGACTACAACTCCCAGAATGCCCCAGCCAGCTCGGCTGGCTGGGGCATTCTGGGAGGTGCAGTCCAACACATCTGGAGCGCCCCAGGTTGAGGAAGGCTGCACTAGACATACAAAGCCAGACACACCTAAGGGAACAGAACTGTGGGGGTAATGCCACACTAGTCCTTATGGTTGCAGAGATATCCTTGACAGAACATAGGGAGTGCCTGCTGAAGTCTCAGAAGCCAGAGTGGCTGAATGAGGTTTCCTGTGAGTGGAATGGGGGTTCAGTACTCTGCTTCACTTCTTATTTATTTATTACATTTATATCCCGGGTGTCTCCGCTCCTGAAACTTCGGTAATAGCATGGGCTGAAAAGTAACACCATCTGAGAACCATCGATAGTTTGGAAATGTCCTAGCACTAAAGTGCACCTGCAACTATTTTAGTATCCACTGACACTTCTATATTAGGAGAGAATTCTGTCTGCAACTCTCAGGTTGCGTTGGCCTGCATTTTCCATTTGATTCTTGTCCTAAATGATTCTTATCCTACATTTTTTTATTTTTATTATTTATTTATTTAAGGATTTTTATGCCGCCATTCAGCCAAAAAAGGCTCTCACGGCGGCTTACAAAAGTATTTCTTGATTTTTCTACCTAAAACTGTAGCTATAAGATAGGTTCCATTTATCCCAGAATATTTTCTTTCTTGCCTTCAATAAGGGCTTATGGAGCATAAAGACAGACGTATTTCAGAGTGATTTAGGATTTCCTTAGAAAATAAGAACATTTCAGATATCATTCAGGAGTTGGAAGTATTAAGCTCTTAGCAGTCATTGCCATATCTTTGCTTAAACTTTGGGGCAAACCCACTTTAAGCATTATGTTTGCAGTTAAATCTCTCCATAACATGCAGTTCTTCTCTGTGTGAGGAAATACTGCTTGTCTGAAGTAATTCTTAACTACTTAATTCTTCTTTGCATTAAGAGACTAGCATAAGAGTCTCTTAGCTTAGTTAGTCCAATATTTCAAGTCTTAGGGAAATTTTGCACACACAAAAAAAGGGACTTTGCTCAGCATGTCTCACCTTAACCCAAACTTAAATCGCAGGCTAAGCTGTGGCACAGACTTACCAGAACCATAAAGGAAAGATTTATATCCTGCCTTTTTTCCTCCTTAAGGAACTGAAGACGGAGTACATAATCCTCCTCCTCTTCTCTATTTTAACCTCCTTCTTGCCATTGCATAGGGCTAAGAAACCCAGCTTTGTGCAAATTAATGGGGAAAGTGCAAAAGTATGCAAAGTAAGAGAAATTTCTGTACTTCTGCATTTATTTATGCACGTCACATGATGCAGCATTTAGTTGTGAAGAATTTGGATCGCTTGGATGCAGAATTTGTTTAAGCACCGAGGACGTACAGCTCTGGGTGCTACTGTGAGACCGTATTCCTTGGACAAACCTTTCAGATGCCTGCCCCTAGCTCGGTTTTCTCATGTACTGCCCATTACTAGATACGGATGCCTTAGAATAAAAGAAGCGGCCTTGTCCCACTTACTTGGCTATTACTGGAATAGAGACTGCTTCCGAGATGGCTTTGATCACATCACATCGGACAGGATGCTGCGGCCGCTCTTCTTTCTTCCTTTGCAGGGGAGAGAACAAGAGTAAACAAACAGCACAAAGATTACAAGCACGGAACATTCCTCTTGACAGATGCAATGCCAGCCAGAAAGGTCCTTGTGATATAGAATGACAGTCAAGAAGGGCTAACAAGAATATCTCTCTCTATCTCTCCCTCCACAGATAGGCGATTAATTTACCTTCCATGAATTGCAATAGCAGCAACTCCAGTCTCCTCAATCTTCTTCACTAAACTTATTGTTTCTTTTTTCTAAAAAAGGAGAAAGAAGAAGAATCAGCGTTCAGGTATTCTGCTTCTATTCAATGTAGTTAATAGGAAAATTCTGAGAGTGCCTTGGACTGCAAGAAGATCAAACCAGTCCATACTGCAGGAAATAAAGCCGTACTGCTCACTTGAGTGAATGGTATTAAAGGCAAAACTGAAGTACTTTGGCCACATAATGAGAAGACTGGATACCCTGGAGAAGAGGCTGATGCTAGGGAAAGTGGAAGGCAAAAGGAAGAGGGGCCGACCAAGGGCAAGAGGGATGGATGATATTCTGGAGGTGACAGACTTGACCTTGGGGGAGCTGGGGGTGGCAACGGCCGACAGAAAGCTCTGGCGTGGGCTGGTACATGAAGTCACGAAGAGTCAGAAGCGACTGAACGAATAAACAACAACAAACGAAGAACTGTCTGTCTGTATCCGCATAATGCCCAAGCAGCTTCTTGCCCTGTCCCTGACCTCACAGGGAGGCACTCTTATCCCCTATCAGTAACTGATTGGAAATAGGTGCTTTTTCCTGCTTAGTATTGAAAAGGGCTCCCTTTCTCAGTGCTGAGCAGGGCAAAGCAGTTTTTTCCCCAATCAGCTGCCAATTGGAGATAAGAGCTTTTGCCTTTGGGGCAGAGAGGGTGAGGCCAGAGCAGGAAGCTGCTGCATGTGTCAGCCCTGCTTCCTTCTGAGCCTTGTCCTGCAGAAACTTGCCCTCCTTACTTGTGAGCAGACATGTTTCTCATGCTTACTTGAGTAGAATGCAGAGGCTTGGTGTTTGGGATGCTATTTGAAAGCGCTGGTGGGTGATCCTTTCTTGCCTATTTCTGAGTAGACATACAGAGGCTTGCCCTGCTTACTTGTGAGTAGACATGCTTCCTACAATGTGGGAGATTTCTCAGCCCCGCCAACTTTTGCCTTTGGCTCCAGCCACCACTGGAATGCGGCCTGTGAGAACTTCTCAAAAACGGAAACCAGCCCTCAGGCCAAAAAAGGATCCCTACCCCTAGCTTACAGCTAATTAAATTTTAATTTTTGCCTACAAATGCAGTGCAGTCCTCATGTAAGGATGCTATGCGCAGTCTTCCTTTTCACGGAAAGCAAGGTATAATGTCACTCGCATCTGAGTTGCCTCTTCCAAACATTGCACTGCTTCATGTGAGTAGACCATTTGCTTGAACAGTTATTTCCAGGCCTTGGCTGGCTTCTGTGACAGGAGCATTGCCTTGTAAATTCAAAATTTAAAAAGCTGATTGTATTTCTCTTCTAGAATCCACTTTGTTGAATGCTTTCATAGACTCATAGAATAGTAGAGTTGGAAGGGGTCTATAAGGCCATCGAGTCCAACCCCCTGCTCAATGTAGGAATCCACCCTAAAGCATCCCTGACAGATGCTTGTCCAGCTGCCTCTTGAAGGCCTCTAGTGTGGGAGAGCCCACAACCTCCCTAGGTAATGGGTTCCATTGTCATACTGCTCTAACAGTCAGGAAGTTTTTCCTGTTGTCCAGCCAGAATCTGGCTTCCTGTAACTTGAGCCCATTATTCCGTGTCCTGCACTCTGGGAGGATCGAGAAGAGATCCTGGCCCTCCTCTGTGTGACAACCTCTCAAGTATTGGAAGAGTGCTATCATGTCTCTCCTCGGTCTTCTCTTCTCCTCTCCAGGCTAAACATGTCATAGGGCTTTGCCATAGTCTGCCAGGATGACAGTATTCTCTAGCTCATTTCTATTCAGCTCATCTATAGTTAACAATTTACTGTTCTGTCTGATCAAGCACTGTGCACATTTTCCCCCCAAGATCAGATGTTTCAAACAGCACAATATGTTCTTACTGATGGCAGGATTCTGATTTTGCAGGTTACTGGCTTACAAACTCCATTGACAAGAGTAGTCAAGATCTAAAGAAAGGGAGAAAAAAAGTACTCTTTCAGCACAAGAGATGCAGCTCTGCAGTCTTGAAAAACCTGAAGTCCTTAACTAACAGAAGTCCTTGTTAGTTAGGATGGGTTATGCTCCCTCCCCACTTCAACTCCTTTCTTGGTGAGAACAGTGGAAGAGCTAAAGTATCTTAAAAAGTGTCTTAAGGAACTGTAGCTGTGAACAAGGCTTATAAATGCTTCAGTGTCTGTGCAGACTGCTGGCCAATCCAAGTCTGGAAGACTTATACAAGACCTGTATCCACAGTCTGGTTTTGAGATCCTTGTAGGAGTACAAGGAGTCTAAACAAGCCCCTCAAACTCCAATAACTTTGTTGTGGAGAGTTGAAAGTAACACTACAAATAATTGTTTGGGTGAAGTTTCTAGGGTACTTTTGATACAACTGCACCTGGCATTCTTGTGCCCTGATCCTCTTTACAACCCACTCCCATCCCAATTCCCCCAGTGGCTCATTCTTTGTTAAGTACTGGCATAAATCTATAAGCAAGGCAAAATAAATACAGAGATAAAGATTACTTACAGATTCTATCTTGTCAGGATTAGACAGGAGTGCTGCTCCCATACCTCCCTAGGGAAATACACACACACACACACACAAACAAAAGATCTTATTATCTAAGCAGCACAGAAAGCAAAATGGCAGCTATGATCAACAAGATCATCAAGCAACATAGCAATTTCCCCCAAAGAATGCTTCAAAGCACTCCCAGTTTTAAAGGAAAAGCATGTTTGCTTCCATGGAACAATTACTAGCCTTGCTGCCAATGCTGATGATGGGCAAGGAGCTTGGTTCAAAAGAAGTAGGGCTTTTGGCTGAAACATTAGCCAAAATCTTTTTACCCAGCAATATGAAGCCATGGTGTACTAGAGAATCAAAATGAGATTCAATGTAATTCAACTCGGAAAGAGTGTTTTTGTAGGCTGGTGACACAGACGGAGTTACAACCAGCGTCTTCAGTTCACAGTACATATCTCCAACGGAAGTTGCTTGTATTGTTCTCTCACAACATTATAACAAGGAGATGGCAACAAATGCAGGTTGCTTACCTGTAACTGTAGTTCTTCGAGTGGTCATCTATGCATTCACACATATGGGCTTTGCGCCTGCGCAGAGACCAGACCGGAACCTTCTATAGCTGAGTGGAACGTTTTTGGCGGGAACCCCTCCCCCACGCTACCGTGCATGTCCATGGGGTTCCCGCCCTTACCTCAGTTTACAGGAGTCCGACATTGTGCCCCCATAAACATGAGTGTAAATAAAATACAAGTACATTCCACATGTGTCATTTATAAGTCTCACACCACCAAGTGGGGATGGTGGGTGGGTTGTGTGAATGCATAGATGACCACTCGAAGAACTACAGTTACAGGTAAGCAACCTGCATTTCTTCTTCGTGGTCTCTATGCATCACACATATGGGCGAGTAGCAAGCTGACATATATTTGGAGGTGGGTTGGTGCATCATCTGAAGATCTCCGAGAGCACTGTCCTCCCAAATGAGCAGTCCTGCCTCGCACGGGTGCCCAAACTGTAGTGCCTAAGAAACGTGGATGGAGTGGACCACGTTGCAGCTCTACAGACTTCTGTCAAAGGAACACCTCTGCCGAAAACCACAGATGTTGTGACGGCTCTGGTAGAATGAGCTGTCACAGGTTTCACCAGTTCTAGTTTAGAGATAGAGTAGGCAAGTTCAATTGTCTCTACAATTCAGCGTGACAAACGCCGGCATGAAACAGGGAGTCCCTTATAAGGCTCCCCATAACAAATAAACAATTGCTTTGTTTTTCTAAAATTCCCTGTCCTAGCCTTGTAAAAGGCAAGAGTTCTCCTTACATCAAGCGTATGTAAAGCAGACTCTACAGGTGATGTAGGATTCGGAAAGAAAACTGGTAGAGTGATATATTGGGACAGATGAAAGGTTGACACTACCTTAGGCAAGAAGGCAGGGTCTGTGCGTAACACAACCTTATCTTTGTGAAAGATAGTGTAAGGAGCAACTATCTTGAGAGCTCTAAGCTCACTTGCACGTCTAGCAGAAGTGATGGCTACTAAAAGACAGTATTGAATGTTAGAAGCCTAAGGTCAGATAAGGCCATGGGCTCGAAGGGCTTCTTTGTCAATGCCTGTAACACCACTGATAGGCTCCATGGTGGAACGATACTCTTTACTGTCGGTATCATATTTTTAAGCCCTTTTAAAAATTTCCTCGATGTTGGATGCACAAAAGGTGTAAAACCAATCATGCCTCGATGAAAAGACGTAATAGCTGCTAAGTGAACTCTGATGGAAATGAGTTCGAGTCCCTGCTGATAAAGTGTCAGTAGGTATTTGAGGATTAACGCTAAAGGGCAAGATTCAGGTGCTTGATCGTTTTCCAAGGCAAAAGTTTGAAATCTTTGCCACTTTGCTGCATAAGATTTTCTTGTTGAAGGCTTTAGTGATGCCAAAAATATATGGTCTACAGTTAAATCTTTGATACGAGAGGAGGAGTGGATGATATCCTCCATGCCGTCATCTTGAGGGTCGACGGGTTTGCGTGTCGAACCCTGCCCTGATGTCGAGACAACAGTGTCGGTATCGGCGGGAGTCTGATGTAATTCCCGTCCGACAGTCGAAGGGCGTGGAGAACCACGTCCGTCGAGGCCACCATGGTGTGATAAGGATGCAGTCCGACCCGTCCGACTGGATTTTGGCCAGCACCTTCGTCAACAGTGGAAACAGAGGAAAGATGTAAAGAAGATTTCCTTTCCAGGTTCTGGTGAAAGCATCTCCTAGCGAGTGCTTTCCTCTTCCTGCTCTGCTGCAGAACCTGGAACAAGCTGCGTCTTCTTCGGTAGCGAAGACATCGACAGCAGGGAGGCTCCAGTACCGAAAGAGAACGTCTCTTACTTCGGTATCGAGCTCCCATTCGTGGTCGACGTGGAAAGACCTGCTGAGGGCGTCCACGATGATGTTTTCATTGCCCGCTACATGGGTCGCCGTCAGGTGAGTATTTCTCTTTATGCACTAGTTCCAAATCCTGAGTGCCGATCGATTCAGAGAGTGAGACCTTGTCCCACCTTGTCTGTTGATGTACGCCACTACTGTGGTGTTGTCTGTTGCGATCAGGACGATTCAGCCCTCGATCAATTGTGAAAAAGTTCTTATTGCATTCTCCACCGCTAGCAGTTCTAGGTGGTAGATATGATGTTCCCTCTGGGAAGGAGGCCAACAGCCCTGAGTTGTGAGGGAGTCGCAGTGTGCTCCCCATCCGATCAACGATGCATCCGTCGTGATCGTTACCGAAGGAGTGTTTCGAAGATCGAAAGTTCTTAAAACCCAGGCTTGCAATATTCTCATTCTGAGTCTTGCAAACCTGATGACTGCATCAAGCCTAATAGTCTCTGAATTGTCCATGCCGAAACTTTTCGGCGGCTCTCGGTATCGATGGCTAACTGCTGAAAGGTGTTTGCTCTGGTCGACGGTAAGTATGCTCTCCCATCTCGAAACGACAGAGTTACCCCTATAAAGTCGAGCTTCTGATGTGGGGTCAAGATGGATTTCTCCTCGTTGACCCACAAACCCAACAAGTCCAACAGGTGGTTGAAATGTCCTTCTGGAGCGTGCAACTGCTGTCCGCTACCAGAAGCCAATCGTCCAAGTGTAGGAGCTGCAGAATAAAAGTAACCGTTGTCATACGGAACTTCCTTGGAATGATGAATTTGTTTAACTGCTTTAAGTCCATGATCGGCCGAAGACCTCATATTTCTTCGGGACCGTGAAGTAGCGTGAGAAAAAACCCTGGTTGAGTTCCTCTGCGGGTACGGGAGAGATGGCTCTCTTCGATAGCAGAGGTCTGTACCTCCGGAAGCAGAGGAAGGGATGGCGCCGTTACTTTCACCCCCGAAGGAGGAAGGACATCGAGCTCGATGGCATACCCCGAGTTGATGATAGTGAGCACGCAGGAATCTGATGTCATTGACTCCCATTGATGGTAATGGGGTGCTAGGCGGTTCACAAAGGGAGGTGGACGTGGGACAAAGAAGTCAAAGTCACTGCTTCTTGGTGAAGTCAGGCTGACGCTTGTCTTGTTGAAATGTAGACTGATATGGCCGCTTACTCTGGAGTTGTTGTTGTTGCTGCCTCTGTTGGCTTTGATAGTAGGGCCGCTAAGCAGGCGGTCTTGTTCACCGTCTCAGCTTGTATTGGGCAGGCTGAGCAGAAAAACTTATTTTCTTGGCTGTTGTGCAAGCCTTGTATATAGAGTCCAAGGTCTTGTCCGTCTTGCTATTAAACAAGCCCTCGCCATCGTAAGGCATGTTCTCAATCCTGGCTTAGGTGTCATGAGCCAGATTAGCGGAGCGGAGCCAAGCATGTCTCCTCAAGGACACGGGTCCCATCATCGACTTGGAATGGCAGTCAACTTGGTGTCGCGCTGTCGACACTTGTTGCCTGGCTATGGCTGAAGCTTCACTTTGGAAGACTCATGCCCGCTCTTTTTTGTCCTCTGGGAGATGTTCACCTAGTGATCCTATTTTCTCTCAGAGGAAGAGCTGGTATCGTGCCATGGTAGCCTCGTAGGCTGATGCCCAAAGAAGCAGAGGAGTAAATCCTCCGGCCCGTAAGGTCCAACTTTCTGCCCTCTCTGTCCACGGGTGCAGAATGTGCCTTCTGTGAGCGGCCTTGAGCCGACTCCCTACGATCGAATTAGGTTTGGGATGTTGGACCAGAAACTGTACATTTTCTTGTTAGACTCGATAGAGGGTCTCTAGCCTTTACGATGTGGCTTGAGACATAGCCGGTGTTTTCCAGAATAATTGAGCCATTTGCTTTAAAGCATGTGGTGCTGGATCACCAGTCCTAATGCCTGAGCCATTCTAAGCATATGGTCAGAAGATCTGACCATATCGTCGGAAGGGGAAGAAGGGTCGTTGTCATGAACCTCATCTTATGGTGAAGGCATCGATGGAGTAGCCGACAACCCCAATTCAGACTCCGATGAATAATTTTCTTCAGGCAAGGATACTGTAACCACCTGGAGGCATACATGCTCCGTCGGCATCGTGGTAACCGCGGCAGTCGATGCCGATGGCTGTGTACGGTGTCGAGGCGTCGACAACGTGGACATTGGTGGGCGGGCGGTGGAGGCAGCGGTAGATGACACATGCTCCGTCGGTATCGTGGTAACCGCGGCAGTCGATGCCGATGGCTGCGTACGGTGTCGAGGCGTCGACACCGTGGACATTGGTGGGCGGGCGGTGGAGGCAGCGGTAGATGACACACCCTCGATGTAAGCGAAGGGTGCGCATAATACTCTTCTTGAGGGTACTGGTGGTCACCCTGGAAGTGGGCGATATCGATCCCATTCCGAAGGCGGTAGAGGGATTAGTCCCTGAACCTCTCACGACCTGGTAGGCTCTCGGAAAGAGGCCGCTGAAGCCGAATCCCGCAACTCGCCCTCCGATAGACTGGGAGGGTGCGTCGGTACCGTAGCCATCGGTAGCGGCTGGAATCTCGATACCGAGGGAGGCCTCGGTATCGAAGTGGTCGGTATGGCAGGAGGAGTAGAGTGACTCCTAGCCGGTTCCGCCGCTCCATTTCCGAAGAAGATTTGGGAGTCCGGGCCTTTTTTGGAAATTTTCCTGGCCGCGGAACTCGCCAGTGACCGTCCAGGCGTTAGGGGTATCTGAGCCCTATGAGCCGCTCTGGAATATTCAGGCACCTCAGTGCAACGGTCATCAACGGACTTACTGGCTGCCGTTTTGTCGATCGTCGAAGATTTGGGAGCCCGGGCCTTTTTTTGGAGATTTTCCTGGCCGCGGAACTCGCCAGTGACCGTCCAGGCGTTAGGGGTATCTGAGCCCTATTAGCCGCTCTGGAATATTCAGGCACCTCAGTGCAACGGTCATCAACGGACTTACTGGCTGCCGTTTTGTCGATCGTCGAAGATTTGGGAGCCCGGGCCTTTTTTGGAGATTTTCCTGGCCGCGGAACTCGCCAGTGACCGTCCAGGCGTTAGGGGTATCTGAGCCCTATTAGCCGCTCTGGAATATTCAGGCACCTCAGTGCAACGGTCATCAACGGACTTACTGGCTGCCGTTTTGTCGGTAACGGACTTACTCGCTGCCGTTTTGTCGGTAACGGACTTACTGACTGCCGTTTTATCCATAGTAGGAGCCTCCGTGGCTCTGAGAGCTTTTCCCCCCAAGATGGAGGGAAGTCGTCAGCTCTGCTTTTCCTCGTTTGTCTTGTAAACGACATGCAATGATAGCAGGCCTCAACGATATGGCCTTAGCACAAACAAAGGACACAGAGGGAGTGTCCGTCAATAGGTGGAAGCTTAGCCCCACACTTCACACACTTCGTAAACGGGGCTTCAACTGCCATACAGGCCTCACGCGACCGAAGTCGCTGAGGAAAACTATCTACAATAGATATATATATATATATATATATATATATATATTTAATATAAGAAAAGTAGTAAGAAGAGTCTTAGAAAAAGATCGAAAAACGAAGATCGTAAAAGAGAAAATAAAGTTAATAAGAAAAACGCTAGAGGTTCGGTTAAACAGGTCTGTGCACAATGGCGGACGACGAAGAACTGAGGTAAGGGCGGGAACCCCATGGACATGCACGGTAGCGTGGGGGAGGGGTTCCCGCCAAAAACGTTCCACTCAGCTATAGAAGGTTCCGGTCTGGTCTCTGCGCAGGCGCAAAGCCCATATGTGTGATGCATAGAGACCACGAAGAAGAACTGAAAGGATGCCCAAAGTTTATATTGATGTCCACAAATCCAAGGACTCCATCTAGCATCTAGCAAACTGCTGGTGCTAAATATGAAGTAGAACCACATAAGAAAACATAAGATATGGCCTTTAAAGAATGAAAAAATGGAGATAAGACAAGATTCAACCAACCTTAGTGGAATATTCTTTAGGACATCCCATGTTGACATCAATGCCAGCCACATCATTCTCTCTGAAATGTCAAATATAAAAAAGATATCACAAATGTGAACAGCACAGGGACAGTAGTGGACACGTGCTAGTGAAAAGATTTGAAGCAACTGATTTCCAAAGTGGCTTAAAACGGATTAAAACAGTAACTATAGAAACAAGAGGCCTTTTCCCCACCTGAATTAGGTTGCTGAAATCAAGAAAGCTTGGGGTAAGAGTACAGTGCCTTGCATAAGTATTCACCACCCTTGGAACTGTCCACATTTTTGCTGTGTTACAAGCGGGAATTAAAATGCAGTTAATCGGCATCTCTACTATTTATTTATTTTATTTATTTAAGGATTTTTATGCCGCCATTCAGCCAAAAAAGGCTCTCACGGCGGCTTACAAAGGTATTTCTTGACAGTCCCTGCCCACAGGCTTACAATCTAAAAGACATGACACAAAAGGAAAGGGGATTGGGAGGGAGGAGGAGGAGGGGGAAAAGGAAAGCAAATTCAGGCACTACAATCTTAGTTGCGAAGTTCAGCAGTTACAGGGGACAGCAGGAGGGAGGGGGCTCTCAGCTGGAGCTGGACCCAGGCACGATGTAGAGGTGCCTGGCTGCTGCTTCCTCCCTCACTGGCGGCCTCTGCAGAGACAGCTGGTAGCAGGAGGGAGGGGCTCTCAGCTGGAGCTGAACCTAGGCATGGTGGAGAGGTGCCTGGCTGCTGCTTCCTCCCTCACTGGTGGCCTCTGCAGAGACAGCTGGTAGCAGGAGGGAGGGGGCTCTCAGCTGGAGCTGGACCCAGGCACGATGGAGAGGTGCCTGACTGCTGCTTCCTCCCTCACTGGTGGCCTCTGCAGAGACAGTTGACAGCAGGAGGGAGGGGGCTCTCAGCTGGAGCTGGACCCAGGCACGGTGGAGAGGTGCCTGGCTGCTGCTTCCTCCCTCACTGGCGGCCTCTGCAGAGACAGTTGACAGCAGGAGGGAGGGGGCTCTCAGCTGGAGCTGGACCCAGGCACGGTGGAGAGGTGCCTGGCTGCTGCTTCCTCCCTCACTGGCGGCCTCTGCAGAGACAATTTGTTTTACACAAATGCAGGACAATTCTAGAGGAAAACGTGTTTCAGTCTGCAAGGCACCTGAGACTGCGGTGGAGGTTCACCTTCCAACAGGACCATGACCCTAAACACACAGCCAAATTTACACTGGGATGGATTAAGAGTAAGGACTTGAATGTCTTAGAATGGAGCAGTGAAAGGCCAGACCTCAATCTGATTGAGAATCTGTGGCAAGACTTGCAAATTGCTGTTCACCAACGGTCCCCATCCAACCTGACAAGAGTTTGAGCCATTTTGCCAAGAGGAATGGACAAATATTGCAGGATCCAGGTATGCAAACCTGGTAGGGACTTACCCAAAAAGACTCACAGCTGAAATTGGTGCCAAAGGTGCTTCTACCAAGTATTGACTCAGAGGGGGCTGAATACTTATGCAATCAACAAATGCCAGTTTGTTTTTGTTTATTTAAGTTTGGCCACAATAAAAATATTTTGCACCTTCAATGCGTTAAGTACATTGTGTAAACGAAAAAGGTACACGTGCCAATTGACTCCACTTTAACACAACAAAATGTGGAGAAGTCAAAGGGGGGGATGAATATTTATGCGAGGCGTTGTACATTTGTGAACAAAAGGATGTGTGTGAGTTTCAGTTTTGGCACTGAAAACAAATTCTTGGACTAAGAATGATGGACCACGTAGGAGACCTCAGATCTAACTGCAACATGAAGGTGTCACAAACATCAGACTCTTGTTATCTACTGTTACGCTTGGTAGAGAGAAAAATGCTGGTACAATGAGTATAATTTTTACTCCTGATGTGTGGAATGAGTAAAAACACCCACTGAAGGAGTAGGTTTTAGCTTGGGGGTTCTCCTAGAACCATCTCTGTCCCTTGAGGCTCAGGTGGCCTCGGTGGCACGGAGTGCCTTCTACCAGCTTCAGTTGGTGGCCCAGATACGCCCCTATCTGGACAAGGATAACCTAGCTTCAGTTGTCCATGCTCTGGTAACCTCCAAATTAGATTACTGCAATACACTCTATGTGGGGCAGACTTTGAAGACAGTTCGGAAGCTGCAGCTTGTGCAAAATGCAGCGGCCAGATTGATAACTGGAACCAGAAGGTTCAAACATGTAAGACAGATTCTGGCCCACTTTCATTGGCTGCCTATACGTTTCCGAACCCAATTCAAGGTGCTGGTTTTAACCTATAAAGCCTTACATGGCTTGGGACCACCATACCTGATGGAACGCCTCTCCCGACATGAACCTACCCGTACACTGCGCCCAACATCTAAGGTCCTCCTCCGGGTGCCTACTCCAAGGGAAGCTCGGAGGATGGCAACAAGGGAGAGGGCCTTTTCAGTGGTGGCCCCCCAATTATGGAATGATCTTCCCAACGAGACTCACCTGGCGCCAACATTGTTATCGTTTTGGCACCAGGTCAAGACTTTTCTCTTCTCCAAGACAGTTAACAACATATGCGCTAATATTGTTACCTTTTTGGCGCCAGGTTAAAACTGCTCTCCTCTCAGGCATTTTGCAGCATATAATGAGTTTTAAATTAGGTCTTGGATCATTTTGGCTGATGGTTTTAACAAATTGTTTTTAGATATTTGCTGCCTCTGTGTGTGTTTTATGTAAATGCTTTTCTTTTTGTACTTTGTGTAATGTGTTTTAATGGTTTTTAATTTTTGTAAACTGCCCAGAGAGCTTCAACTATAGGGTAGTATAGAAATGTAATAAAATAAATAATAAATAAATATGCTGAGTTTTTTAACTGCCCCCAGAATAGTTTGCTTTAAATGATATTGCTGTTTTTATGCTTTTAATTTTTTGTATGTTTGTTTTAATGGTCACTGTTTTTAACTTTTGTAAACTGCCCAGAGAGCTTCAGCTATGGGGCGGTACAGAAATGTAATAAATAAATAAATAAATAAATAAATCTAACAAGTTAGTAGCTTTTGTGGATTTTCCTGCAAGACAAGGCTAACTGGGAAAGAGCATGCAAAGCACTTTTCCAGCAGGCCCCAAAGAAGGAAAGAAATTATAAAATAAAGTCTGACAGATACTTACACAAGTTTGGCAACCGCCAAGGCCCTCTCAGCATCTGCTGTCCCCTGAACAACAGTGAGGAAAAAATATGCAGACATTATGTTATTTATTTTTATTTCGGGCACTTAGGTCTCACTTACTCAGTTCAAAGGACTTCTAGAGTTGCCCGCAAATAAATTAAAATAAAACATTTAAAAAATCAATATAATAGCATAGTAAAAACACAGTTCAAACAGCATATGGACTAAGGCCAGAAAGATGAACAAACTTATTAGCCAGGGACTGTAAAAAAATGTTTCCCCACATCCTGAAAACCAAGTCCTCATTCTTAAAATGGGACTGTGCAAATTGTTCTCATTTACATACATTTCAGTGTGAATTTCAGGAATGGATGGGAGAAGATCTGGCTGGTTTTGCAGCTTTTAAGCAATGTTTTGAAAGGCACAGAGGATGGGAACTAATTTTTTGGGGTGCAACGGATGGGTTAGGGCCAGGTGTTCTTGATCTTTCTCCTGGGCCCAATCTTTTGATTCACCGCATCCTTCAGTTGAGCCTTCCGGTTCGGAAGCCTTTCCCTTTGTTTCAGTATGGCTTTGCTTTTTGTGAGTATTCTGCCATGATGCCAACGGTTTTGGGTTTCGTTTTACCCATTACTGTTCCCAAAGTTTTTGCTTTATGAAGACTGCATATTGTTTACATTTTAATTGTTTGATTGTTCTTTTAATTTAGTACGCTGCTTTATTTTTTATTTTTATTTATTTATCATACTTATACCCCGCTCCTTAGCCAAAAAAGGCTCTCGGAGCGGCTTACACTTAGCAAAAAAGACAGTCCCTGCCCTCAGGCTTACAGTCTAATAAAGACATGACACACAAGGAAAAGGAGTCCAGGAGGGAGGGAGGGAGGAGAGAGAAAGAGAGAGAGAGTCCAACAGGAGCAGGCCCCAATGTTACTTCTGCCTGCTCCTGTCCCCTCGGTCCTTCTTCTTCCCCACAGGGCCAAGATGGCAGTTTATGTCTCCCAGTGGGACAAAAATGTGGAATAAAAACCAATAAGCTCTAGTCTGTATGTGATGTGTATTTTTAAAGCAGGCAACCAAACCTTAGCTGCCCAAGCTATAAATGTAATAGAAATATAAGTGATTGTAAATTGGTGGAACACCTAATAAGCTGGGATCAGGGCGATGTGTTGATGGGACAAGAACATCAGCAGCTCAAACAAATGGGCACATTAGTTTCCAGGAGTGGGAAACTGTTGTGGCACTTTAAAGTGGCTTCCCGTGACAGAAAGTTAGCGGGGACATTGAACTTTGCATGAGCCCCACCTCACCCAGCCCTTGCTGCTGAAATAACCGTGAAATTTAGTGGTGCAGGAGCAGCAGCAAGAGAGCCACATTCTCCCTTCAAAACAAGGTGTGTAGGGAACACCTGCCTTGTTTTAAAGCAAAACCACATGCCAGAAAACCTTGGGGGAACTTAATTTTCAGCAGCAAATTCAGCTGGGGTGTGTGTAGCCCCTGGTAGGTTGCAAGGGGAGGGGGAAGCTGGGCTGCAGAAGTTGCCCACCCAGTGCTAAACCATAATGTTACTGCAACAGGAGCAAGCAGGAACAAGCCACCGTGAGCCATGGGCTCACAAACTCATCTCTCCCATGTGGCCAGAAGGAGGAGTTGGGAAGCTTCTGCTTTGGCTTACTTGCAGATTGTCACTAACTATGGAGGGGCAGCGGGGAGGGTGTGGGCCTGCTGGCTTAAAGCTGTCTTTCCTAGCCTCCCACTGTTCTCTTTAGCCCTTCCCAGCTTTTCCTCCCTTTATTTTCTTGGTGGCTGGGCACACAGCTGAGGAAAATGTTGGCCTGCAGCCACCCACCATTTCCCAAGAATGGCTCAGTTCAGAAAACACGTTTCTCTACCAGTGTGAAAACTCCAATCAACAGCTGAGTTTCTAAAGGGTGCTCCCCACACAACATGTCCTAACGCCACCGTTGTGTTACTGTGGGCTACTGTGGAGCTGAGTAAAAGCAATGCCACATTTGATTGGTAGTTCCTCTGCCCTCTCTCCTCCCCCGGTCCTCTTGATGGTATCCCATCAGCCACTGCTGCAAAAAAAACCCAATCCCAGCGGCTCTCCTAGAGCGGCACTCCCTCCTTTCGTCACCCTTGCCATGGCACTCTGTAGCCAGTAGGAAAAGTCCACTCAATGCAATGAGAAACTCCACGGAGCCCTCCACACAACACAATGGATGTGCAGGAACAGCTTGGATATTTAGCATGGAGTGTTTTCTAAAAAAAATAAAAATAAAAAATCTCCACCGTGGGGTGGAGTTTTCCTTCCACACAACACACTTCTTAATGGTGGTATGAAAACTCCACCGTGGAGTTCTAAAACCACCAAAGAGAAATGTGTTGTCTGAACTGAGCCACTATCTGAGCCCCACGTGCGACCCAAAGGCACTCATGGGAAATTAAGACAGCAGCAGCGGGAGGGCCTCACTGTGCTTTAAAGTGAAGCCTATGCGGCAGGGTCTCACTATTTACTGTTTTACTCTGTACAGCACCATGTACATTGATGGTGCTATATAAATAAATAATAATAATAATAATAAGGTGCCAGTAAGAACTTTTGTTAATTTGTAAAAAAACAAAAACCAGGAAAAGTAGGGTGCCTCAACAGGGGCCAAGAATTGCATCTGGGGGTGCAGTGGCAGCGCTTTGCCTATCCCTGCTTAACATTACACGAATGAGCTTAAGTGAACCTCAGCAAGCCTTAATCCCCGCTCCTTCAGTGGCCACAAGAAGATCAGAAGCTTTGGCTTCCGATTTCAATTAATAACCGTTTAGCGTTAATTCCAAACCCTAAACCATGGTCAATCTTAACAATGGCTCGTTGAAGTAAGCCAGATTCATAAACCATGGGTTGGCTTGTCTCAAGCAAGCCACAGGTAAAATTAACCACAGTCTGTCTGGTTCAGACAACACAAGCTGCATTTTATTGAAAACAGAGGAAAGGAGAGGAATGCATCGCGGTTATCATGGCTTCCAAACGCAGCCAATGGGAAGTTAGTGCAGATGGATGAATTTATTTATTTATTTATTACATTTACATACCGCCCCATAGCTGAAGCTCTCTGGGCAGTTTACAAAAGTTAAAAACAGTGAACATTAAAAAACAAATATATAGAAATTTAAAACCATCAAAAGCATAAATGCAATGTATTACCTAAAAATGAATACTGAAGCATTGCTGGGGAGCTTTACTAAATAACTATAAGGTAGCCATCATCATCAATATTAATATAACTGCACAATCAACTGAGAGACAATGTCACCCATGAACTTATTCAAATCTTATGAAACTATGTTTTTCCTAAACCAGTGAATTCCAGGAGGGTTCATTTGTTCTTGTTTTAGCAGTTCATTAAAATACGTGAATAATACAGATCCTGCTCTGTTAGCAGGAGGTAAAGAGCCACTTCTTACCATTTGAAAGACAACACAGTCTCTTTCCCTTTCACATGTCCTGAACACAACCCTCCCATTGGGAGCAACAAAGTCCACTGTTCCAAGTACCTCTGCATGACAAAGAAGGGAGGCAGAACTGCGTTAAGGTAAACATCACACAAGGAAAATCCACATTTTCTCTCAATAGATTTTCAGTTCTAAAATCCTGAGCGAGGAAAACTTAGCTGCTGCCAAATATAAAAATACACAGTAAAGGAAATTTGGCTTTCTATTTTCCCAATTAAATTTGTTCAGCACAACATTATTAAATTAGCACTGAGTCCTTCCAAGGTAAGGAGGTACAATTTTTGGCAACATTAGAGCTCAAAAAGGAGCAATCTTGAATAGCTTGAAGTCCCAGCGACTTCTAACCCTACGTCTTCAGACATAGGAAAAGCATGTAAGGACATTTGTTTATTTTTATGTATGGGTTAGAATTTAGTTCACCGCCAGAGTTCTTAACTATCCCCATGCCAACCATTTGGCAAAAGGACTTTACTGAATTCAAATCTGGACCCATGTTGGAAGGCATTCAAGCAGCCAATTAGCTTTGGGGGAATATTCAGCAATCTGTTGAAAACTGCCTGGTGCCTGGAGTTGGTTTGCTAGACAGTAAACTACTCTAAGCGTTACAAAATACATTATGCAGAAAATGATTATTTCATTAGCTGACAGATGCCACCTGGCACATCCTAATAGGCATCTCATTTAAATACAGCTGAAAAACATTTGACATCTGGAAGAAACGTTAGGAAATTGTTCTAAACACTAATGTGAAAGATCAGCCAAAAGTACAAGGATTCAAAACAGCCCAGTGAAGTGCCTCCAGGGCTCGTTGCCTGCCAGGCTACCCCATCACTGCAGAGGGCAGAGTCGGGACAGCTGTGGTGCATCGTCTCTCTGGCCTGCTCTGGCAGCCAGAAAAGCTGCAGTTCAGAGAAAACGGAGACAGGGAGGTGAGGCGGTGTAGCTCAGAATCAGGTTAAAAGGAGTAAAGAGATAGACAGAAAGAAAAAGAGAGCAAAAGGAGGACAGGCAGATCAGCAAGAAGAGGAAGATAAAAAGTGAGAGACCGAGATAGAGGGAGATACAAGCAAGAGAGAAGTACACCGAGGGAGCAATACTTACTCCTTACTCAGCCAGCCATCTCCAGCTTCTGCCTCATCATTGGGAGTAAAGAGGAGGGGATTTCTGTAACCCCAAGTGACTTGAAGGCGGCTGAGGCTATCCCCATTGTCTAAAGGGAGCAATGAACCCACACCATCATCCCTTCTTGGGAATGTGAACTCCCCACTTCTAAATTCCCGAGTTTGGCCAGTTAGGGTTGGAGACAGTGGCAACCCAACAGTGGCGGGCTCCTTGATGAGAAGCACCAGGCTGAGCTCCAGGACAAGGAACATCATGCGTATGGTCTGAATCCCAGAGAAACATGGGAAGAAGAGGCTCCAATTCCTTTCGGGAGGAAAAGCTGGAGAAGTTTCTCGCCATAAACTCAAGAGAGTGGAAACTGCCCTTGCTGGACTAACTTAATGACCATGGAAAGCCAGTGATGAAACTCTGCTGAACTGACTAAATACCCATGGTGCACCAGAATTAAAGCATCAGCCTATTAATGGAAGCCATGGATCCATGTACGTGTGTGCTGTCAATGTGCCCCCCCCCCCCCCAATAACCTGCTCACAAGCTTATACCCAACTTCTGCCACAGGATCAGCAATTCTTTTGAAACTGAATAAGCACCTGGCTGACATGATTTAAAAACCAGAAAGCCTACCCCTTTATTAATAAATCAAAGAAACAAGTATTGGTAACTGGCAATTATTTCAAAACACGTTTAAAACAAAAACATTTTTTCTAGAATAATTTCCCTTGCTTTTGAGAAATTGTTCATGAGAATGAAAACTTTGAAGTCTTGTTTTTTTTATCTAGCAACTTACAAAAAAAGTAATTATTTTTAACATTTTAATCCCAGAGTTTATAACTCGTGGTCCTCCAAATGCTTTGGCCTACAACTCCCATCATTCCTCCCCATTGGCTATGCTAGCTAGAGCTGATGGGAGTTGTGGCCCTCCAGATGTTTGGGCCTAGAAATTGCCCGACCCTGTTTTAATTCAAGAATGGGGATGTCCCCTGTAACATTCAGATATGCCATGCGGTTGTGGAGACCGACCTGGAAATCTTCAACCTTTAACAGACAGATTCTTTCACTTCTTGAGGGGATGCTAAAGAAAAGCAGCAGTGTAAAACTACCACCAGACATAAGGAATAATCTTAAAGAAACAATAAGAGAAACCCCAACTATATTCACCTTATTTTCACTGTCAAGTTATATATTCTTATATGTTAGATAATATACAAGCAGATACTTGCCATTTACAATTCTCTTGCACTGAAGCATCTTAATGTCAATCAGCTCCTTAAAGAATAATGGCATAAGTTACAAAAATGGATGAGACCTAGGGCCCCAGACAGAAAGATAAATTCATCTGTAGAAAGACCCTCCAATCCCACAGAAGAAAATATGCAGAAACAGAACTCATGGGTGAATTGCCCCCTTCCACCTTATTGCGGTAAAAAGAAACAGAACTACATCAGCATTTACATGAACAGTAGACATCCTGGTGCCCTCCATAAGTTTTGGACTACACCAGGTTGCCTACCCCTGAAAACATTCTTAGTTAACCCAGATGAGAGAGACTGGGGAGCATCTTTTCTTTGATCTTCTCTGCTAAATGTTTGGCTCCTTAAATATATTTTTATTAATGAAAGCAGAAAAAAGTTGAACTTCTCCAAAACTAAAGATATCACTAAAGTTTCCCTTTTGTGATTAAGGCAGCAGTGGGGAATTTAATCACTAAAGTGTCCCTTTAGTGATTAAGGAAGCAGGAGGGAATTCTCCCTACGAAAAAGCAGAAAAAGGTTGAATTTCTCCAAAATTGAAAACAAATAGAAAAATCTTCTCCTGCCATCCTACCTCACAGTATACAATATCAGCACCATAATCCAAAGCCAGCAGCCTCATTGGGAGGGTCCCAACCCGCACCATAGGAGCCAATATGGCCTTATTCTTGAAAGCAAGCGGTGTTGTGTTCACTGTCATTACGTCTTTTGAATAGTCTAAAACAAGAAAAATCAGAAACAAAAATATAATTTTTAAAAACATCCTTGCAAAATTCTCAATTTCAAAGAACAAAGAAAACCAACATGGTGATAACAGAACCACAATGGCAACATATTAACAAATGCTAAGCCACAACTTGCTTCACTTAACTGTGGTTTCTTTGTACATTTGTATGAATTAACTATGGTTTGTTTCTGGCCACACCTGTTACATCCAAACCCGCGATCCTGGCTTACCCCTAGTTTGTTTTGGTGCTTTGCTCAGCTGTATGCCCAGCTACAAAGATTCGGAGAAAGAATGGCTAGAAAACGAACCCCAGGCTTTACTGCTTTGAGGCAAGGAAAAATCTCTTTATTTATATTTTTCCCACTGCTGTGAAGGTTGGCTGTAAACATGGAGTAAAAGGAAAGAGACTTTTAAAGGGGCAGAGATCTTTAAAGAGTTGTTCAAGGTCCTAGAAAGAACCCTGACAACCCCGTGAATAATGTTGTGTACCTCAATCATGTATCTCGTCACCTTTCTTCTAAACTAAACAGCCCCAAACGTTGCAATGATTCCTCAAAGGGAACCGTCTTGATCATTTTGGTTCCCTTTCTTCACTTTTGCCAGCTCTATAATATCCTCCCTATTCTTTGAGAAGTGGCGAACAAAAATGCCCACAGTATTCCAGAATTATAGTCAATCTCAGAGTTATTGCTAGGACAAAAATGAGGTGGCCGGAGGAGCAGGAGGGGAGATGATTTCATAAATTATGTATATTACAAAACCTCGTGTGGTGCAGAGTGGTAAGTGGCAGTTACTGCAGCCGAAACTCTCCCCACGGCCTGAGTTCAATCCCAGCGGAAGCTGGTTCTCAGGCAGCTGGCTCAGGTTGACTCAGCCTTCCATCCTTCTGAGGTCGGTAAAATGAGGACCCAGCTAGCTGGGGGAAAGGTAACCACGACTGGGGAAGGCAATGGCAAACCACCCCGCTACAAAAGTCTGCCAAGAAAATGTCAGCGAAAGCAGGCGTCCCTCTAGGAGTCACTTGTGAGACTTGCTCCCAAGTTAGGTATGTACAGGACTGCAGAAAAGCAGAACAGAGTTGAAGTTCATGAACGTGAGCCAGCAGTGTGAAGGAGCTGCAAAAAAGCCAAACGCAATGGTAGGCTGCATTCATCGATCCATAGTCTCCAAGTCACGAGAAGCAATAGATGCCCTTTATTCCATGATAGTCAGACCACATCTGGAATAATGTACCCAGCTCTGGATACCACACTTTAAGGAAGATGCACATAAACCAGCATGGGTGCAGAGAAAGGAAACAAAAATGCTCAGGGGTATGGAAACAGATCTTATGAGGAAAGTAGGGGTGTGCACGGACCCCCCGATCCTCTTCACGGCCGATCCGCAAATTGCGGATCAGGCTCGCTCCGCCCCGCCCCGCCTGGGGGCCACTCCGCTCCGCTGCAGAGCTCCGGCTCCAAATCGGAGCTCCGCAGTGGCGGGGAGTGGCGTCAGGTAAGGCCCCCCTCCCTCCTCCCCCTTACCTGTGTCCGTCGCGGCCCATCCCAGCTTCACTAGAGCCCACGGCTCAACCAGGAAGTGTAGGCCCCAATTGCAGCCTACACTTCCTGGTTGAGCCGCGGGCTCTAGTGAAGCTGGGATGGGCCGCGACGGACTCAGGTAAGACCCCCCACCCCCTTGGTCCCTTACCTGGCTCTGCCGCCGTCGCCGCATGGGTGGCGGCAGGGCCAGGTAAACCCCCCTCCCTCCTCTCCCTTACCTGCGTCCTAGTTTCAGCCTAGTCTTCCTGGTTGAGTCCTCGGGCTCAATTGAAGCAGCCGCGGGACCGCGGACGGACGCAGGTAAGGGAGAGGAGGGAGGGGGGGTTTACCTGGCCCTGCCGCCGTCGCGGCAGAGCCAAGTAAACCCCACTTACCTTTTTGACGGAGCTCCAGATCGAGGCGAAGGATCCGCCTTCACCTTGATCCGCTCCGCAATGCTCTGCGGGTCCCCCAATCATCTTCGCCTCCGCCTTAAGGGTAGGCAAAGCCCCCCGCTCCGCTCCTGCTTCTCCGGTTCGAGGAGAAGCGGAGCACATCCCTAGAGGAAAGGTTGAAGGAACTGGGTACGTTTAGCCTGGAGAAGAGAAGAATGAAGGGGGCACAAAAGTGCTCTTCAAATACCTGAAAGGCTGCCACATAGAAGGGGCTAGCCTAAAGAGCAGGACTAGGTCTAACAGGTTTGAGTTACTGAAAGGTAGATTTTGGTTGAAGTTTAGAATAAATTCTTGACAGTAAGAACGCGTAGACAATGGAACCAATCAGTGCCAGCTTCAGACTTCTGAGGGCCATTGGGCGAGATCCCTTCACTCAGTGAGCTTACCTCCTCACCGCCATTGTCATTAACTGCTCTCACTCCTCCTCCTCATTGCTACTGCTTTCTTGCTTGATGGACAGAGAGCAAATTGGCAACAGCATCAACTCCTCCTCCTCCTCACCACTTCCATTGCCTTGGCCAGAGCAAGAGTCCAGTGAACAAGCAGGTTGCAAGGGTCAAGGTGAGGAACAAGTCCAGGGAGATCTTATCAGCGGGCCCCTGCTCGGGGGTGGACTCTCAGCAGGGGCCTCACCATTCCTACCCTCAAAGCTGTCCCTGGAACCAATTACCTAAGGGAGGCGAACAGGCTATTTCCTACTAGAAGTCTTCAAGCAAAAGCCAGCCAGCCATTAGCTGAGGATTTCTTGAATAGAGCAATCTATTCAAGAAGATGGACTACAAATGTGGACTACAAGATAGACTACAAGAGTGGGCAGGCGTCAGCCTTGCAGGAGCATCATCATCATCATCATTAGAACCACAACAGCCTTAGAATTAAGGAATGCTGAGCCCAAGGATTTGGGTATCAGAACTGAAGCTAAGTCTAGCTACACAAAAGCCCACTTCTGACTACACACACACACTCCGCCCACCCCAAAAAACACCCTTCTTATTTCAGCTGTATAATTTAGGTCATAGTGGTGGAAGTCATTTTGTTACTGATATTGTTAAAATGATTTGGACTGAGAAATCCATGCCAATCTACCACAAAATCCCCAAAGATCAACCCACAGATCCAGCTGTACCTTTTGCCCACCCCTGGCCTACAAGGTCCCGCTCCAAATCTAGGATGCTAAGAAAACCTTGCAGTATAATCTCATTTACTTTGTTTTTTGTAATTATTCTTTTGAATGCATGAGGATATGATCATAAGAACATAAGAAGATCAGAAGTGCCACGCTGGATCAGACCAAGGATCCATCTAGCCCAGCACTTTGTTTACACAGTGGCCAACCAGCCATTGGCCAGGTACCAACAAGGCAGGACATTGTGCAACAGCACCCTCCCACCCATGTTCCCCAGCAACTGGTACACACAGGCTTATTGCCTCGAATACTGGAGCTAGCACACAATCATCAGGGCTAGTAGCCATTGATAGCCTTCTCCTCCAGGAATTTATCCAACCCCCTTTTTAAAAGTCATCCAAATTGGTAGCCATCGCTACATCTTGTGGTAGTGAGTTCCATAGCTTAACTATGCGCTGTGTGAAGAAGTACTTCCTCTTATTTGTCCTGGATCTCCCACCAATCAGCTTCATGGGATGACCCCCATTGGGTTCTAGTATTTTGAGAGAGGGAGAAAAATGTCTCCCTATGCCTGTTTAGGCAGGAAAAAAAGTCCTACAACTCCCAGCATTCCTCAGGCTGCTGTACTCACTGGGGCATGCTGGGAATTGGAGGACTCCCCCCCCTCCCGTCTAAACATGCATAGCATCACACACTAAAGGCACAATCCTATGCATGTTTAGACAGAAACTCCTACAACTCCCAGCATTCCTCAGCCGGCCATACTAACTGGGGCATGCTGGGAATTGTAGGACTCCCGCCCTGCTTCTAAACATGCACAGTGTAGCACCCTCAGCCGCCTTTACGCCGCAAGGGACGTGATAAAAGGGGCAGGACTTGCACTGAGCGCCATTAACCAGGGGGCCAAATGGCCGGCTCGTCCTCGAAACCCCGGAGAGGGGCAGAAGCCGCCGCCGCCCTCTCAGGACCCTCAGAAAGACAGACGGGAGTGGGGGAGGGGAGGCTTCCTTGAGGCGAATCCCTCTTTCCAACGGACTCACCGCGCGCCCCGCTCGGCCCCGCCCCTTTCCTCCACGCGCCGGCTCCCAGGCCTCGTTTCGTGCGGCTCCACCAACTTCCGCGCATGCGCTCTCTTTCTCCGCCGCCCTCGTGCCTCAGAGAGAGCGCCGCGAGGAACTCGATTGGACGTCATCACACTGCGTCGTGGTTCTGCCCTTTCCCGGGATTATAACTACAGAGATAAGGAGAAGAAAAAAGTAGAGGCCCATAGCTTGAATTTGAGATGACCGAATCCAGCTTGTGTGATGGATTCGATCATCTCAAATCTATGATTCTTAACACACACAAAAATGTAGAGCAGCCTATTACAAGAGATTTTAATTTATCTGCACAGAGCCTTTCAGATTTATAATTGTTTCCAATTGAACAAACAAGGACCCCGATATGCTTGATAGAAAGGAAAATTCCTGAATCTACAGAGCTCGTAGTCCAAACGGCCTTAATCTGATGGGCAATTCATAGGCTTCTACCAGTTTTTTCTCTCCTTAGGAATTTGGAGAGCAGTAGCTGGAAGTTTAGCCCAGAATATATTTTGGAAATTACTCCGTTTACTCTATTTTTCATATGCAGGCAATGCCATGTGCATGATTCAGCAATCCAAAAGAAACAAATAGCTATAGCAGCACATCTAGTATGTATTGTGTGTCTGTGCGAAACATTTTGGCATTAAACACCAGCTTCAGTCACAAATAGGAGTAGGCTACAATACCACTCATAAGCTGAAGCCAGAAGAGGCCTATTACTGAGGGGCTCCGACTCAGCGTATAAATGGTAATGTAGCATATTGCAGCCAGGAAATCAGAAGATGTTTACTTCTTGGGAGAAGAGCAATGTCAAGTCTTGATAAAATAGTTAAGAGCAGAGACACCACACTGACAACAAAGGTCCGCATAGTTAAAGCAATTCCTCGTAGTAACCTATGGCTGCGAGAGCTGGACCATAAGGAAGGCTGAGTGAAGGAAGATAGATGCTTTTGAACTGTGGTGTTGGAGGGAAATTCTGAGAGTGACTTGGACTGCAAGAAGATCAAACCAGTCCATACTCCAGGAAATGTGGACAGGGACTGTCAAGAAATACTTTTGAAAGCCGCCGTGAGAGCCTTTTTTGGCTGAATGGCGCCATAAAAATGCTTAAATAAATATAAATAAAATAAATAAATAAAGCCAGACTGCTCACTTGAGGGAATGGTATTAAAGGCAAAACTGAAGTACTTTGGCCACATAATAAGAAGACAGGACACCCTGGAGAAGAGGCTGATGCTAGGGAAAGTGGAAGGCAAAAGGAAGAGGGGCCGACCAAGGGCAAGATCGATGGATGATATTCTGGAGGTGACGGACTCGACCTTGGGGAAGCTGGGGGTGGCGACGGCCGACAGAAAGCTCTGGCGTGGGCTGGTCCATGAAGTCACGAAGAGTCAGAAGCGACTGAACGAATGAACAACAAAGCATATTGTGACTGAAGCTGATGTTTTATTTTTTTTAAAAAAAAAAGCCACATTTTCAAATCCCAATCTCTCTCTGTGTGTATTTTAATTCTATAAATTTAATTTTTTAAAACTAACTTTATAAACTGGATGCACTACTGGTGGTTATTTGTTCTATATCTCTGCGTACATGCATGTAATTTTATATGTAAGTGTATGTGTTTGCAGAAAGATACATTAACAGTTATTTAAATATATTCCGTTGAATATTCTGCCTTCTACCCTCAACAGTAACTGTGATGTTATTTATTCTAATTTTATCACTAAAACATTGATTTTGAACACACTTTCCCCCATCTCTTACGTTTGTTTCTCATCATTGCGCGACTTCTCCCTCCCTCTTCAAAACAAACTCGGCAAGTTTATTCTGGATCAAGAAACATGTGGGGATCAGAGGAGGGAAGAGAAGATTTCTCTTTCCCAACTCTGAATAGAGATAAAGTGAAGAAGAAAACCCAGTGTTGCAACGTCATCCTAACGCGACTGTGGAGCTCACAGAGATAGAAAAGAGAAGTAGAACACCCTATCGCCATCCTTAGGCTTTCCACTCTAACTTCTGATGCAAAGATCTTGGCTAATGTGATGGAGAATCGTCACCCTACATCCATACACAACTTATAGAGACCCCCCCCCCTTTAAAAAAAAATAGTATTTTTCACTCCTGCCAGAATCATAGAATCATAGAATAGCAGAGCTGGAAGGGGCCTACAAGGCCATCAAGTCCAACCCCCTGCTCAATGCAGGATTCCAATATAAACCATCCCTGACAGATGGTTGTCCAGCTGCCTCTAGTGTGGGAATGCCCACAACCTCCCTAGGTAACTGATTCCATTGTTGTACTGCTCTAACAGTCAGGAAGTTTTTCCTGATGTCCAGCTGGAATCTGGCTTCCTTTAATTTGAGCCCGTTATTCCGTGTCCTGCACTCTGGGAGGATCGAGAAGAGATCCTGGCCCTCCTCTGTGTGACAACCTTTCAAGTATTTGAAGAGTGCTATCATGTCTCCCCTCAGTCTTCTCTTCTCCAGGCTAAACATGCCCAGTCCTTTCAGTCTCTCTTCATAGGGCTTTGTTTCCAGACCCCTGATCATCCTGGTTGCCCTCCTCTGAATACGCTCCACCTTGTCTGTGTCCTTCTTGAATTGTGGAGTCCAGAACTGAACACAATACTCTAGATGAGGCCTAAGCAGGGCCGAATACAGAGCAACCAGTACCTCACATGATTTGGAAGCTCTACTTCTATTAATGCAGCCCCAAATAGCATTGGCCTTTCTTGCAGCCATATCGCACTGTTGGCTCATATTCAGCTTGCAATCTACAACAATTCCAAGATTCTTCTCGTTTGTAGTATTGCTGAGGCAAGTATCCCCCATCTTGTAACTGTGCCTTTGGTTTCTATTTCCTAAATGTAGAACTTGGCATTTATCCCTATTAAATTTCATTCTGTTGTTTTCAGCCCAGCACTCCAGCCTATCAAGATCACTTTGAAGTTTGTTTCTGTCTTCCAGGGTATTAGCTATCCCACCCAATTTTGTGTCATCTGCAAATTTGATCAGCGTTCCCTGCACCTCCTCGTCCAAATCATTAATAAAAATGTTGAAGAGCACTGGGCCCAGGACTGAGCCCTACGGCACCCCACTCGTTGCCTCTCCCCACTTTGAGAAGGTTCCATTTTCTACGTCTATGCATGCGACATTCAAGCTCAATAACAATTTCACCATGAAAGTGTCACTCTAGCATGTCTCTCTCTCTATGGTATTTGGTCGCCAATCCGTTTTTTCCTCGGCTGGGTTAGCGCGGAGAGATTTCGTCATCAGCCTTCGACTCCATAGTGGCGATAGGGAAACCGTGAAAGAAAGCCGCGCGAGGTGACGGCGTCATCTACCCGCGACCGCCTGCTGTCTCCTCACGCCGCCGCCGCCGCTCTTTCGCCTGGCGGATGGCGCTGTACGCTTGCGGGGCCCGTGGGGCCGCCTGGGCCGGCGCTCCAGGCCGGGTTGCCCCGCCGGCTTTGCGCCGCTGGAGCCTGCGCTCGGGCTCCGGGACGCCACCGGCGGAGGAGGCGGCGGCGGCGGCGGCGCCGAACGTGGTGCGGGTCCCGCACGCTTGGCGGCTCCAGCTGGAGCGGGGCGGCTCCAGACCCGGCCGGAAGGGCGCCCCCGCTGCTGCGCCGGGCCCACCCCGCTCCGTGAAGCTGCTGCTGCGGAGCCGCCGCAAGGAGCTGAGCCAGGCCGCGCGGCAGACGGTGGGCCGCTGGGAGAAGCCTCGCTTGGTCTCGGGTGGCTGGAAGCACCGCTTGTCCCGGGGGGATTATTTCCGGCTGGAGCGGACTCGGCAGGAGTCGCCTGAGGAGGCCGGCGCTGACTCTCCCCCCTCCTCTTTCCTAGCCCTGGGCGTGGAGCCCCAGCTAGTCTCCGTCTTGCAGGACGTGCTGGGCATCTCCCAGCCCACCGCCGTGCAGAAGCGCACCATCCCCACCCTGCTGAAGGGGTCCAGCGCACTCTGTGCCGCGGAGACCGGCAGCGGCAAGACTCTGGCCTACCTGCTGCCCCTGATCCAGCGGCTCTTGCAAGCCCGGCACTGGCCCACCGGGCACGTTGCCTCCCCCCGCTCCTTGGTGGTGCTGCCTTCCCGAGAGCTCGCGGGACAGGTGCGGAGCGTAGCCTCGTACCTGTGCACGCCATTGGGCTTGCAGGTAAGGGAGTTCGGGGGTGGCCGGGGCATAGGCCACATCTGGCGGAAGATCCACGCCGGCCCTGCCGACCTCCTGGTGGCCACGCCAGGCGCGCTGTGCAAGGCGCTGCGGAGGAGGATGTTGAGCTTGGAGAAGCTGCACTGCCTGGTGTTGGATGAAGTGGACACCTTGCTGGACCCCACCTTTGTAGACCTGGTGGAAGACCTGCTTCAGCAGGTCCCCCTCAGCACCAGCCTCAAGGAAGTCAGTGACGTTTGGGATCCCAAAGCCCAGCTGGTGGCTATGGGAGCCACCATCCCGAAGGGGTTGGGCAAAATGCTGAGTAAGGTCGCCGATCTGGACGGCTTCAGCATACTCACCAGCCAGAGTCTGCATCACCTTCAGCCCCACGTGGAGCAAAAATTCATGCGCGTGAAGGGCAGCAACAAGGTGGTGGAGATGCTGCAGCTGATCAAAGATCGAGGGCCCTCGTCTGGAGGGGTTCTGATTTTCTGCAACAGCGCCAGTACAGTCAACTGGCTTGGTTACATATTGGATGACCATAAGATTAAACACCTGCGCTTGCAGGGACAGATGCAAGCGGTAATGAGAGAAGGTATCTTCGACTCCTTCCAGAAAGGCAGGTCTGACATCTTGGTATGCACAGATATCGCTTCCCGAGGACTGGATACCACCCAGGTGGAGCTAGTGATCAACTATGACTTTCCCCCAACGCTCCAGGATTACCTCCATCGGGTGGGGCGAGTTGGCCGCGTAGGCAGTGCATTTCCTGGGACTGTAGTCAGCTTTGTAACCCACAGGTGGGATGTGGACCTTGTCCAGAAAATAGAAACTGCAGCTCGCAAAAGAGCTCCATTGCCGGGGATGGAACCAATTATTAAAAAGTCTTTGTCTAATAAAGAAAAGAGAAGGCTGGTCTAAAGAACCTGACTTTAAATAATGCTTGCCAGGATGCTTGACGACGTTTCTGCAGAAAGCATTGTTTAATATTTTGTATGTTTGATTTGAGGACCTGAACAAAAGAGCAATGCAGTGAAAGCCCAGCCAAAGAATCTTGCAATGAATAAAATATCAAGCATAAATGGCTGATGATGTGGAATGGTCTGGTTTCCTCCCTCACCCGCAATATGGGTTGATGTTTATGTGTACTAAAACACACACCATCCATGCTGTATAGAGGAGGGAGGGATGAATGCTGTAGGCCTAATCTACTGCCATTTATCCTGGGGTGGTCATGAGGTCATCCCTGTGGATCCAAATGACACACAGCTGAACCCGGGGTGAACCGAGGACAGCCACTCAGTTCTCCTGGGATATCTGGGACAGCTTTTGTCCTGTTTCCCACCCACCCCGTTCCAGGGACAATCTCAAGGTCCATGGGGCATGTGGCTCTTCCTCCCGGGGTCCTCCCTCTTCCCCGCGAGTAGTGGGGCTCAGGAATCGAGCAAGGAGCTATGTGGGAAGAGTTCGGGGGTGAGGGGGAGAGCATTTTCACCATGTTTGCAATGGCTCTCACCACCTTCCAGCGCAGAGTTTGTTGTTTTTTAAACAAACAAACAAGCATGTGCCTTTGCACAGGATCGCACCCCTTGCTGTTGTGCAAAAGTCTCCGCTTTTTAAAAAAAAGAATGGCACCCCAGAACGGCCCTCCTTTACTCCCAGAACAACTCGTTGGCATGTGACCCCTGAGGGACAATCCCAGAAGTGCAAAACCCCATGATCATCCTTCCCCCACTCCCGGAAGGCCTCCAGGTGTAGATTAGGCCTTAGTCGAAAAGGGTCACTACATGGACTTCAAAGAAGGAATGGCATCCAAGGTCTGCTATACCCTCTGTTCCTTTCACTAACCAAACTAGCCAGCAGGTAGAGAACTTGGGTGCAGAACTTTCAGCAGCCGCTTCACCTCTTTGCAGCCTTTTCTTTTGGCACACACCAGCTGTGGCTCAGTGGTACAGCACATGCTCCCATTCAAAAGGCTGGAGATTCTATCCTTTCATAGTAGACTTGGGAAAGATCCCTGTCTGAAGCCCTGGAGAGACAATGCTAAGCTATATGGACCAGTGGTCTGACTTGGTATAATGACTCCGTGCCTCCTCTTAATCCAGCACAACTCATTTGTTGGGGGGGGGGGGAATCAAGCTGTACACCTTAGAAGGGTTTGACACCTTTTGGCTAGAGTTAGGCCTTTGCTAGACCTACCTGGCAATCTGTGCGGGAGGAGGGGCGAGCCCGCGGTGCAGCCCGCGGTGGCTGTTGCTTCAATCCACACATCAGACGTGACGGGCTAAAGGAAAGCCCATCGCGTCCGCCATTTTTTTTCAATTAAAGGGCTGGATGCGCACGAACGCTCATGCGCTTAGGTAAGTATTTATTTTTAAATGATTCTCCCCAATCTCCCCCCTGCCCTGATGGCTGCAATGCTCCTGCGGAGAGCTGCACCCCGTCCACCGCTTTTCCCAGCAACTCACGAGTAATTGCAGTAGCCGGGAAAAGCGGCAGAATGTGCTACACACTCATGGTCTCAGGCTGAGACCACAGGAAATACCGGGCCAAAAGTGGTGCCCGTTATCCCCGGGCAAGGGAGGGTTTGGCACACCCTTGCCTGAGCCCGGGATCCCCTGTGCATCATCTGGACTGCTTGCAAACATAAAAGTCATTTAGCAAAACGCAGTCGTTGTAAAACATTTGTCAAACTGACTTGGGATTTACTTCATTGAGTATATGTGCAAATAAGTGTCATTCACAACGTTCTTGCCCAACAATCTTGTGAATAGCAGTACTCCTTACCACTTAATCAGTAGCTATGCTACAGTTGGCTATTTAATCAATCCTGTCCTTCCTCTGAAGAACTTAGAGGAGATGACTACTTCATCCTCACTGTAGCTGTGTGATTGGTGAGGCTTGTCATAAAACCACCCAATGAACATTTTGGGAGCTTCCTGTAGGTCCATCTAGTTGAGCATTAGTTCCTCTTCTGGACTTCCCATAGGCATCTGGTTGGCTGCTGTGGGAAAAAGGATGTGGAACCAAACACACTGTTATGCTTGTTAGGGCCCTTATGAGCCAAGGGCTGTACGGAAGGAGGAGGAGGAGGAGGAGAAGAAGAGGAGGAGGAGGAGGAGGAGGAGGAGGAGGAGAAGAAGAGTGTCCTCCACATGCTTATGAAGTTGTCTTATGCTAAGTGGTCCATCTCTAGCCTGGTATGTTCTATGCCAGTGGCTCTTCAGGTTCTCAGACCAAGAGGGTTTTCCCAGCTCTGCAACCTGACATCCTTTGCCAGGGATAAAACCTGGGGCCTTCTGTGGACAAAACATGGGCTTGAGCACAGAGCTGTGTCCCCTGCCCTACCCCAGGGTGCCAGCCATACCTTCTTGGAGAAGGATGGGACATAGTGACTTGGGTTCACATGACATGACAATTCATGCTCAAAGTTGAATACGGGTTGGGTGTGGGTTGTTGAACTGTGGGTTGGTGTTTTATGCTAACCCAGCCATGCTATCAAACCACGATTTGTTAACCATTAACAACTCACAAAGAGAACCCATGGTTTCTTGTTGGCTTGTGAACAGTGGGTTGTTCATGGTTAACAAACCATGGTTTGTTAGCATGGCTTGGTTCATGCAACACAACAACCCATGGTTCAATGACAAGCCACATTCAACCTTGAGTGTGGGTTGTTGTGTAAACCCAGTGGGCCTGTTCAGACAACAAACTAAGGCATGGTTAGACCGCTAACCTTTTTTGCAGCAAATGGTTTGTGAGCATGTTTAAACCATGATGATGTAGCCACCATGGTTAAGAATGGTTCTCACGACATGCTAAGTCATAATGTTTAGCTCAAAATGCCTAGTGGGGTTTGTCTTCCTTGGGAGAACAAGCAGTTAACGGTGGTGGGTGTAAGGTGACATCACCCTGGCCCGCATTTCCCCAAACACACAAGCAGCAGCAAGGACAGAGAAACAGAGGAGGTCTTCCACTGAACATTAGTGGGGAGACATAAGTCAATGCTAGCCATGCATGCTCCACATGCTGGTATCTACAAATATTGAGGTTCTCGTCCTACTCCATAACTTGTAAGTCTTCTCCTGCCCCTTCCTTAAGCGCTTACCTATGCTGGAGCAAACAGATTCTTTTTCATTGCCACAACAGAAGATTGAAGCTGAGTGTGTTGTAGTGATGCCATGGTGTGTGCTGTGTGAATGTGTCTGGTCCTCTGAGTATGGGCTGTGCAGAGGTGCCCTTGGAGATCATGAGGGACAATAGGGCCAAGGCCAAATTTAGGGTAGAGAATCCTTGTTTCCCCGATCACCACCTCTGTGTCAAGAATGGAAATCCATCTATGCACATACCTGTTCGTACCCTTGTCAGGGCCCTCTGTTGACTCAAATGGAATAGTTCCTGGAGCCAGGTTTACCCTTTGCTATGTTATTGTTGCTGCTGAAACCAGGGTTCTGCCCCAGAATTTGTTTTCAATGCCTAGAACATAGGAGTTAATAATTACAGAAAGTACCTCTGAACTTGTGCAGAGCAGCTCCTGGTCCTGAGGTAGGCATTGTGAGGGAGGAAGCAGCAGCCAGGCACCTCTCCACCGTGCCTGGGTCCAGCTCCAGCTGAGAGCCCCCTCCCTCCTGCTACCAACTGTCTCTGGAGAGGCCACCAGTGAGGGAGGAAGCCGCAGCCAGGCACCTCTCCACCGTGCCTGGGTCCAGCTCCAGCTGAGAGCCCCCTCCCTCTTGCTGTCAACTGTAACTGCTGAACTTTACAACTAAGATTGTAGTGCCTGAATTTGCTTTCCTTTTCCCCCTCCCCCTCCCCCTCCTCCTCCCTCCCAATCCCCTTTCCTTTTGTGTCATGTCTTTTAGATTGTAAGCCTGTGGGCAGGGACTGTCAAGAAATACTTTTGTAAGCCGCCGTGAGAGCCTTTTTTGGCTGAATGGCGGCATAAAAATCCTTAAATAAATAAATAAAAAAAATAAATTGTGGGAAATCATGGTGCTGCTCAGCCAGCCTGTGTTGAAGAAGTACTAAAAAGGGGGTTTAGCACAGCAGAAGCCACAGTGGTATACCGTTTGACACTCCTCCCAGGGGTTTTTTCCACCCCTATCTTGATCTGCTAAGTTTCTGTGTATCAGACTGCTATTAACAGTCCAGGGAGCCCTGCTATTTAAAAACAAAAACAACCGTCTCCTCCAAACCTGAAATACATCTTGATTTGCTTTCTCATTCTCAAGAGAGAGGCAAAGGCTAAAGCCTTTGGAGGAGTATTATGAGGTTTTAAATTTATTTCTGCCACCACGCTCTTGAACTGAGTTCCACTTCATGTACCAAATTTCTTTCCAGCGCGTCGCGTTTGTCTTTCTGTGCTCTCTCCTTTCTCTACGGGATGGGTTGGAAACATTTATGATCACTTTAAAAAAAAGGGAGGGGCAATGCAGTTCACCTTCCACAAGTAGGCTGAAAATTGGAACTGTTCTTGAGGTGGAGATGAGAACGAAAAGACCTCTGTTCACAAAGTTTCAAGCCTTAACACTTCCCCTTGGATGGGATGATTCTACTTCTCCTTCATTCTCAAAATTTATAGATTCAGCTATTTTAACATATGCCTGAATGTGTGATAGATCCTTTGGGTGGGTGGGGGATTATACGTAACTCTTCTTTCGACTTAAGTACTTTGTGCACTTAAGTCCAAAGAAGAGTTCTGTATGACTCAAAATCTGGCTGCCGGTATGATTAATTGCACCGATTCGTTTAGTAAAAGGGACTGTCTCCCTCAGCCTGACTATGGCAGTCCTACGTATTTCGTTAGGGCTAATAACACTTCGATTAATCATAGCTGAGCCACAACATGTTTTAATGGAGTGTTTTCCAATTTACAAAGAAGAATGAAGCAAGGCGTTTATTTCCATCACAGATTAATCAGGGTGACACTTTTTGTGTTTGCATCAACAGTGCAATACAGCAATAACGTACAGCCGTCGTTGGCTTTTAAATTGACGGTTTGGATCAGACACAATCACAGATTTTTGGCACCGAGCGAAAGCGTTTTTCAGACAGGAACATCAAGCAGGCACATAGTTTGAGCAGAAAAAGCACCACTTCAAAGAAGACAGTATAAAGCCCCTGGCCAAAACAAAAAGCCCTCATGTGTATAATCTCCTTTCCTTCGGAGGAAGTTCTCTCTGCTTCTTCCAGTCTTTCCCATTCTCTATTTATTACCAATGGAACCTGCAACAACATCTTTAATGGGGAGTGTTCCTTTTCAGGATGCTCTATTTCTCTGCCCCACCACCCAAAAATCCATCCCACCCGCCAAAGAGGCAGAGTATTCTTGGGCCACTGAACACACTCAGTCCTCAGTGGGCTATTTGGGGATGGGGGAGGGGTTTCCCCCTCTTAGACTTCTTAAAATTACTTCTGCCAACACTGGGATTCCATTAAGCCTGCTGATATGTTCCTCTTCTTATGTGGGCAGTACCATTTTGGCTACATAAGTAACAGCATTTCCAGCTAGAACAACAGAAATAAAAGGGATGATATTTGCTTCTCTCTACCCATATGTTCTCGTTCTCGTTCTCTCTCTCTCTCTCGCACACACACACACACACACACACACCAGGGTCAGGCCTGAACTGCAGTGAAACTAGATGGCCGAAACCTGAGTCCGAAACCATTTCAGACACCAGTGCCATGCTGTGCTAGTTTTCTGAATCTAGTATGTGTGGGCTTGCATAGAGGAACATTTCAAACTGTAATTCCTCCACTTGCAGTCAGAAGTGGTACAGTCCATTTCTGCCACCTCTCAGGACTCTTCCACCTCATGGCCATCTCATTCTGCTGACATTCCGGGCGTTGAGCCCCGCAGTTCTCAGACTTTGAAAAAGCGAGCATGCACTCCTCCTGTCCTTATTTACAAAGGTTATTTTATTGCAGCCTTCCCCAACCTGGTAATCCCCAAATGTGTTGGACTACAACTCCCATTATCCACAATCAACATAGTTGTTGCTTGAGTACAATAGGAGCTGTACTCCAAAACCATCTGGACGCCTCTGAGTTGGGGAAGTCTATTTTATTGCATTTCTATTTTTGTTTTCTTTCAATGTCTGTTGTACAACTGCCCTGGAATCTATTGGATAAAGAGCCATTTAAAAGTCATTTAAATGAATAGATAAACAATCCGAGTTTCCTGGTATTTGTTCCTGCTCCTTTGGGAGTGATTTTGCTGATGTTTTAAACAAGAAAAAGAAAGCAGGCTGAGTTGGCTGTTTCTGTTCTCCCCGGATCCCCAGAATGTTAAATATCTGAGGGGAAGAGGTTTCGCCTTCTCTCTAGTGTGCATAGCTCAGTGGTAGAACAACTGCATGAACATAAGAACATAAGAAGGGCCCTGCTGGATCAGACCAAGGGTCCATCTAGTCCAGAACTCTGTTCACACAGTGGCCAACCAGCTGTTGGCCAGGGACCAACAAAGCAGGACATGGTGCAACAGCACCCACCCACCCATGTTCCCCAGCAACTGGTGCACACAGACTTATTGCCTCGAATACTGGAGACAGCACACAACCATCAGGGTTAGTAGCCATTGATAGCCTTTGCCTCCATGAATTTATATAACATAGGCCCCAAAAGGAGAGAAACTTCTTAAGGTGCAAAGATTTGATTTGTGGAAAGCCTGACATGTTGCTTCTTCTTCTTCTTCTTCTTCTTCTTCTTCTTCTTCTTCTTCTTCTTCTTCTTCTTCTTCTTCTTCTTCTTCTTCTTCTTCAAATAAAAGGGGGAGGGGGACAAAACGCATCAGGCTTTCCACACATAAAATCCTTGCATCCTGAGATATTTTGTTTGGGGGACTAATTTATAATCAGAAACATGTCTACTCAGGCATAAGCTTGAGCAACATATCGACTCACAAATAAGCAGTGGTAAGGATGGAGCCAGAGGTCGCTCATCCACATGCATCTGTGCGCATGAACCTTAAGGAGCATTGCAGTGCATCACCTTCCGCTCGAAATGCTGTGGTTGGCGTGGTTCCTTTTGACCTCTTGGTAATCTGTCTTAGAGCAACACTGGTTTTTCTAATGTTATCGTTTTCACCCCAGTTACGAAGGCTCTTTCTAATTAGAGAGGCCCTTGCAGAAGAAATCAATCTGTCATACAGCAGGCAGAGAAAAGCCTTCCACCACGACATGCGTTGGACCCATTCAAGGAGGGAGCTCCCATTCATAGAAGCAAGGTTCCATTCACGGAAGCTGAGCAGAACAGATTGCTAGTGCAACAGGAATTAGCCGTTCTGAAGAGGGGGAAATGGAAATGAGTGGTAACATTGTTTCCGGAGGGGGGCAGGTCAGCGTCGCTCCCAGAAAGGACCTCCGTTGACTTACCCTGTTCTAGGAATCTGCATTACTGCTAGGATCTAGTGCCATGTGTTTAATTACAATGGTTTTGCCGAATGAGTTTCAGTGTGAGGCTGAATTCCTACCCACCACTGGCCATGCAGGGGCTCAGGACAAGCGCAGCAAATGGTATCAAACCCGTCATGTTTTAAAAAGACAAAAAGAAATACAAGCAGGTTTCTTTCTAGCACTCAGGGCTGGGAAGATATGCTGGAAAGTTTTCAGGGGGCACCTGCTGAAACCCAAGAAGTCAGAGAGGTGAAAAAGATTCCCAGCAGTTGAGAGCAAGGCTTCATTGCTCGGCATAGTTCCTTCCCACGATTCGTTAAGTCAGGAGAAAGATTCAAATCAGTAATATTGGCAGAATAAATTATGCAGAGTAAGGTAAATTATGCCAAACATGCACAACCCTTAACGCTGTAGGTCTGCAGCAGCAATTTCAAGAGACATTCTTGGGCTGGTCTGTCCTCCTCCACCCCTGTTTGCCTTTATTCTCTGTCACTGCTAGATAGACCCATTTCACACACGGGCATACCTTTCTCTGTATCTCAGCCTGTAGAAACTGAGATCACGTCCCTGTCACACAATATTGGAAGCGTCTTAGAACATGGTCCATCTTAAGATACCACTGGACCAGCTGTGCAAGATGGCCCAAATGGCGGCAATGAAGAATGGATGGTTTCTGTGACCACCGTTAACACAACCAGCAAGATGTCCAGATCCAGTCTGCTTTTCCTGCTTTTCTCCACTAGATGTTTCTCCACACCTTTGCATTCTCTTCCATTTGCTCCTTTCCCTGATGGTAGCAACTTTCCCCAGCCTGGTGTCCCTGCAGATGTTTTGGACTACAACTCCCCATGTTCATGCTGGCCATGCTGGCTGGGGTGGATGGGAGTTGAAATCCAAAACATCTGGAGGGCACCCACAGTTGGGGAAGGCTTTGGTTTCCACTCCCCGGTTCACACGTTGGTCGTTGAGTGAGTGCTGGAAAAGTTATCCATGCGGATCCTGACCAGCTTCTCCCCAGGAGCCGGTGGGAGGAGGAACTTGCACGTGAAGACTTGCCGGCAGGACTTGCGGAAATTCTCCGACAGGAAAGCGTAGATGATGGGGTTGATGCAGGAGTTCCCATAAGCCAAGCAGTGGGAGATGATGCGGAAGGTGAAGGATGTGTTGTTCAAGGGGAACTGGCCGAACTCAGCCCACATGGTAATGACGTGGTGTGGCAGCCAAGAGATGAGGAATACAGTGACCACAAGCAACACAGTCTGTGCAGTCTGGTGGGAGAGGAAAGAAGCACACAGATATTAAAAACACACTCCGTGCAAAATGTGGCCTCAGTATACCATACGATTGCTAGCACGTTTCAGCCAAAATAGAGATGGAGCCAAAATTTGGGGTTCTGCTATTGTGGAATACCGTTCTGAAGTTGCAGGCAAATATACAGGAATATGCATGGCTTCCTTTGCAAGCAGTGTGAACTGTCAATGTGAACTGTCAATTCACTTGCAGTTGCACTGCAACATGGCTTATATAGTCTTTTATATGGATTTAAAAACAAAACAAAAGAACTTTAGAGTCCACCCGCCTCAAAAACTCTACTAGCCTCCCCATCCTATGGTTCATTCTGTAATATTTATACTGCAATAACAATTATTATTATTATTATAACAACAACAACAACCAAACATTGTCAATACGTATATAATCTTTTACATATATGTGATCCTGGTGAATGTATAAAACAGCTTCCCCTAACTTGGTGGCTTCTGGTTGTGCTGGACTACAACTCCCATAATTCCCAGCCAACGTGGCCATTCTGGGTGTAGATGATGGAAAGTATAGTCCAGCACATCTGGGGGCATCAAGTTGGGAAGGCAAGTATAAAACTGGCTCTTACTTGCTCTTTCTAAGCGCAACTTATCCCAAAGTGCTCAACTCAAACCCCTCCAAGTGAATTGCCTGTCTTGGGAACCAAGCATTAAGCATTAAGAAACAGGAATGTTCTTTTGTCAGGGCTTCTATCAACCGTTCACAGTGATCAAGTTTGCAACGATACACGCATTTCTTTATCCGACTGTCATCTCTGGTCAAGAGGGTTGTATATATTTTTGAAAGCCCACCCAAGCCTACAAAAAACAGAGCTGGCAACAGCCCCTGGAATTCTTCAGACTGTTGCTGGGGTCACACTGATGGGATTATTTAGTAATGATGATTCCTGTTAGAAAGGCAATTAGCACAGAAAAACAAACAAACAAGGCAAAGCAGAATGAGTGTTTACCAGTCTCACATGCACACTGTATAAGAAAGGAGACCACAATCTTCTTTAGTGAAGATAGGTAAAATAGGTTTGCTCACAAATGTTCTTGCATAAAAATGCAGGTACAGTGTAGGATTTTTTTTTTTTTAAAAAAAAAAGTTTGTTCAGTCCATTTTGTGTTCCATTACACTGGCAGGAGTGAAAGAGCAAATACACGTGCTTCCCAGCAAATGGTGGAAGTCAGGGGAGGAGGAGAAAAGGGAAGGAGCAAAAAGGACAAAATCACAGAAAGCCACATTGTAGGCTATAGCTATCCTATAGCTAGTTAATTCTTATGAATTAACTAACTCCAACCCTGCCCCCTTCCAGTAACTAGCAGATGCGGTTGCAATATTCCCAGCATGCACTACCCTGGCAGGGCTCACCACCACTGATACCTGCCCTGGGTTTGGCGATGATCTGCCATCTTAAATTTCATACAGTTCTCTAGAGCACCCTGAAGTTGCATCGCCCTGTGGCACTGTGAGGAATTTAAATGGTGGCCTCCTTCTGGGAACTGCAATTTTAAATTCCCACAATGCCCTGGAGCAATAAAACGACAGGTGTCCCATGGGATCATGGGAAATTCAAAATGGTGGCTCACAGCTGGGTCCATTGATGTAGAAGGGACCTCATTGCTGAAGGCCACCCTATAGCCAACAATGGCAAACAATTTATGAGAGGGGAAATGGGGAGAGGGTGGAGGAAGATGCCAAGTCAGTCCTCTCCCTTTTCAACGGCCTACAACCCTTTATTGTCTGTCTCTAGTTTTAAATTAGAGGACCCTCCAAATCACAACCCCCAAAACACAGAAAGCAAGAACAATATTTATTCACGTAATAAATAGGGGTGTGCACGGACCCCCCACTCCGCTTCACTTTAAGATCCACCATTTTCGGATCGGCCCGCTCCGCCCCACCCCCACTCCGCCTGTGCCCACTCTGCTCTGCTCGGAGCTCCGGATCCGGATTGGAGCTCTGGTCCCCCCCCATAGGGGGGGTTACCGGGCCCTCCCGCCATCACCGCCCATGCGGCGACGGCAGCAGAGCCCGGTAAGGGACCAAGGGGGAGGGGGCCTTACCTGCCTCCGTCCGCGGTCCGTCGCCGTCTTCAATTGAGCCCGCGGTTCCACCAGGAAGTCTGGGCCGCAAGTGCGGCCCAGACTTCCTGCTGGAACCACGGGCTCAATTGGAGACGCTGACGGACCGCGGACGGAGGCAGGTAAGGGAGAGGAGGGCGGGGGGCATTACCGGGCCCTGCTGCCGTCGCCGCATGGGCGACAGCGACAGCGGCAGGGCCCGGTAAACCCCACTTACCTTTCCGGCGGAGCTCCGGATCGAGGCGAAGGATCCGCCTTCACCTCGATCCTCTTCGCCATGCTCCGCCAGCCCCCCAATCCTCTTCGCCTCCGCCTTAAGGGCAGGCGAAGCCCCCCGCTCCGCTACTGCTTCTCCAGTCCGATTAGAAGCGGAGCACATCCCTAGTAATAAATATGCAGGAAGCATTTCACAAGAACTTTGTGCCTGATAAAAACAATCTGCCTTGCATCACCCATTCCACGGCAGAATGCTATAAAGAAATCAGAGTCAAAACATCCCAAAGGGTCACAAGATGCTCACTAAACGAGGAACCTCAAAACGTGGACTTTTCGCCTCTTGACCAACGGCGTTATCCAGAGTGTGTAAAGTGTGTAAAATTGTTCCAGTTTACTGAAGTGCTTGACCATGGGGAGGCCACTTTGCTCTTATATAAACTTCTTCGGACATACATGACTAACACCTCATTAATTAGCGTCACTGGCAGACAGAGAATATATTAGGTCTATTTTCTCTGTACATGTCAAGACAAGGAAAATAAATTGCCTTCTTTCCTCCCCCTTTTGCTATCATTTCTGGAAGCCGCAGCAACAAGCACAGCTAGACATTGCTAACAGCTAATGATCGAAGCGATGCACGGCAGGTGCAGCCTGTGGTTTCAACCAGGCTCTTTCTCCCTTCTGATTTTTACAGTCCGTCTGTCTGTGTCTGCCCATCTGTCTTTATTACTTGGAGGCTGGCAGGTTGCAAAGTGAAATGTTCCCCTCTAGCAACATCTTTATTTGGGTTCCTAAGAGAGCTTTTGTGTTTGGAGAGGAGGTTGTGGGCACTCTCACAAAATGTCTGCAATGGGAGGCCTTACACATTCATAAAACAGCTGCCATGATGGATGTGGCCAACTCATTCCCCCCCCCAAAAGGCAAACTGGTAAGACCAAAAGGAAGGTTATTTACCCAAGAACCTAAGTGAGCTCCAAAAACACTCTCTTGAACTCACATAAAGATGGCGCTGGAGGAAAAGCACTTTCCTTTGCAGGATGCCATTAAAAAAAAATCTTAAGAAATAAAATAAAAAAATCAGGAGGGTCAGGGAGACCGTCAGGGTTCCTTGTATGTCCTGGACTCCTTCAGCAATTCTTTAAGGATCCCTTGCCTCCTTAAGAGTCCCACCTTCCATCTTGTCAGCTTTACCTTCCCAGTAACATGGGGCTTAGGCTGTAAACTTGGGGTGACTGGCACACCAGACACTTTCGATTTAACAGAACAGTTTAGTAATATATTAAAATGACCAACTTACAACTAAAGGTATTTAGTCAATAGAGCTGAGTGATACAAAAGGCATTAAAAGGTGTGGGGGAAGTTGCCAAAATGCAAGTTGTTTTACCCTAAGCTTCACCTAGACTTCTTCAGGCTGCTTCTTTCTGCTCCTTCCTCATACTCTGGACTTTTCCTGCTCTGGTCTTTTCTGGCACTTTTCTTTTTTTATAGCCTTTTCCCCAAAAAACATAAAGTAGTGTTTCAAATTTGAAGAAATGAAACTTAGCTGGAAAAATGAAACATAGCTGGGAAATGAATCTTAACCACAGAAATGAAACCACAGAAAAACACCAGGCCTCTAAGACCTGACCCACAGAAAAACTCCAGCCCTCTAAGGCCTGATCTTTTCATTTTGCTTCTTTACACCTCAAATCTTCACAGATCCTGATGAAGAGATCTGCAGAACTTGAAAGCTTGCACTTTTTTGGTAATCTTTTGGTAGGACTGATAAAGGTATTATACCAGATGTAAAGAGCATGGTCACCCTACCCCCGTCTTTCTTTCTTTTTTTAAAAAATAGCACATTTTCTTACCAGCAGCTGGGATTTCTATGAAGGTTTCTGTTGGTGCTGAAATCTGTGGGTTCAAAGGCGTTGTGTACTGTGTTGAAGCTCAACCCCCACTTCTGCCTTGTACTCAGTCTTTCGGGCAAGTTACATGTCCTTTGCCACACCTCCCATGGCAGCCATTTTGTGCTAGTGCCCAGGACAGCTTCTCTAATTGCCATATGTGTCCATCACCCCAAAAGGTTGTCCACATCTGTATTACATTAATTTAGATGTTGGACCTTTAACACGGGTTCCTTTTGGGTGCTCACAATGACTTCCCCAGGTCTCAATCTGATTTATCACCTAAACATCATCGCAGAAGTTCGAATCCCACACCGGTGCTTCCATTGATAAAGAGCTGTTGGAAACAGACTCTCATTATGTTGCTCTTGGTTACTTCCGTGAAGTCAAGTATTTTCTCTCAAATGCACTCTCTATTTGGTGCAGAAAACATTGAGTCATTTCAAGCTGAATAGCTATTCAACAGCACACCACTGAGATTTGTTTCGATAATTCTGAAAAATAATTGCAGGACAGCTAACAGAGAGAGAGAGAGAGAAAAGTGGGACGCCTGAAAAAAAGGAGGTCTGCTGTTAGTCACCCTACAGGAGCTACCAGCATCTGAAAGGTCAAAAACCTCAGGATGAAATTGCATGAAACCATAGGCAATGTGAATGCTGGGGTGGAGGGGGAATTTGTAGGGAAATATGGTAGGGAAATGCCTGTGATTCTCCAGATGACCTCCCCCCCTTTCCCCACCTATAACTTCATAAAGTTGGAAAGGACCTTGGACATCAAGCCTAGTGCAGTGGAGGCAACTTGAAGGAGCTATCCAATGTGCTGAACCCATGGGGTGGTTAGGATCCAGCACTTTGGACAGCTCCCTTAGCTGGTTTTGACTAAAACCCAGAATGGATTCACAGCCCCACCAAAATTGGAGCCACTGGTCTCCACCGACTTAGCCCCCATCCCATCCCACCCCACCCCACCCTCCACTCAATGCAAGATCAGCAATGCAGCATGTAACTACAGCATCCCTGCCAGGTGGTCATCCAGCCTCTGCTTAAATGCCTTCAGTGATGGAGAGCCTGCCACCTCCCAAAGCAGAGGGATGGCAGAACCAGCCATTTCTGAGCTTGGTTCAGATTGCGCCCGGTTTCATTGTGACCCATTTTCCGGTTCATTCAAATAGGAAAAGTGCACGTTTCGAGTGGGGAAAGTGCACATTCCTGTGCACATTTTTCAAAAGTGTACTGACTAAAAGCAATGCAGAAGTCCATGGACTAAATGTGAAGGTGTGGGTGTATGTTTTTAAAACGCAAATTTCAAAGTGCCCCTTTTCTGAACATGGTCACAAGTTTGGGAACGTGCAAATGGTTTTAAAAACAACAACAAACTCGTTTGTTCCAGCAGGCCTTTGGAGAATAATCTGTCCCTCATCTATGTTAATTGACTTATAATTTTGTTGTGTATTTTAAATGTGTGTGTTTTTTCAATGTATGTTTTAAACTTTGTAAGGCCACCTTGAAGCCCAGTATTGGGCAAAATGCGGGATACAAATAAATATAACAATAATAATAATAATAATAATAATAATAATAATAATAATAATAATAACCACCTGTGCTCCTGTTCACGTTCAGGGTTGTGAATGGGGCAGGTTTAGATTATTTGCAGACTGAAATGAAATCCCCATACATCCCTTCCAAAGTAGTGTGTTCTGCTGTTGAACAGCTCTTGCTCTTAGGAAATTTCAGCCTAAAATCTGTCGTCTTGCCATTTCCACCCTCTGGCTGTAGTCCTGCCCTCTAGAGCAACAGATAATAACTCTGCAAAGTCTGCATTACATATAATATGTAAGAACATAAGAAGAGCCATGCTGGATCAGACCAATAGCCCATTTGGTCTATTCTGCTCATACAGTGGCCAAGCAGCTGTCGACCAGAGACAAACAGGACATGGGGCAACTGCACCCTCCTACTGGTGTTCCCCAGCAACTGGGGCACACAGGATTACTGCCTTACTGCATATAACCATCAGCGCTAGTAGCCATTGATAGCTTTCTCCTCCAGGAATGTATCCAACCCACTTTTAAAGCCATCCAAATTGGTGGCCATCACTACATCTTGTGGTGGTGAATTCCATAGTTTAACTATGTGCTGTGTGAAGAAGGACTTCCTTTTATCTGTCCTGAATCGCCCACTAAACAGCTTCATGGGGTGACCCCATGGAGTTCTAGTATTATGAGACAGGGAGAAAAATGTCTCCCTACCCACATTCTACACACCATGCATAATTTTGTACATCTTCCCTTAACCTCTTTTTCCCAAGATAAACCGTCCCAGCTGTTGTAACCTTCCCTCATAGGGTAGATGCTCCAGCCCCTTGATCATTTTAGTTGCCCTTTTCTGCCCTTTTTCAGCTCTACAATATCTTTTTTTAAGTGCGGTAACCAGAACAGTACACACTGTACAACTATTTGAAGACCACTGCCATGTCTCCCCTTATGTCTTCTCTTCTACAGGCTAAGCACACCCAGTGATTGATTGATTGATTGATTTAATTATATGCCACCCAACCACCCTTTGGGTGGATAATCATCATCATCATCATCATCATCCAAATTGTAAAGCAACTACTCAGGGTGTAGTCCTATGCCTGTTTAGACAGAAATAAGTCCTACAACATTGCTGGCTGGGGAGGCTAGGAGTTGTAGGACTAATTTCATTCTAAACACAGTTAGTCCTACAAGGACTTGTTTACACAGAAATAAGTGCTACAATAAGTCCTAGGACTTAAGTTGTAGGATGTGTTTCTGTCTAAACATGCAACAGGATTGCCCCCTTAAACAATAAATACTACAATAAAACTATCATGACATTAAAGCATTAAAGTTTATAATCAGAGCAACGTGTTAAATATGAAACGACGGCTGGAAGAGGACGGACTTAACCAGGTGTATATTCAGTAACAATGCTTTGAACCATCCCTTGTAGGGTGTGGTCTCCGAGGAACCTTCACCATCCTGGTCACTTTCCTTTTGCTACGACCCCAATTCTTCTCTGCAAGTGCTCCAGCTCCATATTTCCATTATGAGAGAGAGAGAGAGAGAGATTATGAGAGATGACCACGTACTACAAGGTGTCGGGCAAAGAGAGGAGTTTCCTCCATTACTTGCTCCCTGACCCTTTTGTCAAATCATAGATTACAGGAACTGAATGTAGGTTGGACTCGATGGCCTTATAGGCCCCTTCCAACTCTACTATTCTATGATTCTATGTAGGACTTTCTGCCTGCTAAGAACATGCTGCTTCACTGAGCTACAGGGCTGAGCAAAACATCCTTAACAAGTATGTATGGTTTACAGCTGCCTTCCCCAATTTGATGCCCTCCAGATGTGTTGGACTGCAACCCCATCGTCCCCAGCCAGCGCTGCCCGCGTTGTCTGCGGACAAAGGAAGTTGTAGTCCAACCTGTCTGGGGCGCACCAGGTTGGGGAAGACTGGTTTACCCAATTCAAACATGCGCACAGGCAAAATGGCACTGCTATCTTTCCTTCAAATATTCCAGCTTTACTCCATAAATAAATGCCATTCTGGAAACTAGTCCAAAATTCTGGCATTTTCACCAAACATTCTAGAATTTTCACCAGTTGGCGATGCTAGACTTGATACTGTATATCAGAGAGAGGGAGAGAGAGAGAGAGAGAGAGCGCTCTCCAGCTTCTTTGTGATGATGTCGCAATTTTGGAAGAGTCACCCTAGCAAAGTCTACCTGGCAACATCCTTGTATGGGTGCTGTAGTAGCCAAGCATAATTAAAAAAAAAATGAAAGAAAGAAATTCTCAATGGCTCCTTAATTGTTGGAAACTTGGCTGCTTCTTATGCCTTTTCTGGTTCACGATTATCATCATCATCGTCAACATGTAATTAATTAATTAATTAATTTCATTTCTATACCACCCAGTAGCCAAAGCTTTCTGGGCAGTTCACAGAAATTAAAACCATAGAGTACAGCCTGAAGTATAAAATATGGAAACTTAAATCACAATATAAAAGCACAATATAAAAGTACAACCAGAATAAAACTGAGCAGCAATGCAGAGATTTTACAGATTTGTAAAACAGCAGAGTTAAAACAGTAGGATGATAAAATGCTCAACTATTGGGCAAATAAAAAGGTCTTCATCTTGCGCTGAAAGGAGTACAACGTATGTGCCAGGCGAACCTCTCTAGGGAGCTCGTTCCACAGCTGGGGTGCCACAGCAGACAAGGCCCTGCTCCTGGTAGCCACCCATCTCACTTCCTTTGGCAGGGGCTCATGGAGAAGGACCTCAGAAGAATATTTTAGGGTCTGGGTAGGTACATCTGGGAGGAGGCGATCCTTCAGATAACCGGGCCCCAAGTCATTAATTGTGTAGTTTAAATTAGGGCTGTGCTCCACTTCCGATTCAGATCGTGAATCCGGAGCAGGGCAACCCGATCTGCCTCCGCCAAAGGTGGATCCGAATCGGGTCGGGGGAGCTGTGGATCGAGGTGAATCGGTTCGCCTCCATCCAGAGCTCTGAATGCAGGTAAGGGGGGAGGGGGGCTCACTTGGTGGTGGCGGCAGCGCAGTCCATGCGGCGATGGCAGCGGAGCCAGGTAAGGGGGCAGGGGGGGAGGGGGGCTTACCTGTATCCGTCGTGGTCCGGCGCAGGCTTTAACTGAGACCTAGGCCTCAGTTGAAGCCTACGCCAGACCACAACGGAGGCAGGTAAGTGGGGGGAGGGGGCTTACCTGGCACCACTGCCGCAGTCCGTGCGGCAACGACGGCAGAGCCAGGTAAGGGGGCAGGGAGGAGAGGGGCTTACCTGCCTCTGGCATGGTCCAGTGCAGGCTTCAACTGAGGGCCAGGCCTCAAGCCAGAGGAGCAGGCCACGGCCTGCTCTTCCGGTTTGAGCCCTGGACCTCAGTTGAAGCCTGCACCGGATCGCAACAGAGGCAGGTAAATGGGGGGGGGAAGGGGGCTTACCTGTCTCCGCTGCTGCCGCTGCAGTCTGTGCAGCGATGGCGGAGGAGCCAGGTAAGGGGGCGGGGGGAGGGGGGCTTATTCGGCCCCAATTTTGCCCCCCTTCCCCACTTACCTGCCTCCGCCGCCCACCGCAGAGGCAAGTAAGTAGGGAAGGGGGGGCAAAATCTCAATCTGCTCCTCTGGACCTCTCAGAGCAGAGCGAGGGAGGGTCGGGTCGATCCGAAAGTTGTGGATTGGGCCACGAAGCGGTTCGGGAGGTCCGTGCACAGCCCCAGTTTAAATCTTGTTCAAGAAATTTGAATGGAAAACCAGGCAGCAAAATGTATAATCATCTGCAATTGTCTTCCTCAAGACTTGGTAATACCAGTTGCAGGGCAGATTTCCAGGGGGATCGCCGTCGGGGTGGGGAGCACTGCTCTCCATTCCCTGTGAGCCACGTGCCATCCAGATTCCCCCCCCCTCCACCTGGCAATTCAGCTTCCAGAAAGGTGGGGAAGGGAACCCTTCCTTTGATGCTAATGGAAAGATTGGCACTCAATCTTTTTAAGTGCCAAGCAATGCCCCTGGCTGAGGATGATAGGTATTGTAGTCAAACACATCTGGAGGCTGACCTGATACCTGGAAAGATCTGTGCTGATGGCTCTCGCTCGTCTGCTCACTCGCTCACATACACACTCGCCTATGTCAGAATAATGCGTGACAAGGCCTGTAATTATGACATTGTTGGATGTAATATTGCAAGAATAGGAAGCTGAAAAGCTAATGGCCAGAGGAAGCTAGAGCAAGGTACTCTGGTGAAAGTGCCTCCAATGAGAACTGATTTTGGAGTCCATACAGGCAGGAGCAAATTATTTAAAATTACATCCGACTTGCGGTAGCCAGACGCCAAGCGCTGCGGAAGACGGCACGGCAAGCACAAGCCATTTTGGCTCAAAATTGGCCATCAGTGAGCCAGGGGAATCCAAAGTGTAAGAAACGCTCCCCTGGGGGAATCAGAGTTCACAGGCCTCATCTTGAGTCATCCTTTCAAGAGCGTCCCATAAATCTTGCTTCTCCGATGGGAAATATGAAAAACAGCTGCCGGTTCTGGCAGAGGCAGCTAACGCATTGCCGCCCTCCAACTTTGCACAGATGAAACCTGGAAACTTATTGGCTTACTTATTACTAGGACCGTGCACAGACCCCCTCCCACCCGATCCACTCTGGATCCTGATCTGCAACTTCCAGATTGGGTCGTCTCCGCCCCGCATTGATCCGCCTATGCTCCACTCCGTTGCGGAGCTCTGGATCCGGATCGAAGCTCCTTGTTCCCCCCCATAGACTTGCACTGAAAATCAAACACCTATAACTGTTTTACTGTTAATGTTAGAAACCTCAAAATCGGCACCATGAGAGCTTACACATGTATCCACATTTATGCCCAGTTTGAAGCAAATCTGAGCATCTGGAGCCAGGTAAGGCCCCCCTCCTCCCTCACTACTTACCTGCCTCCGTCGCTGTCCGGTAGCGGCTTCAACTGAGGCCAAGGCCTCAAACAGGAAGACCAGATCCGCATCTTCCGGTTTGAGGCCTGGGCCTCAGTTGAAGCCGCTGCTGGACCACGACGGAGGCAGGTAAGCCCCCTCCTGCCCCCTTACCATTCTCTGCTGCCGTCGCTGCATGGATTGTGGCGGCGCCAGGTAAGCCCCCCTCCTGCCACACTTACCTTTTTATTCGGAGCTCCAGATCGAGGCAAAGGATCCGCTTGGTCTCGATCCGCTTGGTCTCGATCTGCAGCTCCCCCAACTTGATCCATCTCCGCCTTTGTTGGAGGTGAATCAGGCCGCTCCGCTATCAGTTCTAAGAACCAAAGCGAAGTGGAGCACAGCCCTACTTATTACGGCACCTTGTTGATGGCACCTAAGGTGGTTAGCTGGGCTTCCCTCTACTTCCTCGGTGGCCTGGTTCAGATGACACTCTGGTATTTGTGGTTCGCTTAACCATGTTCTGCTGTGGTTAACACTAACCACATGCGGAATGCTGGCAGACAACACTTTTAACCCTTTTGTGGTTAAGTTTTCTTTAACCACACACTTAACCACAAAGGGGTTAGTGGAGCACCTGATTCCTCCAACTGATCCACCCTGTATCCCATCAGCCCTAGGAGCCCGGGCAGTTACGCCCGTCATTTTAGAGCAGGCACCAATGAAATCAGCAATTACATGCATGCCTCATCCCGTTTAGTGAGCGGTTCCTTTGCTTTCTGCATCGCCATGCCTGCTATACCTCTACAGTCATCACAGGGGAGGCAGAAACCTTCCATGACAGCTGTGCGTCATCAGGCAGCGCCGTCACAGTAATCAGAACCTGAGGGGTGTAATGGCGCTTCAACAAGGTAGGAGAAATGGATGCTTCATATGGGGAAATTGCAAGTGGGGATTTAAAAAGCTCTACTGTAAGCACGCTCTGCTAAAAAGAGCAAAAGTCGCTCCAAAAAGCTAATGCGAAACACAAAATGACAGCCATGCAGCGAGTGTATTAATCAGCAGTCCAGAGCAGCCATAGAGCCTGCTGGCTAGAGTGGCCCTGCCTAGTTAGGCAACTCTGTACTGGAAGCGCCATGCCTTAACCCCTTAACCACAGACATGTGTTTTTTATGTTTTTTATGGTTTTTTTTTTAAATTTTGTATATTTTTTATGTTTACCATTTTTAATTGTTGTAAACCGCCCAGAGAGCTTCGGCTGTGGGGCAGTATATAAACGTAATAAAATAAATAAATAAATAAATGTGTCAAACAACCCTTTTGGCCCTGGTTAGTGCCGCTAACCATGTTAACGGGGCAGATGGTTAGGGAAAATGTGTGTCAGATGACACCGTTAACCATGGTTAAGCATTCCATTAACCATTTTGTGGTTAAGCAGCATGGTTTAGCATGTCGTCTGAACGGGGGTTGTGAGTGAATTCTTTCTTACAGTCACAGACCAAGACATGTTTTTATATAAAAGAAAGGGGCAACTGATTAAGAGCAATTGGATCAAAACAATGCATTTTAAAATGGGGCCAATATAGCTTTCCTCCTAACATGGCTTGAAATAAGGAAGAAAATTGCACCCTTCTTAGTGATGCAGGCATGAATGTTCAAACAAAACATCACCAGCTCTTCAGAAGATCATCTGGGGGTTAACTTCTCTGTGTTACATGCAATCTGCTGAAGTCTACTCCACCTGTTGGGAAGGTGTGTTCTGAATTTTTTTGGGGGGGTGTATACAATGATGCAATGCACAGTTGCACTGTCTCATCCCATAAGAAGATAAGAACATAAGAAATGCCATGCTTGATCAGACCGAGGGTCTATGTAGTCAAGCACTCTGTTCACACAGTGGCCAACCAGCCATCAGTCAGGGAAGAACAAGAAGGACATGGTGCAACAGCACCCTCCCACCCATTTCCCCCAGCAACTGGTGCCCACAGACTTACTGCCTCGAATACTGGACATAGCACACAACCATCAGGGCTAGTAGCCATTGATAGCCTTCGCCTCCAGGAATTTATCCAACCCCCTTTTAAAGCCATCCAAATTGCTGGCCATCACTACATCTTGTGGTAGTGAGTTGCATACAGGTAGCGAGTCCCATACAGAATAGAGAGCACAGCAGGCTGCCATATATCAAATGAGACCATCTGTCTCAGTATTGTCTACTCCAGACTTTGCCAAGCTGGTGCCCTCCAGATGTGTAGGACTACAACTCCTATTACCCCCAGCCTTTGAGGATAATGGGAGTAGTAGTCCAATACACCTGGCAGGTGCCACAATATTGCCACAAGATGTAGTGATGGCCACCAATTTGGACGGCTTTAAAAGGGGGTTGGATAAATTCCTGGAGGAAAAGGCTATCAATGGCTTAGTAGTCCTGATGGCTATGTGCTACCTCCAGTATCAGAGGCAGTATGCCTAGGGATACCAGTTGCTGGGGAACATGGGCAGGAGGGTGCTGTTGCACACATGTCCTGCTTGGTTGGCTGCTGTGCGAACAGAATGCTGGACTAGATGGACCCTTGGTCTGATCCAGCAGGCTCTTCTTATGTTCTTAAGACTTTATTACACCATACCCTCCCAACATCTTTTTATTATTGTTGTATGCTGCCCTGAGAGGGTTCCCGCCTTGAAAGGTGGCCAAGAAATGAATAAATTTCACAGACCAAATCGGGGACATGCTTTCTTAAAATCCCCATTTTTACACCAACCATCATTTCATGAGCCACATGCCTTTAACTATCACATCTTATTGAAGGCTCTTTCTCGTGTACAATTACTTATTCTGCATTTGTTTCTTCTACAACCACCACCAAATAAATCAATGGACCTATGATTGTGAGAAAAAACACATGAAACTCAAGATGAGAATATGTTTGAAATATATAAAAATATATATAAAAACCCTAATCTTGTTGTGGCAAGTAAAAGCACAAGATCTCAAGTTGACATAGGACTATTCATGTCTGGGAATAAATAAAACCGAGTCCGTGGGAGGTTGTCCGTGGATTTATTCTCTTCTAGGAGCAAGATTTGATTGGGAATATATTTCAGTAACAGAAATATTTCTTTCCTTGGAGTTTACATGGCATCTGACAAACGATTTTTGAAGCGCACTGCAGTCAATTGTCTCAACAACCTCTTTCCAATTTCTCAGAATTAGGTATTTGAGAATACCACCTGGCTACATATTGATTACGTATAAACAAACATTTTATCTACTGATGAAGCACAGAACTGGTGTTAAATCTGGGAGAAATCCTCATTCTCGTATGAGCAGATTTGCTATTGGTAACCTTTATCATAAATAGACATTGCTGAATTACAGTTATACTTGCGAGATAGGCATAAATTATTTTTGTTTACTGTCATCATCATCATCATCATCATCATAATCTGTTAAACAGACACATTTCTGAGCTGTACTCATTACTGCATGGTAGATATTATACTCTTTGCATTCCTGAAGATAGCTAATCATATATTCTCATTTGAGACTTCTGTGTTTGCAACATTGCTATGTCTATATTCTTTCTCTTTTTCACATAGGGTTTTGTTGTATTGGGTGTTATCACACCTGTCGGTGTCTTCTCTTGAAGTGAACATAGCATAGGAAACTAGGGGCATGTCTAGACCAGGGGGGTGGAGGGGGAGGATTTCGCAAATTGCTGATTGCTAGATTCCCCCCCCCCCCAGTCTACATGTGGAGCCCTGGAGGAACAGGACGTCACGCCCACCATTTTGTTTTTTGGGGTTTTTTTATCGAAAATGAGTGCTCCAGCGGCAAAGGTAATTATATATATATAAAAAACACCCTCCCACTCCCCCCCACCCTCAATAGGCACAGAGCTCCTGTGCCCCGTGCCCGGTTCCCGGCTCCTTGTGGTTACTCGCAAGGAGCCGGGGCGGCCACCTACCATCCCGCGGTCTCGGGATCATTACGGGACCACGGGAAAAACTGCGACAAAAGTGTAGGGCAATATCCCAGGGAAATGCAGGGACCTTCCCTCCCTGATCCCGGGATCCCCTGTGCGTCATGTGGACGCACAGAGACGATCCAAGGATGATCCCTGGGATATCGCCCCGTCTAGACATGCCCTAGGGGTTATGAAGGAGTTGATATCCCTTACATTGTAACAAGTAAGTTAGTTTATCTTTCAGATATGTGAACCTTTGAAAATAGCTTCTATGTTTTGAGCCTCTCGTTCTTAATGTGTGACTCTTTAATGTTATCATAGAAGCATAGACTCATAGAATCCTAGAGTTGGAAGGGGCCAACAAGTCCAACCTCATCAAGTCCAACCTGATCAATGCTGTCCCGGAGCAGCACCCAGCACCTGTGGGCAGCTGCAAAGGTTCCAGTGCTGGATGGGCCCCACCAGCACTGACGCGTGCCCTGGGCCTCCAAAACTGAACGGCTGGGTCTGCAAGCCACCATTTTAAATTTCCCACAATGTCTCCCATGTAGCACGGGTCTGGAGCATTGGGTGAAATTTATAATGGTGGCTTTGTAGCTGCCTATGGTTGCTATGGTGGCCATATGTCCTATTTTACAGAGGACAGTCCTCCATCTGGAGGGATCCCAGAAGAGGCCCTCTCTTGGAAGGCATCCTATATTTGAAGAACTATCCAGCCCAAATCTGCTTTAAAGAAGAAAAATCCTAAAATGAGAGAGCAGTAGGGGCCTGAAGTTGCCCATCAGTAGAGTGTGACCTGGGCCCCAACAGTTGTTACTACTATTATAAACCATTTTAAAACAGTAGTATAGATCACTCTTAGTCACTCTCTTCCCCACTATCATGAGCTGTTGTCAGGATCAGGCCTGTTCTCCCTAGTGTGAGGGAAGTGGTTTCAGGAGGTCAGAATCTGAAGATGGAGAAGGAGGAGGAGGAGGAGGAGGAGGAGGAGGAGGAGGAGGAGGAGGACTAGAAATTTACCAGCCAAGACAGGAAGCAGGGAAGAAGATCCTTCAAGACTAGAGTGACCATCTGAAAAGGAGGACAGGGCTCCTGTATCTTTAACAGTTGTATTGAAAAGGGAATTTCAGCAGGTGTCATTTGTATATATGGAGAAATTCCCTCTTCATCACAACAGTTAAAGCTGCAGGGGACCTGCCCTCTTTTCAATCTGGCCATTCTAGTATCGCTCCTGCAGCTTTAACTGTTGTGATGAAGAGGGAATTTCACCAGATTCTCCATATATACAAATGACACCTGCAGAAATTCCCTTTTCTATGCAACTGTTAAAGATACAGGAGCCCTGTCCTCCTTTCCATAGGGTCACCCTATCCAAGACTCTTTAGGAGTCAAGGAGGTATCTTCCCAGGAGATTATCGGAGAGAATGCCAATGACTCAGAGCCCATCCTCTCCTAGCCCCTGGGAACTCAGCCTCCGTTGGAGAGGGAGGGGACTTCGAAGTCGGCAGATCTCAGAGTTGGGCACAGAATCAAGCAGGTGGAGTTGAGAGCAGGTGAGAGCAGGTCTGCCAGGCCAGCCATCCACCAAAGACTTCTCCAGAAAGACTCTCCCTGAGCTAAAGTGGCTCTTGGACTGCATGGAAAACTCTCCCTTTTAGTTGAAAGGGCAACTACCTAACTTAGTGATCTTAATTAAGCTTAGAGGGAAGCTCCCAGCATTCTCACACCCTTCAGGTGTGAAGAGATGTTTATTGGCCAAATAAAGCTCTGTGAATTACACGGCAGGTCTCTTAATTGTCACACATCTCAGCAGGAGGGCTTGGAATCACGACCACTGCATTGTCACAGGGTCTAAATTTGCAGCTCTAGATATAAATTAGAATATGCACATGTTATGCAAATCGGTGTCCTCTTTCTGGATGACGCAGTTCCACTTTTGGGGCCAGACTGAAGTGGCCATCCTAAATGCTACCACAGGATAAGCCCGCAGCTGGGCTGCTGCAGTGCTTGGGACTTCGGCCACCATTCGCTGCACCTGGTAAGCACCGACCTGCTTCATTTTAGCTGCCACGGCTCGGAGTGCCTTTTACCATCTTCGGTTGGTTCGCCAGCTACGGCCTCTCCTGGACAGGGATAGCTTGACCACGGTGGTACAGGCATTGGTAACCTCAAGACTGGATTACTGCAACGCACTCTATGTGGGGCTGCCCTTGAAGCTGCTCTGGAAGCTGGAGCTAGTGCAGAATGCTGCAGCTCGGCTGTTGTCTGGAGCTGCCCCTTTCCAGCATGGAACTCCTCTGCTGAGGGAACTGCACTGGCTGCCTATTCGCTACTGGGCCAGGTTTAAGGTTCTTGTACTTGTGTACAAAGCCCTAAACAACTTGGGACCAGGATACCTGAGAGAGTGCCTTCTCCCTTACCAACCTGCCCGGTCACTGAGGTCATCCGAGGGCCTGCTCCTGGTGGTTCCACATAGATCCATCCTCCGATGGGAATCCACCAGGGGAAGAGCCTTCAGCGTGGTGGTGCCCCTCCTGTGGAATTCCCTGCCTCTGGAGGTCAGGCAGGTGCCGACCTTGTACTCCTTTCAGCACCTCCTGAAAACATCTTTATTCCAAGAAGCCTTTCCTTAATATGCAGCCTTGGATCTCTGTTTGTTGCTTCTTTTAAATTTTGTTTTAACAGTTTTATTCTGTTTTTATTTTCATTTTATCTTGTACACTGCTCCGAAATTTTTCAATGGGGAGCGGTATATAAATATTCTAAATAATAAATAAATAAATAAATAAATAAATTGCCTGCCTGCCTGCCTGTTCCTCAGCCTATGCTAAAGGGAAGAGAAGCCATTTGTTATTTCTGGCATGAGCCATGAAGCTGTATATATGTTATCCCTCGGATGGCGTGCTCTGAATTATGATCTCAAATGTAGAAGTGCAGCTCCAGCAATAAGGCTCACATCCAGTTTCCGCCATCCCTCCCCCACAACTCCCTTTTAATACAGTTAATCCCTTCATTTTTCCTCCTTCAAAGTTGTTTAAATATTTAAAGCTAGGAGCTGAAAGAACACAGCCTCTGTGATGAATAGAAGACCCGGTCCTGGGCTTGTGCACAGATGGAAAGTATGTTCTGTATATGAGGCAAAAGGAACGATGGCTCCTTTCAAGACTGGCCCAAGATATTTCACTGCCTGAGGCAGGAAACAAGATGGCGCCCTTTCCTGTCCCATGTTCAGAAGCTGACTGGATGGACAGATGAATCTGACTTCAGCGCTGATGATGGGACAGCATCTTCCATCATGCCCGAAGGCAGCAGGCTAACTTAGGGGGTGCAGCGCAGGCTGCTTGGCCCACAGGTCTCTCCTCCAACACCTTGCTGCCACCTCCCGGCATCTGCCGCCTAAGGCAACTGCTTCACTCTGCATGATAGCAGGGCTGGTCCTGGCCCCCTTTTTCTCCTGTTTTTTTTCCTTCCAGTACAGAGAAGCCGTGAAATTCGGCCACCGGATAATTTTGCATTTCAAATATAAGCTGCCCTAGAAACACAGTTTCGCCGGTAACATTTAGCCTTCAGGGGATCACATTTCTGCACAATCAGCAGCACAACGAGGGCCAAACTAGATGAGACACCATTTGTGCAATTAGCAAATGACATGGACGGTTTTTAAAAAGTAAATAGCAGGCGCTGGAGTGCTGAGAGATTTAGGTTGGGATTCTGGCAGGGGTAGGGGCTTTAACCCTTTGGTCCCTGCTACGACCCAGATCTGGATCCATCTCCCTGCTTCCCCCACACACAGTTGTTATTCATATTGGAAGGGAAGCTCCCATCCACATCTATTGAAGCTTCCTCTCACCTCTCTAAAAGGTCCTGGGGGGGGGAAACTAAATTGGGAGAACAGCCTGTGCAGGGGGAGGAAAGCCCTTCTGCCTTCCCTTTGCACCTGCTGTTGGCTTTTTAAAAAAAGATATTCATGCAATTACTGTGTTGACGAGCTGGTTCTAATTGTCTCTCTGCATATTTTTTTTCCGTTTGGGTCACTGACTTGAGTTAGAGTGGGCTTGTCCGCTCCTCTTCTGGGAGATTTTAAAGCAGGCAAATGAGGACTCAGTTATTTCATCATGAGGACATTAATATGTGAATGTATCCCAAGTCTCCAAGCTGGCATGACTCACCATAATAGTTTCTTATTATTTCCAGAGGGCTTGCCATGTTGGTCTGCAGCAGCAAAAAAACAGCAGTGTCTTGTGACACCTTTAAGATTAACACATTTATTCTGGCCATCTGTTAGTCTTTAAGGTGCCACAAGACTCTTGGGTGTTTATTTATTAGAATTTTTGCACCCTCCCTCCCCTTCAATCTGTAGAACTGCAAGGCAGCTAATGACAAATGTTAAAACTATAATACATAATAAGAAGAAAGCCCTCCCCTCTCTCTCCCACACCCACCCGCCCACCCACCACAATCAAAAAGACTCCCTCTTCCATAATACTAGAACCCAGGGTCATTCCATGAAGCTGATGGGTGGGAGATTCAGGACAGATAAAAGGAAGGACTTCTTCACACAGCACATAATTAAATTATGGAATTCACTATCACAAGATGTAGTGATGGCCACCACTTTGGATTGCTTTAAAAGGGGGTTGGATAAATTCCTGGAGGAGAAGGCCATCAATGGCTACTAGTTCAGATGGCTATGTGCTACCACCAGTATCAGAGGCAGTAAGCCTATATACACCAGTTGCTGGGGGACATGGGTGGGAGGGTGCTGTTGCACCTGCATCCTGCTTGTGGGTCCCTGGTCAACAGCTGGTTGGCCACTGTGTGAGCAGAGTGCTTGACTAGATGGACCCTTGCTCTGATCGAGCAAGGCTGTTCTAATGTTCTTAAGATCAAGTAGCAAAATCCCTAAAAACGTTACTATCAGTAATTCAGAGCAAACAATGTAGATTGGCATCCTTGGACGGATGCTGAGGCCATTATCATCTCAGAAAGGCTTGCTCCCTCTGGGGCCTTCTTTTGCTAGGATAGTTCCACTAGCTCACCTGCCTGTAGCTCAGTGGTAGAGCATCTGCTTTGCATGCAGAAGGTTCCAGGTTCAATCCCCGGCTTCTCCAGGAAGGGCCAGGAAAGAATCGTGCCTGAAAGCCTAGAGAGATGCTGTCAGTCAATATCAACGACACAGCGCTAAATGGACCAAGCTTCCTATGCTCTTGCTGGGAATATTGTAACCCATCTGCAAGTTACTGGAAGGAGGCAGTGTGGCAATTAGTTAGTTCATGGGGATTTAGGCCACAGCTGGCCTTTAGATCTGTATAACCTCCAGTGTGGTTTCTGTGGCTTGCATCTTTTGCTCCTCCCCTTCCTCCCCTCCTAAACCTCCTCCATTTTGGGGGGGGCAGTTGTGTTTGCTCTCTCTTTCTTGTGCCAGTGTTATAGTACACAAATGGACTGCACAAACTGTTCTTTGACATTGTACACTGGACCTGTACATTATATGCAAGCTATTTTTACCTACTCTGCTTTCTGAGTTCCCTGATGTTGTCCGCAAATTTTCAGATCTGTCCTTGCAGACACAAAGGACTAGCCAATTGCATTTTTTTTAAAAACAAAACAAAAATTAAGCAGAGATTCCTTTGGTGCTGAACTGGGTGGCTAATAATAAATGTCATGTTTTTTTCATGGCTTGTATGCTAACACAGAGTACACCTTGCTCTGATGGTGCCTTCTTTGAGAGTTGCTGCTGAGGTCGAAAGATGTCACCCTACAGACACATTGCAATCTCACAAGAGCTTTACTTCTGTACAGCTTGAAAAAAAAATAGCCTCACGTACCTGTACGAAGAGACAACTGTCTGTTACAACCTGATTATATCACCATCATTTCATACTCCGTTGCCAAGGAAATGGACCGAAACCACAAGCCATCGTTAGAGTTTTATATAATGAGTCACCCGACAGCACAGCCCAAAGTGTATAAACGCTACAAGCTTTCAATGAAACACGAGTCGGGCATAATACATTTTAGAGCACTGACGTATCACTTCTACTAGAGTTCTGATATAGACAATGTTTTGCTAGTGCTTTTCTGAACCACAACCCATCCCAGCATTCCAGGGTGACTGGCTGTTAGTTGCTGCTTTTAATTTACCTTTCTTTTTGATCTCTCTGATTTCCTCGAAATGTTCTTCACCTTTTTATGCAGATGATATAACACCTAAGAAAAGAAAAAGAGAACGTATTGCTTCATAGCAGAATAGTGGGTTCTCACCCTACCCCCCCCCCTCCACTCCTGCTGTATGCAGAACATAAGAACTGCCCTGATGCTGGATCAGACCAAGGGTCCATGTAGTCCAGCACTCTGTTCACACAGTGGCCAACCAGCCATCGGCCAGGGATGAACAAGCAGGACATGGTGCAACAGCACCCTCCCACCCATGATCCCCAGCAACTGGTGCACACAGGCTTATTGCCTTGAATACTGGAGATAGCACACAACCCTCAGGGCTAGTAGCCATGGATAGCCTTTGCCTCCAGGAATTGATCCAACCGCCTTTTGAAGCCATCCAGATTGGTGGCCATCACTACATCTTGTGGTAGCGAGTTCCATAATTTAACTATGCGCTGTGTGAAGAAGTCCTTCCTTTTATTTGTCCTGAGTCTCCCACCAATCAGCTTCTTGGAATTAACCCCGGGTTCTAGTATTTTTAGAGAGGGAGAAAAATGTCTCCCTGTCCACATTCTCTATACCATGCCTAATTCTGTATACCTCTATTGTGTCTCCCCTTAGCCTCCTTTTTTCCAAGCTAAACCATCCTATTTGATGTAACCTTCCCTCGTAGGGGAGATGCTCCAGCCCCTTAATCATTTTCTGCACTTTTTCCAGCTCTATAATATCCTTTGTTAGGTGTGGTGACGAGAACTGTACACAGTATTCTAAGTGTGGTCGCACCATAGATTTGTATATGGGCAGTATGATACTGGCCGTTTTATTCTCAATTCCTTTTCTTATAATGCCTAACATGGAGTTTGTCTTCTTTACAGCGGCCGCACACGGAGTGGACATTTTCATCAAGCCATCCACCACAATCCCAAGATCTCTTTCTTGTTCAGCCATTGCCAGCTCAGATCCTATTAGGTTATACTTGAAGTTGGGCTTTTATGCCCCAACGTGCATCACCTTACACTTGTTTACATTGAATCACCTCTGCCATTTGGACGCCCACTCTCCCAGCTTGGAGAGATCCCTTTGTGTTTTAACAACCTTAAATAATTTGGTGTTGGTCAGCAAACTTGGCCACTTCACTGCTCACTCCTAATTCAAATCATTTAATTCTTACATTCTTACATTGATGGCTTATTGGGAATTGGCAGCTGCAGCTAGTCCTGTGTAGAAAATGTCTCCTATAAAAATTCCGACCTTTTCCATTCAATCCAATAGAAAAGAAATTGCTTTCGAAAAGAAACTCAAAAAAGAAGAAATTTAGTAGAAATGCTCATGGGTTGGGTTCAGGGTTCTCGTGCTTACCTTAATTATGAGATGGCTGAGGTGTGTGTGTGTGTGACTGTTCTGTCTGCTTGTACAGTCACCTCTCTGACAGCCCACACTTCCCACCCTATGGGACGACATCATGAATGTATTCCTCCCTTAGGGCCTTTTCTGATCAGGAAGTGCAGGCAGCCTGGGAGACTATAATGCAATGGTGAGATGTGTAATAGAAAGAAAAATGTATCAACGGTACTCTCAGCCACTCACAGTGATTAGGTCAAAAACACTAGGGCTGTGCTCCACTTCTCTTCGGATCGGAGAAGCAGAAGCGGATAAGGGTGCGGATAAGGCAGAGGCGAAGAGGATCGGGGGCAGCAGAGCGGAGCGGATCGAGATGAAGGCGGATCCTTTGCCTCAATCCGGAGCGCCAAAAAAAAGTAAGGGGGCCTTACCTGGTGCTGTCACCGCCCGTGCAGCGACAGCGGCAGAGCCAGGTGAGGGGGCAGGGGGGAGGGGGTCTTACCTGGTCCATCACAGCATTGCCGGCTTCACTAGCGCCCGCAGCCATGGGCTCTAGTGAAGCCGGCGATGGGCCACGATGGACCAGGTAAGTTGTGTGCATGAGGGGGGGTTACCTGGCCCTGCCGCCGCCACTCGTGGCGACGGTGGCGGACCCAGGTAAGGGGGCAGGGAGGAAGGGTCTTACCTGCATCTGTCCGTGGTCCAGCAGCGGTTTCAACTGAGCCCGAGGACTTAAACCAGAAGACCAGGCCGGCAGCCTGGTCTTCCTGTTTGAGTCCTCGGGCTCAGCTGAAGCAGCCGTCAGACTGTGGATGGACACAGGTAAGGGGGAGGAGGGCCTTACCTGGCACCGCCGCCACTGCGGAGCTCTGATTCGGATCCGGAGCTCCACAGCGAAGCGAAGCGGACCACTGGCGGATCAGCGCAGAGCAGACCCGATTCGAAAGTTGCAGATCGGGATCCGAAGCGGATCGGGGGGGTCCGTGCACAGCCCTAAAAAAACCCACCAACACATATTCAAAATAAATTATAAACTTCCCTGAGTAAGAGGTAGGAAAATGGAAGCTTCTTTTATGGGGAAAGAAAACTTTCAGGAAATCGCTGAGATTTTTCTTTTCTTACCTTTTAGGAATAAAAGGACACCTTTTCAGAATTTTCTCCACCATTATTTTTTGTGTGGCAGCTGCATTCCTCCTGTGCAACCCACAAAGCTTTATTCAGTAAATAGACACCTCTTCACACCTAATGGGTGTGTGAATGCTAGGAGCTATCCTGTAAGCTAAATTAGCCTAACAAAGCAAGGCCATTGCTGATCAACTAAATGGGTAGTTTCCCATTATGTCCAACAGGGTTTTACCAGACTCCTCCTTGAGGGAGGGTCTTCAAACTGTAATCTCTGGCCAGTGACTAGTCTAGCGGACCACCTCCCACCTCCTCTCAACTTTGCCTACTTGATCCTGTGGTAGACTCTGGGATCTGTCAATTCCAATGCTCCTTCCCCCTCCAGCAAATACTGAGTTCCCAGGGAGGGGAGAGGATGATCTCTGAGCCTGGGCCTCCTGTCTGATAAGCTCCTGGGAGGATTCCTCCTTGACTCCTGGAGAGTGTAGAGAATTTCTACCCCAGCTTCCTGTCTTGTCTGGTCTACTTCTTCTTAAGGCTCTGAGTCCAATTCAGGATTCACACCAGGGGATCCAGACTGGGCCTGATTATGACACAGGACTTCTTCATCCTTATAGATTGGAAAACAGCCAGCCTCACCTATTAGCAGGCATGCAGCCCAATACAAATAGCTCCCATCTCCGCTCTTGGCTGGCCTTGACGTTCTGCCAAATTCTTTATCTACCAGCCTGAGCACAGCATCAATAGCCTTAAACCTGGGAACCAGCACAGCTGGCTCTCCACATCAGCTCAACATATAGACCCAATAGCACTCTAGACATGGGCAAGAGAACTGGTACACCACTGACCTCTCACTATGTAACGGTCCTCCGCATTTCCACTGCACATCTCCCTAAGCTAGCCTGCTGCTCTCAGGTACAGTGGAAGATGCTGGCCATTCACCAATGTTGAAGTTAGTTTGAACTGCCAAACCAGTTTACTTCTGTACTTGGACTGGGTGGTGAGGGTGTTGTCTTGTCCTAATCACTTCAGGCAGCAAAATCTCTTGCGCCAGCCCTGGTTGGTTGTGTACATTGTTTTTCAGAAGTTCCAGTACTTTCTTTTTGCTCCTTTCTTCCTTCTTTTAGATAAATCCTTTCCTGAAATCCAATCCCTGGCGTCCTAGCTTTTGATTTCCGGACTCCTGCTGTTCGTGGCTGTTAACAGAGAATGTGTCAGCTACCAAGAGCCGCGGGTACCAGCAAGAATTTTTTCCTTTCCTCTCTTGGCAAATTATTGCTGGTAAACAACTGCCCACTGTTTACTTTGAGGTGATCATCTCTATGTTAGGGTTGGTTTGTTGAGTTCCGTTCCAAATTCAGAATGTTGCCGACAGATCCATAGGAGATTTTAAAGAAAAGAACGAAAGCAATTAAGAGGGGGGAATTTATCCAGTGCTCCAACATAATTGAGATTAACCTTTCGAAAACACAGTTACAGCACTGCTGTAACCAAGCAATGACTGTACTTAGCCATTAAAGCCAGGAGACCTAAAGTACTTAAGCCAATTAATTAAAAGAAAATCCATCTATTAAATGTCACTTTTATGCCTCTTACTGGCATGCTCACCCGAAGCCAGTGAGGCAGAAGAAAACCAAATCCCAAGCGATCATACTGTAGAATTATTTGGTTGGAAGGGACCGTGAGTCCATTGGACTCCATCACCTGCCCCAAAGCAGGGCTGATGATCCGAGGAGCTCAAGGCTTCATAGGCATTTATCCCCCACCCCATCCCTACGTTATCCTCACAACAACCCTGCGTGGTAGGCTAGTTTAAGAGTGGTAGTGATTAAATAAGATTAATAAACAGCTTTCAGCAGATTGTTGGAGGGGTTGTGGAGAAAAGGGAACGTATTTACATATGTGGTGGGATTGTATACATGTGCAAAAGTTATGGAAGATGGTGTTTTATGAGATTGAACAGATTGTGGGATTTAAAGTAGAAGTTACACCAAGGATTGCATTACTCTCACTGCATGATGATCCTAAATGTAATAAAGAAATGAAAGAATTGATAACGAACCTACTGACAGCTGCGAGGTTGATAGTAACTAGGAATTGGAAAATAACAGGAGATTATTGTATTGAAGAATGGTATAAAGAAGTGTGGGACATTGCTATAAACGATAAATTGACATGTAATATAAAAATGCAAAGAGGCATAGTAAAAACGAATGATTTTGAGAGTATATGGAAAAAGTTCCTGGAGTTTGTATTTTCTAAAGGAAGGGGGGTTCCACCAACAGATGAAACTATGAGTTTTTGGAAACAAGAATGAGATCCCGAGGTGGGGGGAGCACTGTTATGTTTATTATATTATGTTTAATAGGTTAATATTGAATATATGATAGTAAGGTATGATAATATCTTGTATTAAGTGATTTTGATTTGTGTTTGTTGTTTTAATAATAAAAATATTCAAAAAAAAAAAAAAAAGAGTGGTAGTGACTAGTCCAGGGCTCCCTAATGATTTTCCCACTGACTGGGGATTTGAACCTGGCTCCAACACTCTGCCCATGACATTGGGAGTTGGATCCAGATTTACACTAGATTAGCTGCATGGACAGAAGTGGACTTGCCCTCCTTCCCATGGCAGCTACTCCAGTGGCTACAGACAGAGTATGAACTTCTGACCTGTACTTTCCGAGTCCAATTCAAGGTGCCTTACATGGCTTAGGACCACAGTACCTGATGGAATGCCTCTCTTGGCCTGAACTGACCCGTATGCTACGGTCTGCATGCAAAGCTGTATATAAGGCCCTGCAAGGGAAGCTCAGAGGACAGCAACTAGGGAGAGGGCCTTCTCAGTGGTGGCCCAGCCATTTAGAGAATGATCGCTCTGACGAAGCCCACCTGGTGCCAACATTGGCATCTTTTTGCCCACTTCTCTCAGGTGTTTGGCAGCATAGAATGAGTCCTTTTGATCAGGTCCTAGATTGTCTCTGGCTGATGATTTTAAAATGGTTTTAGATACATGTCGATGTTGTGTGTGCCACCTGTTTTATGTCCTGACTTGCATGGCTATATACTCTATGAAGAGCTCCAGCTATGGGGTGGTATAGAAATACATAATAATGAAATGGATATGAAATGACCAGGACATGGTCTGAAGGCACATGAGGCAACCACTTTGCTGAAGCTAAGCAGGTCTGGAACTGGTCAGCGCTTGGAAAGAGACCCCCTGGGAACCACATGTAGCCACTTTGAGTCCCAAGATGGAAGAAAGGTGGGATATAGATGGAAGAAATAAATAAATAAAAATTGTGCAGTGGGGTAGTAGTAATTTTCGAAGTGCCGATGCCCAACAATGCCTACTCTCGACACCATCCCTGAGCACCATGTGCGCAAAGTCCCTGAGAAAACCAGCTCCTATTGACTTCAGCTCAATAATCCACTGCACTATCGTTACCCGGCAAACAGAGAGTTGGGAACATAAATTTGTTTATGTCCTCCCAGCCTCAGTGGGAGGCAAAACCGACTCCGTCTGTGCCATGAACACCACATTTTATTGGGGACCAAGTCCGTATTACGCCCGACACCTTGTCATTTGTGGTGACGCTTCCTGCTGCCCCACAGGAAGGGAGAGGAGGAAGTTGCCGAGATCTCAGCTAGAGTGTGTGAAGGGTGTGTGTGGGAAACCCGGTTGTGAATAAGGGAGGTGAGGTGCATTTAGTACCACCCTCCCTGACCTGGTGCCCTCCAGATGTGTTGGACTACAACTCCCAGCATCCCCAGACAGCCATGACAGGCTGTTGGGTGCTTGAAGTTGTACTTGAACAGATCCGGAGGGCACCAGGTCAGGGAAGGTCACCTTATTTGATGCAAAATATTAGGGGAACCATCAACAGAGCAAGCCACCCTGGAAGGAAAGTCAGGGGTCCTCCTGACTTTCCTTCCAGGTTGAGTTGAGCTGGTGTGGGAAGGAGGGAACAAGAACCCCCCTTTTCTTCCAGGTACTTAAAAAATATGGGGCCCAGTTTTTCCACTAGCATCAAAGGGAGGTTTTCGGGGGGGGGGGGGGGCTAAGCTTAATTACCATGTGGAAAGGGAAGTTGTGGGGATACAGGGAGGAAAGTGTTAAACTGTCCTTCCCCAATTGTGATCCTGCTGAGAAATCCACCCCCCTGCATGACAGTTAAGTTTAGGGGGTGGACAAAACCTGCCATTGGCACCAATGGACACTTAAGACTCTGGGGAATAGGCTCTTATGTCTAGCCCTGTTCCCCTTGCATTGGGGGAAGGAGTTTCAAGTGATCAATCAGAATCAGAGTCTGAAGTAGAGGAGACGGCGCCAGAAACATGCCAGATTATACCCGTGGAGGAGGCAGCTCTCACGGGTTTATCTCCTCAAGGGTAAACAACACACAGTCAGTGGGAAGTCAGTGGGAAGTCAGACCACCATCTGTCAGGGATGCTTTAGGGTGGATTCCTGCATTGAGCAGGGGGCTGGACTAAATGGTCTTGTAGGCCCCTTCCAACTCTGCTATTCTATGATTCTAAGTCAGTATTCTTCCGAGGGGGAGGGCACGGACAGGCTAGCCACTCCTAGAGTATGCTGCAGACTAAAATGGGCAGAACTAAAGGAAGGTGAGAGAAAATCAGCCTGGCTAGCATCTCGTCAGAAGCTGCATCAGAACCAGTCTCTCAAATTAACACATTCTGGGAAAGGGCTTTCCATTCTTCTTGAAAAGACAATTGTCTCGCTTAGTTTGCATAGTTTTGCCTAGAGGAAAGTTCCTAAGGATTAGACTTTCTTCAGGTGGGAAGGGATGTTTATTGCTTGAATAAAGCTTTGTGGATTACTTAGCAGGCCTCTTTATTGTCTCCCCAAAAGGTGGGAGGTCTTGGGAAACATGACATAGACCTTGGGGCCCATAGGAAAAGATCCAAGGCCCAGGACCCCGTGTTCCAAGCCCTAGCAACACCCCTTCCCTTCCTTCAACTTCCTTAAATTACATCCAAGCTGGATTGGGGGCAATTTCCCCCTCCTCCGGCAGACCCCCACCTCTCTTGAGGTTAAACTACATATCATGTGGAATGCAAAGTGTGACGCTGAGCCTAATTCCTTTCTTTCTTTTTTACTTTAGTCTAAGTACATGGGGGCCTGATCCAGATTGGGGGAGGATTAAATCTTCCGGTCCAGACTCCCAGGTCCCTCCCCTTCATTTCTTTAAACCCAGGGCAGGGGCCAAAGAAGATAATGTCTTAAATATCTCTACCAGGAACTTCCTCCCCTCCGAAAGGAGCATCAAGGGCCCCTATTCCAGACAGAGATCATGACATAGAAATAGGGATGGGGGTGGGTGGGTTTAACCTTTTATGCCATATTTCTGATAAAAATCTCTCAAACGCATACAGTGGAGGCTGGTTGCTCCAATGTCAGTGAGGTTGTGAATCCACTGTTACCAGTGGAAATTACCTGTTCCACTGGCTTCTCTCTCTCTCTCTCTCTCTCTCTCTCTCTCTCTCTCTCTCTCACACACACACACACACACACACACACACACACACTCACACACACACACACATACACACACCACAGGTGTCAGTGAGGATTGTTCACTTTCCTACTCTCCCTTGGTTAAAACAGGGGAAAGTGGTGTATTTTTACAACAGCCCAGCTCTCACACAAAAGCTGAGCTCATTGCCTGAATGTCCCTATTACAAATTGCTTACTGAAGGCTTTTCTGCACCTACCAGGATAATATCCTTTGCAGCAGCAGGCCCTGCACTGGCTTCTAACGTGGGCTGTTTTATAAACTGATCACAACTGTTTCCCATCATCATCATCATCATCATCATCATCATCATCATCATCATCATCTTAAGGATATACCCTCACCTGCCAGCAATGTCCTTCTGCGTTCTACGTAGGACAAAAAGAATAAATGAGCACAAAACTGATCCCAGAATGGGCAGTTATTCAGAGACCAGTAGGAGAACTTTTCAACCTCCAGGATGCCCTGTGGCTGACCTGGAAGTGGCAAGGCCACAGTGGAATAAAGGCACTTCGAAGGGAGATTCCAGCACAAAATTGCTGAATGACAACTTATCAAGAAGTTCAGTTCTGTCACCTCTGGCCTGAATGGAGAGAACGGGTGTTAATACCGCTCTGAGTATTTCTTCACTTATCAATGCCAGGATGTTTTGTGTTATCAACAGTGCTGCTTTGTGAACGGGAGAATTCTTTGTGAAGGCCGAAGAGTGAGATAAAAATGCTTTAAATGAAAAATCGTGGTCACTAGGCTTACATGAGTTGGATCCAGGATCTGATTCCTGCAAAAGGAAGGGCCCTTTTGTGAGAGGAAGGAGTCTGCTTGCAGAAGCTCCCTCCACTCAGTTTTTGGAACCCCCTCCTCATTCAGCACAGTCTCCTGAGTCTCTGTATGTAGCAGTTTTAGGGGACAGGAGGGGCTGCCGTGGGAAGACAGTTGCACAGAGGTCCGCTTCCATCACCACAGTTGATCCAACATAAACCCAGATCCAACCCCAGACCGTTCCGTTTTAATGTAATCATCACAGTGTTAGTCTTTTGCAGCAAATGCAACACGGAGTCCTATGGCACCTTAAGAACATCAGAAGTGCCATGCTGGATCAGACCGAGGGACCATCTAGTCCAGTATTCTGTTTACCCATTGGCCAACCAGCTGTTGACCAGGAACCCACAAGCAGGACACGGGGCAACAGCAGCCTCCCGCCCATGTTCCCCAGCAACCAGTGCACACAGGCTTACTGCCTCGGATACTGGAGGTAGCACACAACCATCACGGCTTAAAGCCTAATGCATTTCTTCTGGAAGAAGCTTTCAGCAACTAGATCCCACTTCATCAGACACATGGAATATTATAGAGAGTTTCAGGTTTATATACTGTACTTTCGGTGGAGGCAAAAGAAGAACTGCTTTATCAGCAGCTACTGCACTGTGAATGGCCATTGTTAATCATATAACTGTCACTGTTTGTATTTTCTGCATTTATTTTCCTTATGACCTCACTATTTACAATTCCCGCGCCTGGTTTTGTCACTGTCTGGGGTTTGTTTGTTTGTTTTGTCTCTTGCATTGCATTTCTCTCTGACCTTCCTCCTGCTACCAACTGTCTCTGCAGAGGCCACCAGTGAGGGAGGAAGCAGCAGCCAGGCACCTCTCCACCGTGCCTGGGTCCAGCTCCAGCTGAGAGCCCCCTCCCTCCTGCTACCTACTGTCTCTGCAGAGGCCACCAGTGAGGGAGGAAGCAGCAGCCAGGCACCTCTCCACTGTGCCTGGGTCCAGCTCCAGTTGAGAGCCCCCTCCCTCCTGCTACCAACTGTCTCTGCAGAGGCCACCAGTGAGGGAGGAAGCAGCAGCCAGGCACCTCTCCACCGTGCCTGGGTTCAGCTCCAGCTGAGAGCCCCCTCCCTCCTGCTGTCAACTGTAACTGCTGAACTTTGCAACTAAGATTGTAGTGCCTGAATTTGCTTTCCTTTTCCCCCTCCTCCTCCTCCTCCCTCCCAATCCCCTTTCCTTTTGTGTCATGTCTTTTAGATTGTAAGCCTGTGGGCAGGGACTGTCAAGAAATACTTTTGTAAGCCGCCGTGAGAGCCTTTTTTGGCTGAATGGCGGCATAAAAATCCTTAAATAAATAATAATAAAAATTTTAATATATTTATTGGCCCTTTGTTTTAAATTGAACAATTTTAATTTGCTGCTCTTCTTTCTTTTTTACTGTTTCATTCCTATGTGCATCGCTCTGGAATCTATTTTAGATATGGTGCAGTATATAAATACTATAAATAAATATATAATACACACACACATGTATCCTTTTCACCCACGTATGAAGGTGTATGCCATAATAAAGCGTGTTAGCTTTTAAGGTGCAGCAAGTCTCTTTATTGTTTTTAGTAGAATACCTACCTATCTGGTTGTACTTCTTCAGTGGTAGCACCAGGGGGGGGGGAAATATCAGGGAGACCACAAATGGGGGAAAATTCATCTTAGATTTCTGAAGGAGAAATAACAGAATGTTGTATATTTCATGTTCCCTTTCTAAACATATCTCCTCTGAAGAGCCGGTGTGGTGTAGTGGTGAGATTGTTGGACTGGGACACAGGAAATTCGGGTTCTAGTCCCCACTCGGCCATGAAGCTCACTGGGTGACTTTGGGCCAGTCACAGACTCTCAGCCCAACCTCCCTCACAGGGTTGTTGTTGTTGTGAGGATAAAATGGAGAGGAGGATTATGTACGTTGCCTTGGGTTCTTTAGGGAGGAAAAAAGGCGGGATATAAATGTTATAATAAATAAATATTAACAATAAAGTAGGTGATAGTTTTAGTTTTGATGATATACTGTAACTTCCAAGTAAGCATCCCTATAGTTGCAAACTTCTTATTTTATTTTCCAGCTTATGTTATTATTTTATTTTCCAGTGCTCTTCAACATTTTTATTAAGGATTTGGACAAGGAGGTGCAGGGAACGCTGATCAAATTTGCAGATGACACAAAATTGGGTGGGATAGCTAATACCCTGGAAGACAGAAACAAACTTCAAAGTGATCTTGATAGGCTGGAGTGCTGGGCTGAAAACAACAGAATGAAATTTAATAGGGATAAATGCCAAGTTCTACACCTAGGAAAATGAAACCAAAGGCACAGTTACAAAATGGGGAAATACTTGACTCAGCAATACTACAAACGAGAAGGATCTTGGAATTGTTGTAGATCACAAGCTGAATATGAGCCAACAGTGTGATATGGCTGCAAGAAAGGCAAATGCTATTTTGGGCTGCATTAATAGAAGTATAGCTTCCAAATCACGTGAGGTACTGGTTCCTCTCTATTCAGCCCTGCTTAGGCCTCATCTAGAGTCTTGCATCCAGTTCTGGGCTCCACAATTCAAGAAGGATGCAGACAAGCTGGAGCGTGTTCAGAGGAGAGCAACCAGGATGATCAGGGGTCTGGAAACAAAGCCCTATGAAGAGAGACTGAAAGAACTGGGCATGTTTAGCCTGGAGAAGAGAAGATTGAGGGGAGACATCATAGCACTCTTCAAATACTTGAAAGGTTGTCACACAGAGGAGGGCCAGGATCTCTTCTTGATCCTCCCAGAGTGCAGGACACGGAATAATGGGCTCAAGTTAAAGGAAGCCAGATTCCAGCTGGACATCAGGAAAAACTTCCTGACTGTTAGAGCAGGACGACAATGGAACCAGTTACCTAGTAGGGAGGTTGTGGGCTCTCCCACACTAGAGGCCTTCAAGAGCCAGCTGGACAACCATCTGTCAGGGATGTTTTAGGGTGGATTCCTGCATTGAACAGGGGGTTGGACTCGATGGCCTTGTAGGCCCCTTCCAGCTCTGCTATTCTATGATTCTATGATTCAAGTACAATTCCTTCAAGGCGAGTTCCAAATGCAAGCAGCTGTGGGGATCCATATAATCAACACATCCATTCTAGCAGTTTTCAACTCCAGGTATATTTTGTAAGCTCATGGGTCTCAGTTGCCCATTCAGGACCAAGCCATCCCAAAATGCTTTGTAGTACAACAAGAAACAGTAGATTGTTGCTGAAAAAAATCCACCAGTAACCTTCTGCCAGCTACTGTGAGGATTGCAGCTATGCTCAGAGGGAATAGGGAAGTCTGAGGCAGGTGGCAGATGACATCAGAGACCCTGCTAATAAAAAAGTACCTGTGATGTGTCCCTGACTGACCTGTTCCACTGCGTCACTGGTTGGTATTGAGGTTCAGACAGGCTGGGTTAACTCTAGGTGGGTGCATGGCTCTTGAAACTACTCTAATTTAGAGCTTTTATATATGAGGCTGTTAACTGGCAGTTAATCAGCTGTATCTGCGTTACATTTCGTTGTAGAACTGAAATCTGAGCACAACATGAGGAGCATTTCCTTTCCTGCCTTTCCACTACATAGGTGGCACTGTGACATTACAGAATAGTGCAAATGCACAAGAGGAAATTGCTCTTTCTTTCACTTTCTTAATGAAATGCTGCATTTTCCCTGCTCTAAAAAAACTTGCCGAAATTGCTAGTTAGAAGCGAGACGGAAGGATCACAACATTGTCTAACAAACCCATAAACAACTGTGAATAGGGAATGATGAGCGCACAATAAATGCCCTTTGTAGAAAGCCTCTTAAAACAGAGAGACAATCCATCTCACCATCATATGGAAGACTGTGTGTCCCAGGTGTGGCTGTTCAGTCTAATGCCCAGGTGGACATGGATGGGACAGACCTTCGGATGCCTTCAGATAGAGGAATATTCTTTGTCAAGTCAGACACATGGAGCCCCTGCATGTCACACAGTGAGCAGTGGCTAAATGCTCTATGCACAAATGTAGGGTAGCAATATGAAAAGGAGGACAGGGCTCCTGTATCTAGGGTGACCATATTTTGGAAACCAAAAAGGAGGACAACATAGTCGCCATGTTAAAATTATTTTAAAAAAAATATTTTTAAAACCTCAAACTTTAAAAAAAAATCCTAAAACTCAATGGATCAACAGATCTGTTTCAAACTTGGCATAGCTGAAGTCCTTGTTAAGAGCAATCATGGTGCCAAGTTTCATCACTTTATCTTTAAGAATAACACTTAAAAATTTTTTTTTAAATCCTCACATTTTAAAAAATTCCTAAAAAACAATGGATGAACAGATCTGTTTCAAATTTGGTATGGCTAAAGCTCTACCTAAAATCTATCATGGTGCCAACTTTCATCTCTTTATCTTTAAAAATGACGATTTTAAAAATAATTTTAAAACCTCAATTTTTTAAAAAAAATCCCTAAAAAATCAACGGATGAACAGATCTGTTTCAAATTTGATATGACTAAAGCCCTTCCTAAGAGCTACCATCGTGACAAGATTCATGTCTTTATCTTAAAAAATGACAGAGTTATAAGCCTTTTTGTTAATTCCCTTTAGAGCTGCTCTTTGGAGAAAATCCGGATTTCCCCTCCCACTCCCGGATTTGTCATCAAAACTCCGGACAAATCCAGGCAAATCCAGTCATATGGTCACCCTAGGCATGTTATAATCTGGCCCTGTGCTCACACCTTTCCTAGGCTCATCTACACCAAGCAGGATATTGCACAATGAAAGCGGTATGAAAATGGTATATAAAAGGCAGGAGCCACACCAAGCAGGGTATAGCGGTATGAGAGTGGTATATGGTCTGTATTAATGGGCTCCAACAGTTGTCAGTGCATTTCAATAGTGCTATAAAGCAGCAGTGTGGCTCCTGCCTTTTATATACCTAGGATGACCGTATGAAAAGGAGGACACAGCTCCTGTATCTTTAGCAGTTGTATTGAAAAGGGAATTTCAGCAGGTGTCATTTGTATATATGGGGAACCTGGGGAAATCTCCTCTTCATCTCCTCTTTTTGTGAACCGCCCAGAGAGCTTCGGCTATTGGGCGGTATAAAAATGTAATAAATAAATAAATAAATAAATAAATAAATAAATTCATCACCACAGTTAAAGCTGCAGGTGCCCTGCCCTCTTTTAAGCCTGGTCACTCTAGTATAGCTCCTGCACCTTTAACTGCTGTGATGAAGAGGGAATTTCACCAGGTTCTACATATGTACAAATGACACCTGCTGAAATTCCCTTTTCAATACAACTGTTAAAGATACAGGAGCCCTGTCCTCCTTTTCATATGGTCACCCTAATATATCGCTTTCACAGTGCAATATCCTGCTTGGTGTAGATGAGGCCCTAGAGGACTGTGAAGGGGACGAGCAAAGAAAAGGAGAACACATACTGGGTGAAGCTGAAAGGAATGTAGAAGAGAAATTGAGGCAAGGCAGTGAATGAGAGATCAAAGCAGAGCAATATCAGAAAGGGATTGCAAGAGGTAGGGGGGGATGCATTTCATAAAAGAAAGTAATGAGGAAGGCCTGCTGAAGATCAAAGGAAAGAAAACGTGTGAAAATTGAACTAAGGGGGAGGTAGCACGAGCTGGAGAAAGCTCTTCCGATTCTTTCCCTCTTTTAAATTAAGGTTTGCAAGCGGTCTGACCACATACTTCATACATCCTGGGACAGCCTGGTAAGGAAGCCCGCGTGGTGGCCATGTGTCCTACTTTAGAGAGGCCAGTCCTCTGTTCGAAGGCTGTCCAATCCAAGCCTTGTTTCAAGAAACTGAAGAAAAGAGAACACGTTTTATGCAAATCCATATCCTCTTTTGTCCTCTCTATTTTTTCAGCAATGTGTTAAGTGGCCCCTCTAATGCCAGCCTTTCATGCATTCCTTCCGTCCTCTCCCTTTTCTACCCCCTGTCCAGAAGACAATCTGGGATGTGCACCCTTAGTTTACATCCCATGCTCTGCTCTCTGTTTTTATTCCACTATCTACACATGGTCCTTTGCCTTGCATACTTTCTCTTGATCCAGAGGGGACTGGGAACAAAGATCTAAGGCAGCCTTCCTCAACCTGGGGCGCTCCAGATGTGTTGGACTACAACTCCCAGAATGCCCCAGCAGCTGGCTGGGGCATTCTGGGAGATGCAGTCCAACACATCTGGAGCGCCCCAGGTTGAGGAAGGCTGATTTAAGGCTTCAGAGGACAGCATGCAGGTTCTCCCAGTCTGTCTTTTAAAAACCACATTTTAAATTACTTTCATATCTATAGTACTGTAATTGCCACTCTGGAAAACAAACAACGTTGGTGTATCACCATAAAACAGCTTTCGTTTCCTCTCATCGTTAAAGATTAATCTTGATAAGCAAAACAAAATCAATTAGGGGTAAGTTGAGCAAAGAGAGGAAGGAAGGAATATGCAGTGAAGCAGTCTGAAAAAGTATTCCCAATTTCATCAAACAGCCACACTCGGTCATCCTTGACATACAGCAATATCTCCAGGCTGCTTCGGCACACATAAATAATAAATCCTAGTCTCTATATTCAGAGGGATGTTGGATTTCCAGTGGGGGTGGGGGTTGTTCCAGGACTGTTCACCTTTTGTTTTAAGGTAGCATTAAAGACACGGGTTAACTATGACATTGGTATATTTTCTAGATTTCAAAACTAGAAAAATAAACTCTTTCTCTCTCTCCTGCACGGAGGGCTGGCTCTTTACTCCTGAGATGCACACATGGAGAAATTGTTGCAGTGACTTTGTGCCCCCAGCAAAGAAAGAAAGTTGAAGGGAGCTCATTTCTAAACAGAGAAAAAGAGAGAGACAGAGAGAGAGAGAGAGAGAGAGAGAGAGAGGGAGGGAGGGAGGGAGGGAGAGGTGCTGGGGCTCAGTCTGGAAACCCCACAGCATTCTTGATATGCAGCTGAACCACCCACCTCCCCAGCATGGCAGGGGAGGTGGGTGGATAGACAAGTCCAGTGGCTGGGAGACAAGACCAGTGCCTGGGAGTGCCACAGTTTATGAGCTACCCCCCCCCCCCAGTGCTACCTGGACATGGTTAGCTCCCTGCAAACCTGATTCAACTACCTGCAACATGGCAAGGGATCTAGGGTGCCACTCGCTATGTGAGAATGCCTCTGCCTCATTGAACCTTCCTCATCGAATCCAAAAGATATGATACACCCTTTCCCAACTCCACAGTTCAAAGCATGAATGGGCTGGCATTGATTCCTTAATAATGAGAGGAAGGTCCCCTGTGTATGCTCAAGGGCACTGCCTTCTCTGTGATCAACCCACATATTTCGGAGTGGAACTTTACCTGGGCCATCAAAAGAGGTTCTGAGATTAAGTAGTTCTAGCTTAACATAAACCATGCAGAGATGATTTGAGGCACCCTTCCTAACCCCACAGTTCAAAGCATGAATGGGCTGGCGGTGGTTCCTTAGAAGTGAGGAGAAGGTCCTCTGTGCATGCTCAGAGGCACTGGCTTCTCTATGATCAAGCCACATATGTCGGAGCTGAAACTTACTAGAGCGATCCAAAGAGGTTCTTAGATCGAGTAGTCCCTGGCTTAAACTAAGCCCTGTGGAGAAGATTTGAGCCACCCTTGAACCACTGGTTCAAAGCAGTGGTTCCTTAGAAGTGAGGGGGAGGTCTTCTGTGCATGCTCAGGGACACTGCCTACTCCATGATCAAGCCACCTATGTTGGAGCTGAACCTTACTTGGGCGATCCAAAGAGGTTCTGAGACCCAGAAGTAGTCCTGCCTTATGCTAAGCCATGCTGAGAAACATGCTGGAGGGTTATTCAAAACTTGCTGCCACCCACCTGCTGCCACCCATCCTCTTTCCCCTCCTGCCCGCCATCCTCACCCACCTTAGCATAGCAGCACGTGATGAGCAGAAGAGGCAGCAGATAACCCACCACCAGGATGGCCACCTTGTAGACCTGCTTGGCGGCGGGGTTGTCGGCCCAGTGTTCCCAACAGAAGGAGCTGTTTGGCGCTTGTTGGTGTCCGCTCATCAGGGCCTGGTGCTGAGCCACGGGGATGGCAATGAGCAGCGACAGGAACCAGATAACCCCCACGCCAAGGCTAGCGTTGCGCTTGCTGCGGATGCAGAGCGAGCGCTTGGCGTGCACCACGGCGATGTACCTGTCCACCGACATGGCCACCAGGGTGAAGATGCTGACCAGCATGGTGGCCATGGCCAGGTAGTGCACCCACTTGCAGAAGAAAGCGCCAAAGATCCACTCCGGCAGGGAGTAGATGGTGGCCTGGAAGGGGACGCAGAAGAGGAGGAAGGAGAAGTCGGCGATGCTCAGGTTGAGGATGAAGATGTTGGTGGCGCTGCGGGACGGCCGGCCGCCTGGACGGAGACGCCCCAGCACTACTAGCACCAGGCTGTTCCCCACCATGCCGAGGAAGAAGATCAGTCCGAACAACACTGGCACGATCACCGTCTCCGGGCCGCCGCCCGACATGCTTGGCCAGCAAGAGGAACCATTGGCTCGCTTGAAGTCAAAGTTATCGGCGCAAGCGGTGGCATTGGTCCCATTCTCCTCCATGGATCTGGGTCACTTCATGGGACACCCACCCACACCCACGCACGTCTGAGGCCCTGCCTCTCCTGGGTCCCCCCCCCCCCAGCAAAACCAGGACTTTTGTCCGGAGGTTCAGGAATTCGTAGCCCCCGTGCCGAAGGCTTCTCCTCCAGGATGGAGACCTGTGGGGTCTTGGATGGTCTCTCTCCAGATCCCTCCTCCAGTGTTGTGGCCAATGTAGGTGTTGACCCTCCCTGAAAAAGCCCCAGGCAGCTGTGAGGGAATCTTCCGGGTTTGCTCTTCTCCAGTTGCCACTGAGATCCAAAGGTCAGCACCAGGAGAGAGGGCAGATTCAAAGCCAGAGGCTGGAGAGGCTGGCTGCTTGGAGTGTCTTCCAAAGAAGCAGCAGCCGAAGAGGTCTGAGAGCTGGGCTGAGAGCGGCAGGCAGGCAGGCAAGCAGGCTGAGCTGCTTCCAGCTCCTCCTCTTGCTCTGTAGTTGGAGGGAGGGGAAGGGGCTCTCAGCTAGCCAGGCACGGCACTGGGTTTTTTGCACGGGCTACTTCTTTTCTCCCCATTTCCAAACCTGCAATGCAAACTGGGGGGAAAACCCCAAACTGGCTAACTTGGTCTGACAATCTCTCTACCCCAATTTCTGTGCCATGTTAAAGAGCAGCCACACATGAGAAGCTTTCATCATCATTATTATTATTATTAGCATGACAAGTTCATAGATCACAAGGAGAACATGCTGCACAGCGGACTCAGAGCTGTGAGCCTGGAGGGAAGCGCACATGTGGGTGGGTGGGGGCACAGAGTAGTGAGGAGGAACACCGCCAGGAAGCTATTGCTCAGACTGACCTACCTAGCAGGGTCGTCGTGAGGATCAAATAGGATGACCACCTTGATGTTTCCCTGAATTCCTTGGAAGGATGTGCAGGAAAAGAAGGTGATATTTTAAGTTTAACAACCTTCCCTAACCGTTTGTCCTCCAGATGTTTAAGACTTCAACTCCCATCAGCCCCGTCCAGCGGAGCCAATGGTCAGGAATGTTGGAAATTGTCCAAAATATCTGGAGGGCAAAAGGTCGGGGAAGTCCTGTAACACAGAATCCACCTGGCTGGATTGGTCTACATATCCCACTGGTGTCAATTTCACATCTGTTCATTCATAAATCCGTTCTGTCCCAATTCCACATGAATGTGCAAATTTCTTTTTAAGCCTGCACAATTATTCATATATGCATTAAAATATGAATTTGTGCATGTCCTTGGTCATAAAACAGGCACTTCTAAGAGTATTTTATCAGAATGTATACATTTCTAAGCGTTTTCTTTAGTCCTAAAATATGCATTTGCTAATGTGCTTTTAAATGAGCTTTGAGGCCAAAAAAAAAAAAGAAATGCATTACAAAATCCAGAGAAGCACAACATCTAAAGGATAATTATGTTCTGATCTTCAAATTAGTTGTAGACCAAGTCAGTTTGCATCAGAATTCATAAAGACTGAATTCCTCGTGCATATCTGTCAGATACTATTTTTGTATTAGATCATATTTGTTGAGAAAGAAAGGCAGCAATCTTTAAAGTTACACTGAACAACTCTTCAGACAGGTATATCTGGAACTGGTTTTTAATCCTTCCCCGAAGGTTTTTGCATGGTTTACGAGCTGAAAATGTTTGCTCAGTGGCTTTGGGGAGTTGGTGGCTATTTAGCTTTATCACACCAGTGTTACACTGTGCAATCACTGCGAATTGTGTGCAAAGGATTCACAAGTTTTCCAGCTTATAATCTGCTTTTATTGTGAAGTACTCCCATACATCCTGCCTTAATTGTGCTATAAAGGCAAAAGACTCACTGTATTTTGATACTAGTTTTTGAGCGTATCATCCTGCACTGGGGCGCAGCAGCAGGATTTGAAGAAAAATGAAACAAATGCTTACATCTGCGTAAGCTTTAAAGATAAAGACATCAAAATGGGCAAAGTAATAGATATTAAGGAGAGCTTTAAGCATACCAAATTTGAATCGGATTGTGTCATCCGTTGATTTTTTAAATGATTTTTTTACATTTCCCCCCTTAAACCCATTTCCTGGTATGCAAAGGATCTAGCCGCTAATAACAACGGCGACATCTTAGCGCTGTAGGGGATAGTTCGAGGGAAACAGGTACGTGGGATGAAGCTCATTAAGTAGCAGGCAGAAGCGTAGACATTTATGCATTGCTTGACTTGGCATTGGGAACGGAGAGAAACAGTTTGGCAGGTGCAATGTAACCCCTATAGGAGGCCAAAGTCTGCATTATCTCCCCACCAGCAGCAGCAGCAATGGCTGGGGTCCTAAGAGCAGCCTGTTTGCCGTTGGGGAACTGGTGCCCCGTTAACAGGGCTGGTGAGGCAAGGTGAGCTACTTTCACACACACACACACACACACACACACACACACCAAAAAATGCCAACTTTGATTTTTAAGGACCTATGTTTCCTGGAAAAAATAAGAAGCACAAAACTTGAAACTGCTAAATTTATTTTAAAGTGCAAGAAATACGTCATGCCAATTATAGCAAACCAATTGGAAAGGATCATCTATGGGTCTAAAATGCATTATTTGATAGGAATATCACCTCCAAATCATCCCCCCCCCAACTCACACACGCGCACACATACACACTCAGCATCACTCACTCCAAACAAACATACGCATGAACACATGCATTCACTCAAAGACCCCCTGCGTGCACCCCATTCACCCATACATTCTCTCTCTCTCTTCCGGGCGTGTTCCGGAAGTCCGAACGTGGAGTTGCCCCACCCCACCCCAGCGTCCCTGGCTTCGCTTCGGCTGGGCAGGTGCGGGGCGCCATCTTGCCTGCCCAGGTCCAGCTGAATCCTCAGGCCGCTCACAGCCATCGCGTGTGAGTGCTGCGCTGTGCCCGGCACCCCTCTTAGCTTGGCGCTCTAGGCAGCCGCCTGAGTGGCCTCTATGGTAGCGCCGGCCCTGCCCGTTAGGGACCAGCATGGTCTGTATGTGCTTGCCTGCTCCTCCGTACGTGTTGGCATTCATCATTAAGCGGCCTTTAGAAAAGCATCACGAATCTCAAGGGCCATCTTTCGCCAAGGGAAAGAGAGGGTCGAAAGCCACCTCTAAAAGCGTCTTAGCAAATTTTCGCAGCGTGAAACTATGCCAGGGCCCCTGCGCCTCTTCTCTGCAGGGAGGCTGGGTGAACTGGTGGAAGAGAAACTTTGTGCAAGATGTAGCACATTCTGCCGTAATAGAAAGCTGTTTCCAGAACAGCTAACAGTCAGCCTTGTGATTCACTGTGCTCCAGTGGAAGCTGGTGGGGCAGTAAATCTGCTCCAGGTTTCAGCCACAACCAGTCAGAACTCTAAAGGAGTTCTTAGATGGAGAGCAACATGTTCTCAATGCCAGCTGCTGGGAAACAACAGCAGAAGACTTATTCTGCTCATGTTCTTTCCCAAAGGCATGTGGTTGGGCGCTGTGCAGAACCAAAAGCTTTTTTTTTTTTTTTAGAGCAGGGAAATGTGAAATTGAATTGTGAAAGCGAAAGGAAGCATGATTTCCTCTTGTGTATTTGCACTATTCCACTATACCACATTGCCACCTACAGGTTATGTTGTAGAAAAGCAGGAAAGGAAATGCTGCTTGTGTAGCACTCATATCTCAATTATGTGACGGAACAGCCTCATGTAGAAAAGCTCAAGAACATAAGAGCAGCCAAAGTGAATTCTTGTAGACAAAAACTTATCAAGTCCAGCTTCTTGTTCCCCACAGTGGAGAACCAGATGCCTCTGGAAAAGAAAATAAGTAGAGTAGCTTTTCTCCACCAGTTGTTTCCCAGTAACTGGCATTCAGAGATATGCTGCGTCCAATCTTGGAGGTAGCATACAGTAGGGTGACCATATGGAAAGGAGAACAGGGCTCTTGTATCTTTTACAGTTGTACTGAAAAGGGAATTTCAGCAGGTGTCATTTGAATGCATGCAGCACCCGGCGAAATTTCCTCTTCATCACAACAGTTAAAGTTGCAGAGGACCCGCCTTCTTTTGCATCTGGTCAAGAGGGCAGGGCTCCTGCAGCTTTAACTGTTGTGATGAAGAGGAAATTTCACCAGGTGCTGCATGCATTCAAACGGCACCTGATGAAATTCCCCTTTCTATATAACTGTTAAAGATACAGAAGCCCTGTCCTCCTTTCCATATAGCATAGACCCTGCCATTGGCTAGTCCACAAGTCAGAAGCACAAGTGGGAAAGTTTTGAACTGAAGTCTTTGGTGAAATTGATAAGAGCCAGTGTGGTGTAGTGCCTAAAGTCGGGAGATCTGGGTTCTAGTCCCCACTCAGCCATGGAAACCTACTAGGTGACTTTGGGCAAGTCACAGACTCTCAGCCCAACCTACCTCACAGGGTTGTTGTTGTGAGGATAACATGGAGAGGAGGAGGATTATGTATGCCACTTTGGGTTCATCGGAGGAAAAAAGGTGGGATATAAATGAAATAAATAAATAAATAAGATAAGATAAGATACTTGGACAGCAGTTGGAGAGAACACCAGAGTTGGCACTTTTAGGACTATTCCTGGAAAATAACAAAAACTGTTCCTTTAAGCCATTGCCTGGGTTTTTGTTGGCGGCTGCCAGACTGGACATTGCTCAGTTTCGGAAGGAGCTAAGAGGAGCTTCATTGGATGCCTGGTGGACTTGGGTTTGGAAGATTGCTTTGTCAGAAAAATTAACAAACAAGTTACAACTGACAAAAGGAAGGAGGAAACACGATACATTCGCTATGGATTGGTATCAGTTTATTACACACGTTGGTAACACTCAATTTCATAACACTCTGCTGTAGCATATCAGGCTCTCTGGTTCATGTGAATGATGTATTCTGTATTTTTCTGCCTTGATTTATCATAATTACTGAATGCTTGGACTGTTGCATGTAGGGGGTGGGTGGAAGAAATAGAGTATTAATTTTCTAAAATTTCTAAATAAATAAATAAATAAAGAGAAGTTCAAGCTTGTCATACTATTTGAAAAGAAGGAGGGGGAGAAAGAGGAGGAAGAGGAGGAGGTAGCTTATTTCATTGCTCAGGTGTCCTCTACCAATGCAATTCTATACAAGTCTACTTGAAAATAAGTCCCAATGGGTTCAAGGGGGCTTATTCTCAAGGAACAGGTACAGCAGCCCTCACCATGCTGTAGTGTAGCTCCTGCTACACTCCTCCCTGAGAGTGGTGGGAAGAACATCACTGCTTTGCCTCCCCGAAAAGCATCCAAATCTCACTTGTTTTCAAGTGAGATCTGGCCATTTTAGGCTTCTGTCCTGGCTCATGACGGAAGTCTAAAACGGCCAAATCTCGCTTGAAATAGAGTGATGTTTCTTTTGGTGCCCGGAAAAACCCAGGGATACCCCTAAGGGGTACAGGATTGCAGCCTTAGGGTTTTATCGAATGTTAGTACTAGTTATAGTTCCATGGGACTAACATTGGATACATCCCTTAATTTCTCCCGGGGCTGTACGTTCTGTTCACATCTTGAAAAAGGCCAGAGTCCTAATGGCTACTTCTCCGAAGAAGGTTTCTGATATATTTCGCTGTCATATAGCTCTCACTTTCATCCCATCCTGGCTAAAATAAATGAAGATTTCTGTGGAGGGGATGTCAGTAGTGGAGAATCATAGAGATAATAAGGGGCCAATTAGTGCAATTATATGTGCGTATCAGAGGCCATCAAGGAGCTGCGATTTCTTCCTGCATGCAGGTGGTGCGGACAGTGGAAAGACTGAGACATTGTAAGGCTTTTGAGCAGAGAGGCTGGATAGCAGCAGTGTAACTAGGGCGGATTGCAACCTTGGTGGAAGGAGAGGTAATGGACATCACTGGTTGTATGATATGGAATTCACTTCCACAGGATGTAGTGATGGCCATCCATTTGGAAGGCTTCAAAAAGGCATTGGAAAAATTCCAGCAGGAGAAGGCTATCAATGGCGACTAGTCCTGATGGCTATATGCTACCTCCAGTATCAGAGGCAGTGAGCCTATAGACTACAATTGCAGGGGAACATGGGCAGGAGGCTGCTATTGTGCTCATGCCTTGCTTGTGGGTTTCCCATGAGCAGCTAGTTGTCCACTGTGTGAACATAATGCTGGACCAGATAGACCCTTAGTCTGATCCACCATGGCTCTTCTTATGTTATCTATTTATATTTATTTATTATCGCATTTATAGCCTGCCTTTTTTCCTCCAAGGAACCCAAGGCGGTGTACATAATCCTCCTCCTCTCCATGTTATCCTCACAACAACAACCCTGTGAGGTAGGCTGGGCTGAGAGTTTGTGACTGGTCCAAAGTCACTGAGAGGGTTTCCATGGCCGAGTGGGGACTAGAACCCGGATCTTCCGACCCACAGTCCAACACTTTAGCCACTACACCACACTGGCTCTTCTTTTGTTCTTATGTTCTTAATACATTGGCGGTTATTAAAATAAGATAACACATGGGAGCTTCAACAAGTAGTTGCAGCATGTAGTGCTCCCTTTTCAGAATTCCAGCCAGCCATGCCCTCCTCAATGATACTCCATTACATTCCTCACCCTACCCAGTTTTCTGTGTCTCTCTCCACACCCCAACAGTCTGTGTATTCCTCCACACCTCAACATTACCTGGCCACTGAGCATCCTTAGTCCACATTGGGGGTGGGGGTGGGGGTCATTGTCCTTAGTGGTTCTCCCCACCAAAGATTGTTTTTGTACTTCTGCAAACCCTGAGATTTTCCCAGCCTGCTGATACTTTGCTCTCATGTATGGATGGTGCCTTTCCGCTTATTTATGATTTATTGCACGTTTAAATGGCTGAATAAGCGGCTTTTCCAGGCGTTTTGGCTACATAAACAGCAGCACTCAGGTGTGAACATTGGACATGGAGGAGAGGGATAATTTATTTATTGATTTGAACATTTCTTTCCTGCTTTCAACCATGAAGCTTATGCTGAAGTTAGGAACCATATGCAACACAATAAACTCATGGAAATAAAATACAAATGGTAAAAAAAACCACCCAGACAACATTTAAAAAGAAGAAGAAAACCGAGAGCCAGGCGAAAGCATTCATAGCAGCAGGGAAAATAAATCTAAATCTGGAGATGGGAGACTTCGGGCTTGCAGGATTTACTTTTTCTTGTTTACTACAGCCCCAAGATATAACAACAACTGGAGCACTTCTGTGCAAAAGTCACAGAATTAAAGAATTCTGAGCCCAAGAACTGAACAGAGCTCACAGTACTTCCAGACAAAAATCCACTTCTCATTATCTCAAGCTTTCTTCATTTCAGCAGTCTAATACAGATAGGGTGACCATATGAAAAGGAGGGCAGGGCTCCTGTATCTTTAAGAATTGCATAGAAAAGGGGATTTCAGCAGGTGTCATTTGTATATATGGAGAACCTGGTGAAATTCCCTCTTCATCACAACAGTTAAAGCTGCAGGAGCTATACTAGAGTAACCAGATTTAAAAGAGGTTAGGGGCACCTGCAGCTTTAATTGTTGTGATGAAGAGGGAATTTCACCAGGTTCTCCATATATACATTTGACACCTGCTGAACTTCCCTTTTCCATGCAACTCTTAAAGATACAGGAGCCCTGTCCTCCTTTTCATATGGTCACCCTAATACAAAGCAGGAGGGAAGTCAAAGTGCTGGTATTAACATTTAAAGCCCTAACAGCTTGGGGCCAGGCTATCTGAAGGAACGCCTCCTCCCATATGTACCTGCCTGGACCCTAAGGTCATCCTCAGGGATCCTTCTCCATGAGCCCCTTCCAAAGGAAGTAAGGCCAGTGGCTACCAGGGGGAGGGCCTTCTCTGCTGTGCCCCCCCCCCCGGCTGTGGAACGAGCTCCCTAAGGAGGTTCGCTTGGCACCTACATTATATGCTTTTAGACACCAGGTGAAGACCTTTTTATTCTCCCAGCATTTTAACAGTCTATAAATACATTTTAACTTGGTGTTTTAAAGTTGTAATTTTGCATTTATCTGGTTGAGCTTTTATATTGTATTTTATATTATGGTTTTGTACTGTTGTTTTATACTTCGAATGGTTTTAATTTTTGTGAACTGCCCAGAGAGCCCTGGCTATTGGGCGGTATAGAAATGTAATGAATGAATGAATGAATAAATAAATAAATAAATAAATAAAATAAGTCATTTTGTTGCTACTATTGTTAAACAGTACAGAGTCAGAGATCCAGATCTACTGTCCAACCCTGATCTAAATGAATCCAGTTGCTGATGAAACAAGAATGTAAGCCGCAGTTCACCTAAAGGCTAAAGAGACAGAGCCATCAGGGCTTTCTGTGGCATGGTGTCCCACAATCATGGTGCCTCTACGGAGAAGGACCTGCATCCTAGCCAACAGAACCCCCGAAGGCAAAAGAACGCAAGGCTGCATGTCCAATTATGGTTGCATTGGGTGGAGAAGCATTTGGAAGGAGAGGCACCTTCTTCTTTTCTTCTTTTTTCAATTTTTTCTTTTTTATTATTATTTCAAACATCACCAACACACAATCTTTACACCACCTATAACACATACAAAGAAAGGTATACACAAAACAACTACACTAAAATACAATTAAAAAAAATTAAGGATAAGGTTAAAGTATATATTTGGCCCTCTTCATGCCAGGAATGCTAACTAACTTCATTACTATTAATATGTTAATCAAATTCAATTCTTTCTTATGACTTATCTGAATCTCATACATTGGATTCACGGAATCATACTCCATTTCTCTCTAATTCTTTAATTACAATGGATATATCAATGAAATTTACTTCTCTCTTTTCTTTTCTCTTTTCTTTCCCCGTCTTAATACTAAAATCCACAAACAAATACATCATTTTTCTCTGTCTCTTGCAAATGTTCTATCAAAGATTTCCATTCCAACATAAACATAGTTGTTGCTCTTTCTCTCATTATTGCTGTGAGTTTTGCCATCTCTGCCAATTCCAGCATCTTCAACATCCATTCATCTGTTGTTGGTGTTGTTTCATTTTTCCAGTTTTGTGCGTATAACAGTCTCGCTGCCACTATAATATACAAAAATAAAGTTCCCCCCTTTGGAGGAGATGGACCTTCAAATAACCTGGTCCCAAGCCAGTTAGGACAGCCTTCCAGATGTGCTTGACTACAACTCCCATCACTCTCGACTATCTACCAGGCCAGTTTGGGCTGATGAGAGTTGAAATCCCGGACCTCTGGAGGGTACATGGCTGGGGAAGGCTAATTTAAACCCGAATAATGCAATATTTTCTTTGCAGTATGGTATAACTAAGCCTGTTTACAAGATGGTAGATGGAAGCTAGCTAAAATTTGCCTGCTCAGAAGCTCAGTGAGGACAGTGGGCCAGACAGAATGCTGTCATGATTTTTATGCATGATGTGCAGATATGATTCATCCTTGTCATACGAGATGATACATTCGCATGGATAGATCTGTCAATATCATTTGTTGAATGGGCGCTGATGTTAGAAACATGCACACACACATATTAACACACCACTAGTGATAGAAGTCATTGTTGCTGGATTTCTAAGTAAACTATTTGTACTATTTATTTATTTATTTGGATATTAGGTGGATAATTGAATAGAGAGCTGAGTAAAGTAATTTCAACAGGAGCCCTTGCTTACTCCTGGATCTAGATCTGTTCACACCCTGCAGCTGCTCAGGTATATTTTGAACTATTGATAACCTATCATAGTCCAGCCTTCACCAAACCCAGCGCCTGCCGGATGTGTTGGACTACATGTCCCATAATCCCAAGCCTGCTGGCTGGGACTGATGTGAGCTGTAGTCCAACACATCTGGAAGGCACCAGGTTTTGAGAAGGCAGTTTTGGGTGATTCCATTTTTCTAGCATATCTTTTTAGCAAAAGGACGTTCTCCCTCTTGGCTTTTACTCCGCTTCTGAAATCTCTTCATTGGCTTCCAATTCACTCCAGAATCCAATATAAACTTCTCCTGTTGACCTTCAAAGCTTTTCACGGTCTAGCTCCTGCCTATCTCTCCTCTCTCATCTCACACTATTGCCCCGCTCGTGCTCTCCGCTCCTCTGATGCCATGCTTCTCGCCTGCCCAAGGACCTCCACTTCCCTTACTCGGCTTCGTCCTTTTTCCTCTGCTGCCCCTCATGCCTGGAACGTTCTTCCAGAACACTTGAGAACTACCAACTCAATCACAGCTTTTAAAACTCAGCTAAAAACTTTTCTTTTCCCTATAGCTTTTAAACTTTGAGTTTGTTCTGACTCTATACTGTTAGCTTCACCCTACCCGGTGCCTGTTTACACTTCCCTGTGCCTGTTTGCATTCTCTTTCCCTCCTTATTGTTTACTACAACTTTATTAGATTGTAAGCCTATGCGGCAGGGTCTTGCTATTTACTGTGTGGTCTGTGCAGCACCATGTACATCGATGGTGCTATATAAATAAATAAATAAATAAATAAATAAATAAATAATAATAATAATAATAACAGAAGACATGGATATTGTAGTGGAGTAAACAGAAAGTGAATTGAGAGACCATTTTTCTCCCTCCGTCATGGCACCCAGTGCTATGCCGGTAACCCAATGAAAGTGATGGACACAACAGTAAATTCAGGAAACGTCCCTCTTCACACGACACAGATTTGAATTGAAAGCATCATCATGGAGGCAGTTCCTCATTTGGTTGGTTTCGAAAAGAGATGAGACAAATCCATGGAGGCGAATGGGCTGCTTGTTTGTATTGGTGGATTAAAAAATGTTCTAAGCCATCCTTTAGCAGAGCTTTCAGGGCAGGTTACAAAAACAAGATAAACAGAAATAAAAACAAGCAACCTATTTCAAAAGAGTCATTAAATACATTTTAACACCCTGTTAAAATAAAAACATGCTTCTCTGGCACTGAAAACAGAATAATGTTGGCACTGAGTCAGCCTCTCTGGCAACAGAATTCTACAAATTGACAATCTCTCTCTTTCTCTCTCTCTCTCTCTAGATCTACACAACTGCTTTATAGCAGTATTGAAGTTCACTGGTAACTGTTGGGGCATGATCCACAAGCGTCATCACACAGGGAGAAATCACGTTTCCTTACCATCACTTCTCCTCCAGTGCACTTGTCCCTCATTACTTCCTCTTTTGAAAGAGGAAGTAAACCACATGCACATAGCCCATTCAGTGGGCCATTTTGATTCCGCTGCTTCTCCTGGATACAGCAGCAGACAGCTGCAAGTTCTGTCTCAAAAATAATTTGGATTTACCAGGGTATTTTTTTGTCACACAAAGAAGGCTAGAAGGGGCAGGAGGCACGTGGGAGGCAAACGATGATGTGAGAGGGACCCGTGAAAATCCATGAGTGCCCAGTAATGAGCGTGCAATAAAACATTCATCTGATGATGCCCCACATTCCATTTTATGCATTCAAAGTGTCCACCCCTCCGCTTTTTATTCCACATTCATAATGATTTGACAAAAGGTATAGATCTGGCCCCACTCTCTGATGAGGCAGGGAGACTGCAGAAGATCCTCCAAAGATCAATATATGGGCAAGTTGGTATAGGAGTAGTGTTCCTTCTGGTACCTGAGTCCTAAGCCGCATAGGTCTTTCAAGGTAAGCACCAACACTTTGAATTATTCCCTCAAATTGACAGGAAGCCAGTGAAGTCATTTGAATACAAGTGAGATATGTTCTAGTGGCCATATTTTGAATTAACTTAAAGTTTCTGAGTAGTCTTCAAAGGCAGCCCCACATACAATGCTTTGCAGTAGTCAATCTTAGCCGTTACTTTGATGTTTCACTATTTTATGTCATTTATCTGTTATGTAAATGTTGTTTGGTCTTCATATGATAAGTCTGGTAAGTAGTTAATTCTGTTGGGAGGGGGAGTGAGTGGATAGGATGTTAGAGTGGATGCTGATTGGCTGTTGGATTTGAATGTGTGAGGGGAAATGACAGTTGAAGTGAGATGGTAGTTAGAAAGTCGGGGTCAGTCTGCTGTAGAGGATAGATCAGTGTAGGGTCTGCATTTTATTGTTTTGGGAATAAGAGGGAGCAGGAGGAGTGAGATTAGGACTTTAAAGAGTAGAGTAGGCAAGGATACAAGAAAACTTTGTTGTAACAACTAAGTACTGAAACAAATGAAACCATAAGCTTGATAAAATGCATGAACTTACTTCTTGTTAAATAAAAGTTATTTTGTTACACTCTGGACTGGATTCTTTAAGTACCTATGGTAAGGTGTTGATTTATATGATGGCAGCGGTAGAGTAGAAGGTGAATAAAAGGTACACAAAGTGCCAAGTTGGTTGCTATGGGAGCAAAAAGGGGGCAGAGAATCACAGAATCAGTGGGAGAGAACAAGGTGATGCCCAGAGGTGGTCACAAAAAGGGGGGAAAACAATCCACAGAGTGGGAAGCTATATACTGGCTGCGTTCATGGTTGAGTTCCTTTAAAGAGAAAGGTTTTTTTTTTAAAAGCCATGAGGTGAGTGGGTCGTGACAGGTACTGATGGTTATTTGCCTTGATAGGTGTACAGAGCCTTCATTTTCAGAAGTTGTACACCTCTGGATACCAGTTTCTGCAGGGCAAGAGGGGCAGCTATTGCCCTCTTGTCACACAGAGGAGGGCCAGGATCTCGTCTCGATCCTCCCAGAGTGCAGGACACGGAATAACGGGCTCAAGTTAAAGGAAGCCAGATTCCAGCTGGACATCAGGAAAAACTTCCTGACTGTTAGAGCAGTACGACAATGGAATCAGTTACCTAGGGAGGTGGTGGGCTCTCCCACACTAGAGGCCTTCAAGAGGCAGCTGGACAGCCATCTGTCAGGGATGCTTTAGGGTGGATTCCTGCATTGAGCAGGGGGTTGGACTCGATGGCCTTGTAGGCCCCTTCTAATTCTGCTATTCTATGATTCTATGCGCGTGGCCTCCAAAGACATCCGGTTGGCCACTGTGGGCTTGCATGGACCTTGGGCTTAATCCATCAGGTTTATTTTCTATGTATTTCCCCTTTACAATAGAATGTCAAGGCAGACAGGCCCCAACAGCTTCTATGCATAAAACAAATTTTGATTGGAAAATTCCATAATATAGCGTTGGCTTTTTCGAAGCTATTTACCTGAGCAAAAGGAGTCTCCAATTTCTGAAAAGCTATTTTTCTGCCTGGATTTGATTATGTACTCTGCTCCCCTTCATTGGAGTTTCACAAAAGCACTTTAAAATAATGCCTGGCACTTCACAACGCTTTAGTGGCAAAAGTGCTCCACATATTCACTATGGAGATGGGAGAATGATTAAGAGGACTCCTCCAGTTACACAGCTGTTAGCAGTAGAATCTGGAACAAAATGTTAGCCGGACATTATTTTTTTTAATCAGCGTGTGCTTTCCGTGGAAGCTATGTTATAGACTGGCTGAGTAAACTGGGGACAACTGTTTTATGCTTTTCTCTGTCTGCTATTTTAAAAAATCTGTTTAAATCTTGTTATTATTTTAAAATCTTTTCTTTTAAAAAAAATCTTTTTATCCTTTTATTTTTTTAAAAAAAAATATTTTCTTTTAAAATCTTTTGTTATCTTTTAAAACATGTTATTATCTTTTTAAGTCTTTCAAAAATCTTTTTATCTTTTGTTTTTTAAAATTATTATGAGTGTTTTTTTCCAGCTTTGGTCTTGGTGTGTTTGCCATGTGCCCTCCAGGTTTGAGCTTCGTGAAACCATATGCCCAGGTATTTATATGCGTCAGCTTGGTTGATTCTGTTTCCCCCCATGGACCAAGGGAATCTTACCTTCCTCCTGGCAAAAACTACCACTTTGGTTTTCGAATAGTTGATTGTCAACAATTTTTTCTCACAATATTTGGCAAAACCATTTAATAGTCTCTTGAGGCCCAGTCAAGTCTGGGAGATCAAAACGGCATCGTCAGCATAGAGAAAAACGAAAACTTTTGTTGACCCGATCTTGGGTGCATGCAATGGTAATGACGCCAACCAGGCAGGGAGGTCTGCCAGATAAAGGTTGAACAAAATGGGGACAAGAACACATCCTTGTCTGACACCAAGTGAAGTGACAATCTCATTTGTGAGATGTCCTTGTCTACTGCAACGAACCTGGGCAGATGTTTTATGATACGGAGATTGAATCAGGAACAAAAGCCTGCTTTCGATAGAAAGCTGTTCCAGTTTGCTCCAGAGATGGGCTCAGCATATTGAATCAAAGGCAGATTTAAGATCAATAAAAGTAGTGAATAATTTGCCTCCATTGGGTGTAGAATATTTATGAACCAGGTGAGCCAGTACCAGGCAATGGTCAAGAGTAGAGCGGCCTGCTTTGAAGCCTATCTGTTCTTCTCCCAAGATATTGTTATCAAGGATCCATGCTTTTACTTTCACGGCCAAGAAATTGGCATAGACCTTACCAACTACAGATAAAAGGCTAATAGGCCGATAGTTGGATGGGTCATCTTTGGGTCCTTTTTTATATATTGGGATGACAATGGCTTTTAGCCAAGTTGCGGGAATTAACCCGGTTTTATTTATTAAGAAGAAAAGAGGCGCTAACAGGGCAGTCCACTAGCTCATGTTGCTTTTCAGCATCTCTCAGGGGATGCCATCTGGTCCAGGAGCCTTACCTGACTTTGACTGTAGTATTCAGTCCTCTACTGTGCTGATATCGACATTGGGCCAGTTAGGGGAGTCAGGTGGCAGTCTCAGATTAGAATTTGATATGTGGCTGTCACTAAAGGCGATACGGAGGTAATTCTCCCAGATTTCAGCCGGTATATGGCATTCCATGCTGCCATTGCTGTTACCTAGGGCAGTTTATTATTAACCGTTTATTATTGTTGTCTCTGCCAATTTCATCCCTGTTCCCTTTTTTTCTTTCTCATTGTGTTATTCTAGGGGGTCTCCTAGCAGTCTTATTTATTTTTTACATTTCTATATGGCCCCATAGCCATAGCTCTCTGGGTGGTTTACATACAATTAAAACAATTAAAAACAATATACAAAATTTAAAACCACAAAAACATGAAACACACACGGGAACATACATCTTAAAGCAATTATAAACAATGGGCCTTCCTAGACAAGGGTTTAGCCCGGTGGGAGGCCCGGGCTCCCTGCTGTGCATGCAGATGACGCACAGGGGATCCCAGGGTCAGGCCGGGCTAAACCCTCCCTTGACCCGGGATAACTGGATCCGCTTGTGGCCCGGTTTTTCCGCAGCCCCAGGCTGGGCCCAGGGCTGCGGAAGGTCTAGCTAGTTCCGTGGCTTTTCCCGGCTGCTCCATAGGCGTGCTGTGCCCATCGGGCTGGGGGGGGGGGGAGATCACGGACAGGGGGCGGAGAGGGCATCAGACATGGTGAGCGGGTGAGCGAGTGGGGGGGTGGACAGGTGAGCGGGGGGTGGACATGGCAAGTGGGGGGTGGATGGGCGGGTGAGGGGGAAGCGAGCAGACAGATGGGCAAGTGAGGGGGGCGAGCGGGTGAGTGAGCAAGGGGGGCGAGCGGATGGATGGGCAAGTGAGGGGGTGAGCGGACGAGTGAGCGAGGGGCATCATACATTGTGGGGGGGGGAGTGGGGAACCCTTTTTTTAAAAAAAAAGACTTACCTTATCGTTGGTGCGCTCCTGCGCACATGGCCCCTTTAAGTTTTTTTTAAAATGGCTGACGCGACAGGGCTTTCCCTTACCCCGTCGCGTCTCACGTGTAGAAAGGGGCGACGGCCCACGCTAGCTGCAGCGCGGCCTCACTCCTTCTCCTTACCGGATTAACAGGTAGGTCTAGCAAGGCCCAATGTTGTAGTCTTTGGCCCCTAGAAGTCATAAAGTAAATTTCTCAGATTGTTCTTTCTTTCTTTCTTTCTTTCTTTCTTTCTTTCTTTCTTTTCTGGATCTATTTAAAATCTATTGCTAGGCCACCTGTAGAATTCTGTAATCACCGCTCCACTCATGAGTGCTCTAGTTGATGTACATTAAAACCATGGAAAGGTAAAATGCAAATATCACAAAAGGCAGACTAAATACAGACATTACAACAAAACAGGTGACCCCTCTAAAATCAAGGATTGGCATTCATCACAAAAAACTCAGCAAAGCAATATCATTTTTACCAGTCCCCAGAGGCCAATAATGAGGGAGCCAAGCTAACTCCCTGGGGAGGGAGTTTCACCACAGGGATGCTGCTACATAGAAGGACCCCAAAAACCTCACCTATCTAGGAGGTGAGTCACCTAAGACGACCTCAGAAGATGAACAAAGACTCCAGGCAGATTAATACAGGAATGGGTGGTCTTTCAGATATCCTGGCCGCATGCTGGTTCTTCCCTAAAACTATAAAGCCAGTGAAGTTGTTTTAACACCAATGTTATGTGGTCTATCTATAACGCTCTGCCCGTACGTTTTGCACAAGCTGAAGTTTCCAAACACTCTTTGACAACAGCTCCACATTGAACACATTACAGTAATTGAGACTTCTCCTACTATCCCCCCACAAAATAATCCAGCACCACCAACTGAGCTGCAGAGAGTTTTGCTACCCTCAGAATCCCCCAGCCCAGAACATACATCATGAATTTAAATCCAGAAGTACAGTATATCCATGGATGGAAAATAACGACCAGGACAAATAATGATTTGACACAGAATAACAAATACTAGTTCTAACATCCTCACCTACTACGACTGGCTCCCCTCTTTGACAGCTACCCCTAACCACTAGCCTGGCCTTCTCCAACTTCATGTTCTCCAGATGTTTTAATGACAACTTCCAGGATTCCTAACCATTGGCTGGTGCTGATGAGAGATGAAGTCCAAAACATCTGGAAGGCACCAAACTGGAGAAGGCTGCACAAGCCTTTCAATTCATCCTCCAAATCATCCCTCTCTTACTCCCTCTCTCTCCTCTGATTCCTCTAACTGTCTTTAACTTTCTCTTCTTACACAACTGACTTTCCCATCCCACCGATCACTCACTCTAGCTCCACGTACCTGCTGTCAGTCATTCTGCCATTCATTCTTCTCTTATGTGTGTGTGTCTTCTTCTTCATATCATGTAATTGTTCCTTCTCTTTAATGTAAGCAGTGCCTGCTCCAGGTTTTGCAGGGTCCTTAGGCAAGACACCCTGCATGGACCACTCCTTCACTAAGTCCACCTTCTCACCACCATTGTAAACAGCTGCATGTGCTCCTCCTCATCTTTCTCATCATGACTACCACTTCCTTGCTTGACAGGCTGAGGGCCAGGGAGCAAGGAGGCATTTGTTCCTCCTTCTCCCCACCACTGCTGTCTGGGCCAGAGTGAGAGGCAGGTGAACAAGCAGGTTGTAGTGGTGGAGGAGAGAAGCCAGCAAGCCATCGGCCCTGCTGTGGTGTGGGCCCTTGGCAAGTGCCCAACCATGCCTACCCTTGACACCAGCCCTGAATGTCAGCAGTCGATGTCAAACAGCCTGGGAAGTTTGCTTCTCAAGATAATATGGAGGTAGGGTGACACAGAGAGTGTATGACAATCTTTCTCAACCTGGTGCACTCCAGATGTTTTGGGCTACAACTCCCAGGATTCCTGTCCATTGGATTGTGGCAGTTGACATCCAAAACATCTGGAGAGAACCAGGTTGCCATGTCTAGCCCTGCTCCCCCTAGTTTGGAAGAAGGTGTTTCAAGTAATCAATCTGAATCAGACTCTGATGTAGAGGAGTCGGCGCCAGACACAGGCCAGCCTGAATCAGTGCTGGAGAAAGATCTCACGAACTCTTCACCAGCTGGTGGTGAACCCTCTCCAGAGCTTATCTCATCAAGGGCAAATAATACACAGTCAGTAGGAAGCCAACATTCTTCTGAAGGAGAGAGCATGGACAAGTTAGCCGATCCTAGAGTACGTCACAGACTAAAATGGGTGGAGCAAAAGGAAGGCGAGAGAAAGTCAGCCCGGCTGTCGTCCCATCAGAAGCTGTCTCAGAACTAGTCTCTCTGAAGTTAACACATTTTGAGAAAGACTTTCTTCTTCTTGAATGGACAATCGTCTCACTTAGTTTGCGTAGTTTTGCCTAGTGGAAAGTTCCAAGAGATTAGACTCTCTTCAGGCAGGAAGAGATGTTTATTGCTTGAATAAAGCTTTGCGGATTACAAAGCAGGCCTTGTTATTGTCTCCCAAGAAGGCAGGAGATTAAAGAGAAACACGACACAGGTTGGGAAAGGCTGGCTATGATTTTAACAATAAAAGTTGTTTTAGCAATCTGGAGGAAGAACAGCTGCTCTGCAGCAACAAGACCTTGAGGTGCATTGTCAACTGGAACAATGTTTCGCCAGCTTGTCTTCCTGAAATTAAAAAAAAAGCTGTAAAGACTGACCTCTTCCAGCAGGCCTATGCAGTCGAATTTTAAGATGCCTGGCTCTTACTTGACTAACGTATTAGTTTTATGTGATTTTAATCAGTTTTACGTATAGTATTTTTTATATTTGATGTTGTTCACCGCCTCAATCCAGAGGGAGAGGCAGGTAAAAAATAAAATTATTATTATCATTATCATTATTATTATTATTATTATTATTATTATTATTATTATTATTATTTCCAGATGTGTAGACTATACTCAGTCAGCACTGAATTCCCTAATATCTATGGCAACCATGTACGGTCAGCATCAATGGTAGGCATGAGGGCCCAAACTCCAGCAGGGACCTACTGACAAAAGCCCTCTGACATTGTTGTTGTTGTTATTTATAAAGCACCATCAATTTTCAAGGCGATGTACAGAATAAAACAAAACAAGACAATCTGCCATATGGCTTACAATCTAAAATCTTCCTTCAACCTGTACTTGTCCACCTGCCACTTGCTCTGGCCCACACTGTGGAGGTAGTGGTGAGGAGGAGGAGGAGGAAGAGGAGATACCACAGCCTATTTGTTCTCTAGCTCTCCGCTTGCCAAACAATGATGAGAAAGAAGAGGAGGAGGAGCAACAGCAGCCGGTGACAATGGTGGTGAGAAGGTAGAAACACTGATGAAGGAGGGACCCATTGAGGGTGTCTTGCCCAAGGGGACTTCTAATACCTGTAGCTGGTAGATCTATTTGGATCCTGCCTAGGGTGACCATATTTGGGAAACCAAAAAAGAGGACACCTAGTGTGTGGGGGGGGGGAAGCAGCTTTCTGAGTCCTGCAGAAAGTACGTTATTCCCCCGCCACCTTAAAGAACCTGATTGGAGTGGAGGAGGGGAAAGGATTTCATTCTGCACCACCACCATCCACTCCAATTGGGGCCTTTTCTATAATGTCCATGAATGACCCACTTTCCCCTTTAAGACTTCAATTGGAGCTCAGGGTGGGGGAATGATGTGCCTCAAGAAAGCATGTCATTCCCTCCTGCCATGCTAATGGCAGCCTTAAAGGGTAAGGTGTGTCATTCCAGGACATTATTGAAAATTATAGAAAATCCCCCCTGACACTATGCAAAGAACAAAAACCAGGACAAATCCGGGGAAATCCTGACAGTTGGTCACCCTAATCCTGCCCTAACTTTCAAGTGCATGTAATTATTCTTGCTCCTTCTTATTATTTTTTGTCTTGTGCAAAATGCAGCGGCCAGATTGATAACCAGAACCAGAAGGTTCAAACATATAAGACTGATTCTGGCCCGCTTGTGTTGGCTGCCTATGCATTTCTGAACCCAATTCAAGATGCTGTTTCTAATGTATAAAGCCTTACATGGTTTGGGACCACCATACCTGATGGAACGCCTCTCCCGACATGAACCTACCCATACACTAAGCTCAACATCTAAGTTCCTCCTCCGAGGGAAGCTTGGAGGATGGCAACAAGGGAGAGGGCCTTCTCGGTGGTGGCCCCCCAATTATGGAATGATCTCCCCGACGAGCCTTGTCTGGCACCAACCTTGTTATCTTTTCGGCGCCAGGTCAAGATTTTTCTCTTCTCCCAGGCATTTAACAGCATATGCTAAGTTTTTGGCTGGCCCGAGAATAGTTGTTTTAAATGGATATTGTTTTTAAAACTTTTGGTGGTTTGAAATTTTGTATATCTGTTTTTAATGCTCATTGTTTTTAACTTTTGTAAACTGCCCAGAGAGCTTCAGCTATGGGGCAGTATATAAATGAAATAAATAAATAAATAAATAAATAAATAAATAAAATTATCTCTACCTCCACCTGATTCTGCCCCTCAGTCCTTAGGAACTTAGGGATCAGCCTTATATCATTTCAGGACACTGACCCACCTAGTTCAGTATCAGCTACACCAGCGATGGGGAATGTGTGGTTCTCCAGATGTTGTTGGATTGGAACTCTAGCCAGCATAGACAATGGTGAGGGATCATGGGACCTGAAGTCCATGACATCTGGAGGACCACACTTTCCCCATCCATGATCTACACCTGGGGCAACATGATGCTTGTGGGCACCAATCTGCCCCAGACCCCTTCCTTGGTGCCCACCAACACACCCTACTCCTCCCAATTTTCATTTTAAAATGTTTATTTATTTTCTAACGGGCATCTGGGATTGCTTCAAAGTAAAGCAGGAGCCTTCAGACGCTGCCATCTTAATTTCCCATGAATGCCCCTGGGAGGTTACGTGTCCTTCATGACTAGCCATGCCTACCCACGGCAACCATTTTGTGGCTGTGCCTAGGACAGTTTCTCAATTTTCCAAATGTGCCTATGAGCCCTAAAGGTTTTAATAGTTGTTCTTTCACTGCTGGCCTTTTCCATTATTTCCTCCAATCTTTTCATATGGCAATCTAGTGGATACTGTTGTGAAATAAAATTAAAAAATCCTTTAGAACTGTCCCTAGCAGAATAAAACAACAAAACTTTTGTATTATTAAAAACAACAAGAGGGAGCAGTCTTAATGGGTAACATTTTCTATTATATTTTCGTATTGATCTGCCAACTGAGGCTGGTTATATTTTTGTGTTGCTTGGTAAAAATAATCATGCAGGGAGGAAAATGTCATAGCCCATTTACTAGCATGCTGGTTCCAAAATTCAGTGTGCTACAGACTATGGTAGAGTAAGTGGATACTGCTGCGGAGCGCTGGCAGGGGAGAGACCTGGATAATGGATTGGTGGGTTTCTTTTAAAATTTGTGGACGACACAAAACTGGGAGGTGTGGCCATCACCCATGATGACAGAATGACACTGCCATCTGATTAGGACAGGGTGGAAGACTGGGAAGACATTTAGGGAGGAAAAACATACAAGATGGCTTGGAAGCCCTACATTGGAGAAGGATTTGGGTGTGGTCATCGACAGCAATCTGAACATGAGTCAGCAGTGTGAGATAGCCGCTAGAAGGGCTAATGCAGTTCTGGGCTGCGTTAGAAGAAGCATTGTATCAAAGATGTGTGAAGTCCTTATTCCTCTCTGCTCGGCACTAGTGAGACCACACCTGGAGTATCGTGTACGATTCTGGGCGCCCCGTTTCCAGAAGGACATGGGCAGTTTAGAACAGGTTCAGAGGAGGGCGACTAAGATGATACAAGGACTTGAGGACAGGCTGAAGGAACTTGGGATGTTCAGTCTGGAGAAAAGGCGACTGAGGGGAGACACGTTAGAAGGGTTCAGGTACATAAAAGGATGTCACGGGGAACGTGGTCAAGAACTATTTTCCACACCCACAGAAAGCAGGACCTGAAATAACAGGTATAAGTTAAATATAAGAAAAAACTTCCTGATGGTAACATCTTTACAATAGTGGAACGGTCTACCTACGGAGGTTGTGGCTTCTCCATCTCTGGAGGTTTTTAAGAAGAGGCTGGACAGCCACCCCTCATGGATGGTTTAATTGGTTTTCCTGCACATTGCAGAGGGTTGGACTGGATGATCCTTGTGGTCCCTTCCAACTCAATAATTCTATGATTCTATGATCCTAAGGACCATCAGCAAAGTGAAATGATGGACAGTTGGCAGCCCAAGATATTTTTTTTACTTAAGGCAAAGGATAAGATGGTGCCCTCTCCCATTTCATGTACAAAAGCCAAGTGAATCTTTCTTTGACATGGACAATGGGACAGGGTAATCTGAGGAGACTACGAGCAAAAACAGAGAGATTTTTTGCCCAGACAAAAGGTTTGGACTGAGAGCATCAGGATAGGTTCTTTCATACACACCCATGGGTGCTTCAGCAATTTCCCCCCTCAGCCCCCTAAGCTATTCGATTTCTCTCAAATGTGGTGGAAGACAGTGTCCTCTTGCCAGTGTGGAAGTCAGATTCAACTGCCAGGCTGTGGATCATTTATGTGGGACAGGGTAGGGTGCCATTTTGTCCATCACATCAGGCAGCAAAATGACTCCAGCTGTCCCTGGTCAAACTTGCAGGCCAAGTCTATTTGTATCTTACTTTTGTTAGGGAAATTGCTGGCTGAATGTTCTCAATAGACGGATCTTCCTTAGGTCTTCTCATATCTTTCTCCCCTCCCAGCAAAGAAGAATATAGAGCTCCATCACATCAGCATTTTACCACACTTTCGTCCTGCCTTGTTTACCATTTTGTCACGTGAAAGCTTATTCAATCTCATGGCCTCCAATATCATCTGTACGCCGATGATACACAACTATATCTGTTATCTCCGGAACTTTCTCCTGATGTTCACGATCGTATCTTGGCATGTCTTTCAGATATCTCAGCTTGGCTGCTTCATCGTCGCTTGAAGCTTAACATGGCAAAGACTGAATTGCTTGTTTTTCCTCCTAAACCTTCTCCTCATCTCTCATTCTCTCTTACTGTCAATGATGTTACGCTTACTCCGGTCAAGGAAGCTCGTAGCCTTGGCTTTATCTTCGACTCCTCGCTCTCCTTTATTCCTCATATTGAGGCAGTAGCTAAATCTTGTAGATTTTTCCTGTATAATATTGCCAGGATTCGATCATTTTTGTCTGTCTCTTCTGCCAAGACGCTTGTTCATGCACTGGTTATTTCACGGTTGGACTACTGCAACCTTCTTCTCTCTGGCCTTCCTTCTTCTCACATCAGTCCGTTGGTTTCTGTTCACCACTCTGCCGCAAAGATCATCTTCTTAGCTCGCCGCTCCGACCATGTTACTCCGCTTCTGAAATCTCTTCATTGGCTTCCAATTCACTTCAGAATCCAATATAAACTTCTCCTGTTAACCTTCAAAGCTTTTCACGGTCTAGCTCCTTCCTATCTCTCCTCTCTCATCTCACACTATTGCCCCGCTCGTGCTCTTCGCTCCTCTGATGCCATGTTTCTCGCCTGCCCAAGGGCCTCTACTTCCCTTGCTCGGCTTCGTCCATTTTCGTCTGCTGCCCCTTACGCCTGGAACACTCTTCCAGAACATTTGAGAACTACAAGTTCAACCACAGCTTTTAAAGCTCAACTAAAAACTTTTCTTTTTCCTAAAGCTTTTAAAACTTGATGTTGTGCAGACTTCTACTGTTACTTTCTACTGTTAGTTTTTCCCTACCCTGTGCCTGCTTACCCCACCCTGTACCTGTTTGCATTCTCTTCCCCTCCTTATTGTTTTACTATGATTTTATTAGATTGTAAGCCTATGCGGCAGGGTCTTGCTATTTACTGTTTTACTCTGTACAGCACCATGTACATTGATGGTGCTATATAAATAAATAAATAATAATAATAATAATAATAATAATAATAGTGACATCCTCCCTGTCCTGCAGTCATCTCTCCTCTTCCCCTCCATTTTCCATGTTTTTGGGGGGTGGGGAAAGTGTGGAATTTTTTCTCCATGCATGATAAACTGCCCTTCTGTCCCTGTGTATTGCTGTCCTCACGCTATGTCACAGAACATCCCTTCTTGGGGAAGGAGTCCATTGAAGGGCGGTCTTGTTGATGAAAGAGGAGGGTGAGGGTGGTTCTCCTCCAGTGTGCTGAGTCAATCGAACAGACTTTCGCTGCTCCAACCCTACTCTCTTTGCTCTATCATCCACCCATTTCAACTTCTCTCCTCCCCTCCCCCCTCTGTACGAGGTGCCCAGCCAATGAAAAGCTAAATCACTAAACTTTAGACAACAAAACCAGAGGGGGAGGAGGTGCCCACATCCATCAGAATGTCCATCAACTACAAGAACCAATGAACTGGAGGGGGAAGGAGAAGGGCAAGGTGCGGCAGCGATACCAGGAAGTGCGAGGCGGCGCAGGTGAAAAGGTAAACAAGGTGAAATAGCACAACAACGCACACACATGGAAGTGACCAGCGCTTGACGTGCTAATGAAACAGAGGTGGAAAAAGTAGGTGTGATGGAGCTCATAATCTCCATCTATATGGGCAGTATCCAACACTGCCACTCTGCATATGCTATTGCTATGCCACTAGCATAAGTGACCTCTGGTAATATGCCAATACGGTAAGCTAGCATGGTGGGTTTTCCTGGATGCTCTGCATGCTTCAATCCCCAGCGTCTCCAGTTTTTTTTTGGTTTTTTAAAAAAGCATCAGGTAGCAACCAATGGGGACATCCTTTTTCTCCCTAGAGCCCGGAAAGCCATGAAACTGATTGGTAGGAGATTCAGGACAGATCAAAGGAAGGACTCAAAGAAGGACGTCTACATAGCTGTAGTCAAACTAGGGAATTTGCTCCTACTAGATGTTGTGATGGCCACCACTTCGGATGGCTTCAAAAAGGGACTAGACAAATTCATGGAGGAGAAGGCTATTGATGGCTACCAGTCCTGATTTCACACATTGCAGCCACAGTGGTATATAGAATCATAGAATAGCACAGTTGGAAGGGGCCTACAAGGCCATCTAGTCCAACCCCCTGCTCAATGCAGGAATCCACCCTAAAGCATCCCCGACAGATGCTTGTCCAGCTGCCTCTTGACTGACTCTAGTGTGAGAGAGCCCACAACCTCCCTAGGTAACTGATCCCATTGTACTGCTCTAACAGTCAGGAAGTTTTTCCTGATGTCCAGCCGGAATCTGGCTTCCTTTAACTTGAGCCCGTTATTCCGTGTCCTGCACTCTGGGAGGATCGAGAAGAGATCCTGGCCCTCCTCTGCGTGATGACCTCTTAAGTATTTGAAGAGTGCTCTCATGTCTCCCCTCAATCTCCTCTTCTCCAGGCTAAACATGCCCAGTTCTTTCAGTCTCTCTTCATAGGGCTTTGTTTCCAGACCCCTGATCATCCTGCTTGCCCTCCTCTGAACACACTCCAGCTTGAATTGTGGAGCCCAGAACTGGACACAATACTCTAGATGAGCAAGTGTGGATGAGGAAAAATGGATGCGATAAAAGGATAACATCAAAACTCCTTAGCTTCTGGTGGAGAAGACCAGGTGCGGAGAACAAGAGGACTGCAAGTCCCATCAACCCTCACCAACATAACTGTTAGTGAGGGCTACTGGTAGTTGCAGTCCAACCATCTTGAAGTGTCAGTAACAGACTGATGCTTTCTAAATATATATTTAATCTAAAGTATAAAACCGTCTTTTAAGGGAATTACACACATTCCTGGAGGAGAAGACTATCAATAGCTACTAATCCTGATGGCTCGTTGATATCTCCAGTAGCAGAGGCAGTGTGCCTAGGTATACCAGTTGCTGGGGAACATGGGCAAGGGTGTACTACTGCACTCATGTCCCACTTGTGGGTTTCCCTGGTTGGCCACTGTGTGAACCGAATGATGGTCTAGATGGACCCTTGGTCTGATCCAGCAGGGCTCTTCTTATCTTCTCATGGTTTGGATGCACTAATAGTCTTACCTGGTAAAACGCACTTTCCTATATCTGTCTGTGCCAAAGTGGCACCTGGGGAGGCACAAGGGGGGGCTGTGTACAAAGGTTAAATTGGACCACTGTGCAAAGATGAATCTTTCCCCCACCCCGAATGCTACCTTCAAAAGTTTTGTTGCTGATAAATTCAAGACCTGAATCATTATAAATCTTTACAACCTCCCCCAACCCCTCCAAATTTCCTGTTATGGAACAAATCTCCTGTTCCCTTGCCAGACGGTGCCACACATCAGACCACTGACAGCAGAAACTTAATCGTGATTTGGCCACCGTGTTCTGCCTTTAATAACATCTGCAGAGATGCGTCTCCATGGTGACTCTTCCCTGTGGAGTAGAGTGGAGGGGCTTTGTTTACCATGCTGCCATTTCATATAGGTTGGTCATGTGTCCTACTTTACAGGTGACAGCCTTCTGTTTGAAGGATGTCCAGTCTGCTTTAAAGATAAAGACCCATCAGAAGGAAAAGTTGCTCATGAACACTTAACTCCCAGACCAAAGACTGAGCAGGCATACAGGTCATCCCGTCGCATTCACCTCCACTAAGGCAAGATGCATTTTGCTTCTCCTTAAATTATGCCCGTTGCTTCTAAATTGTAAATCTACACAGTGGAGGCTGGGGGCTCCGAGGTCCACAGGGAAGTGAATCCTCTCTAGGAAGCGTCTAAATGTCGCCTTTGTCCCGGGGTGCTGCATTGGTTATATGCTGCAGCCGCAGATTTGGAGCCATCCCGGGGCAAAGAGCCGAAGATGCTCAGGAGAAAAGTCAGGGATGTATTCCACTTCTCCTGCCGAGCGACATCAGCGCAGCCCTTCTGCCATCTGTCCTCACTCTGGCGCTCTGCCGGGGGTGTTCCCAGGTAGAAGGTGACCTCCCATTGGTCGATGGAAACCACAGGAGGAAGAAGGAGTGCACCCGATGAGCCTAATGGCTGCCCAAAAGCCCCAGTGGGGATTATTTGCCACCACCCCACTCAGCCCTGTGAAGGCAGCTCTTTGGTTGCAGCCAGAACTCTAAAGGAGCTATCCAAGGTACTGAACCAATTTTGGAGTTAGGTTTCAGCACCTTGGAGAGCTCCTTTAGAGTTCTGGCTGAAACCAGGGCAGATTCACCACCCCATGACATTGGAGCCACCAGCCTCCACTGCATCTATGCATATAAATTAGCATATGCACATTTCATGGCATCAAATGCCTCTTTTCTGGCAATGTTTTCTCTCTTTTAGGGGGGGATATGTAAGACGCTGCCCTAAATATAGAGGCCTTCTTCCACTTCCTGCCTGACCTTCTGACAGGCATTTTGCTAGCAACTGCAAGAATTTGCTTCTCTTTCAGGGATTAGGGCAGAGGGGAAAGGCCAGGAATGAGAAGGAGGGGAGAGAGGACAGCAGTGGTGTGGTGAAGCTAGAGCTCACAGGGAAGCAGCTCTAGCCCTTTTTTATTAGCAGGGACCCTGACGTCTCCTGCCACTCTCCTCAGAATTCCCTCTTCTCTCTCTGAGCTTCAGCTGCAATCCTCACAGGAGCTGAGGGGTGGGGAGATGAATGTTCCCATCAAAAATATATTGTTCCTTGTTGTAATGCAAAGTATTTTGGGGCATCTTGGTCTTGAAGAGGCTCGTGTGGCACAGAGCAGTAAAGCAGCAGTTTCTGCAGCTGAAACTCTCCCCACGGCCTGAGTTCGATCCCAGTGGAAGCTGGTTTCAGGCAGCCGGCTCGGGTTGACTCAGACTTCCATCCTCCCAAGGTTGGTAAAATGAGTGCCCAGTTAGCTGGGGGAAAGGTAATAATGGCCGGGGAAGGCAACGGCAAACCACCCCGCTATAAGGCCTGCCAAGAAAACGTCAGCGAAAACTGGCGTCCCTCCAAGAGTCAGTAATGACTCAGTGCTTGCACGAGAGGTGCCTTTCCTTTCATTGGTCTTGAATGGTCATTGAAGACCCATTAGCTTCTACAAAAGACCTGCTCTTTGGAGCTGAAAACTCCTAGCAGTGTTTTGTTTATTACAGATCAACACAGCTGCCTTCAATTTTGGGGTTCTCCCTGGGGCTGTGGGATTGTCAGGATGAGCGCCCACACTCCAAAATTTACCACTACACCACTGGAAAGAAGGGAGGAAAGGGCTGTCAGGGATTACATATCTTGGGGATGAACTGTGTTAATCGACAATAAATAAAATAAAAAACCGTGAGTTCAAGCCAGGCAAGTTCTCCATGAAAACTTTGACTTGCTAGCAAAAAGCAGACTTTTTTTTTCATCAGCAGAGGCAGGCTGTGTTACAAACAGACTCAAGAAGGATGCACTTCAAATAATTTGCCAAGCTCAGCTCTTACAGCCATTTTAACCATGTTGCATAAAATGTGAGATGGACCTCCTGAGCCCCAATGGAGCTTCCCTTTGCCTTTTGCATTACCATGCAGATGTGTGTTTCGAGGTTAACAAGCCATCTGGCGTGGAATCTGCTGACCGAATTACTTTCTTTATCTTTATACTTGTAATTACCTGGCAGGGGAGACACCATGATCATAGAGGTGGTTTTCCTAGGGTGAGTTGCATCCATTTCCCTCCAGGGGTGCTCACCCCTGTAATTTCCCCAAATGTTGGAAATTCAGCTGCATAAAAAGACAAAAGTGGGGGAAGCTGATGCTACCATCTGTGGGATTATGACTGAACACCTCTGTGGCGGTACCCAGCTTTCTGTCCCTTAGGTATGTCTGGTTTGTTTGTCTAGCGAGTGCGGAATATTTTACTGAGTGGGTGTGGCTAGTGATGCGGTGAGAAAGGGGGAGGGAGGAGCATAAATAGTTTGGCTGAGGGGATTGTGAAGCTAGTCTAGTCTTGTCTTATCTGAGTCTGATTCTGATTCTGATTCTTGTGGAGTGTCTGAGGCTTGTGCTTCTTGAGAGTGTTTCGTGTGCGAGGAGTGAAAAGAGACAGGACTTTAAGGGACTTGAGATTGTTAATTTAAATATAAAAATAAGCAAGTTTGATCTAAATTGAAATACCAAAGATCTGTTCAATTTCAATAAACTTTACTTTGTGTTCTGTTACCACAAACCAAGTGTCAGCTTGGAGTGATTACCTGCTATTTACACAGTGTAAAAACATCTGCCAATACACCTGTAGTTCAGAACCTCAACCAGGGCCGGTGCCGGACTATTTTGCGCCGTAGGCAAGTGAGCTGCTTTCACCCACCCCACCCCACACCCACCCTAGTGTACCTGAGTGCAGAGCGCCATCTCGCCCGCCCAACTGAAGCGAAGCCAGGATGCTGGGGGGGGGCAGGGGGGCTTTACTTCAGTTGGGTGGGCGCCCAGCCGAAGCGAAGCCAGGACACTGGAGCGGGGGGCAGGGGGGCTTCACTTTAGCTGGGTGGGCGCCCAGCCGAAGCGAAGCCAGGACGCTGGGGTGGGGGGGGGGGCGGGGGGCTTTACTTCAGTTGGGTGGGCTCCCAGCCGAAGCGAAGCCAGGACGCTGGAGTGGGGGGCAGGGGGGCTTCACTTTAGCTGGGTGGGCGCCCAGCTGAAGCGAAGCCAGGACGCTGGGGTGGGGTGGGTGGGGGGGCTTCACTTTAGCTGGGTGGGCGCCCAGCTGAAGCGAAGCCAGGACACTGGGGTGGGGGCAGGGGGGCTTCACTTTAGCTGGGTGGGCGCCCAGCCGAAGCGAAGCCAGGACGCTGGAGTGGGGGGCAGGGGGGCTTCACTTTAGCTGGGTGGGCGCCCAGACGAAGCGAAGTCAGGACGCTGGGGTGGGGGGGGCGGGGGGCTTCACTTTAGCTGGGTGGGCGCCCAGCCGAAGCAAAGCCAGGACGCTGGAGTGGGGGGCAGGGGGGCTTCATTTTAGCTGGGTGGGTGCCCAGCTGAAGCAAAGCCAGGACGCTGGGGCAGGTGGGCAGCTTCAGAACGGCACACCTGGAAGCCGCCCTCTCAGAGCCACTGTGGGAGAGCGGCTTCCGGGTGTGGCGTTCGGCACCCCCCTTACCTTGGCGCTCTAGGCGGCCGCCTGAGTGGCCTCTATGGTAGCCCCAGCCCTGACCTCAACAATAGAACCTATTTTTCAAAACCCTTTACCTTGTTCCCTCACATATAGGGGAGAGGTTGTGTTGTTTTTACCCTTTCCTCAGGCTTTTCAAGAGGTGGTACTTGGCTTGAGAAGGGTGTGCTGGGCAAGGCCTTCTGGGTGAGGTCGGTGCCATCACAACCTCTAATTCAGAATCCCCCCTAACAACAATTGAGGTGCTGATGATACTACAGCACCTCAATTGGCTTTGGATAGCCAGGCCATCTGGTCTGATGCAGAGAGCCATCTGTCAGAAGGGGTTGTTGCAATAGTAATCCTGCTCAATGCAAGAGGAACCACAGGTTCAGGCATTTGGTGCATGTGTTTGGCTGAGGAGCCAATGGGGATAGGCACACTGAGAAGGTGAAACTTTAATCCTGAAGAGATTCAATGGGCCTGTGAAACCAGAGCAGCTATGAAATTCGGGGTCGGGGGCACTTACATATTGCCAAAAAAAAAAGAGAGGAAAAACTTCCCCAAGGGAAAACAAAAGAGAAGCACAGATTTACATTAAATGTGCATGTGCTAATTAACTGATTATGTTGCTAGGGTGACCAAATGAAAAAGAGGACAGGGCTCCTGTATCTTTAACAGTTGTATTGAAAAGGGAATTTCTGCAGGTGTCATTTGTATATATGGAGAACCTGGTGAAATTCCCTCTTCATCACAGCAGTTAAAGGTGCAGGAGCTATACTAGAGAGACCAGGCTTAAAAGAGTGCAGGGCACCTGCAGCTTTAACTGTAGTGATGAAGAGGAGATTTCCCCAGGTTCCCCATATATACAAATGACACCTGCTGAAATTCCCTTTTCAATACAACTGTTAAAGATACAGGAGCCCGGCCCTCCTTTTCATTTGGTCACCCTCAAGTGTCCTTTTGGGAAGGAAAGAGGGGACCAGCAAGATGGGTAAAGACATCGCCCCCCACAATTAACCTTGTGATAGTGGAAAGATTATTTTTAAATATGATCTTTGTGTCTTTATTATCCTTGCTGAATCATCTTGTAATAGTCTCCGCACCATCTTGTAATAGTCACTTCTAAAGGCTCCTGTAAATGAGCGATTTATGGCACGCTTGTGACTGGCCACTTACGGAAGTTTCCAGGTTTATTCCATGACTACATCAACAACCATTTCCATGGTTTTAACTTTTGTAAACCGCCCAGAGAGCTTTGGCTATTAGATGGTATAAAAATGCAATAAATAAATAAGCAAGTAAACCAGGATGTCACCTGCGGAACCCTCTAGAAATCCTGAGATTTAAAGAACCGCTTTTTAAAGTAGTAATAGCCAGGAAACAGCAGGATATTCCAGCACTAAATGAAGCTGTCTCAATATAACTCAATGGAACTGAATGGAGGGGAGGTATTCAATTCAAACTCCTTGTCCCCCCTCTCTTACCAGGTAATGCAGCCCATAACAATCACGCCAAAGATCCAGGCAACACAAAAGCCCCAGATAAAGCACATGATTTCTCTTAATGTAGAGACAGTCTTAGACTCAGACTGCGATGGCAACCTTATCTATACTTACTTGGGAGTTAGCCCCAGTGAAGCCAATAAGACTTGTTTCTGATTAAACATGCCCAAGACATGAGATACTATGTAAGCTGCCCTGAACACAGTGGAACTTATTTCTGTGTTAAACCTGTTTAGATCCATGCAAAACAGAATGTTAAGCTATAGCCATTCGACACACTGCCCCATCATTTCAGGAACCTTGCTGGCTGTATATTCCACAACACTGTCCAAAAACACTTGAATAACTTAGTGCTGCCATCTAGCCCCAGTTTTTAAAAGTTACAGAAAGGACACAGCTACGTGCTCTCTCCAATTCCATGAGGATGCAGTAACAGTGCTTATGGGAGTGATTGCACTGCATCTCAAATTTTATTATATTCAGCGGTATATAAATGCCACACATAAAATAAAATGGAGACACACTTAGGGAGCATCCTGCAACCTCAGACAGCAGTTTTTGTTCTGTGTTCTGCTAACATGATCTCAAACAGCAGAACAAACTTTAGCTTGATATATCTGATTGCCAGAAGCAACTGGCTTTATTGTGAGTATAAAATCCTGCAGTAAATTTCCCTGATCAAGTCACCATTGAAAACATTGGGGTTTATTCTTGTTTTACTATAATAATTAGCCTTTACCAATCTTGGGTCTCCGAATGGGCTTGGACTACAATTCCCATCAGCCAGCATGACCAATGGCCAGGGATAATGGGAATTGTAGTCCAAAATCTGGGGACCAAAGGTTTGGAAAGGCTGAGCTAGATGGGCATGTAGTGTTGTAAGTGTGGAGATGGTATAGTACTGTATCTTTAAGGGAGCAAGGATTAGATCCAGCTGAAGGCTGGGCAATCTATAAGGGGAGATTGGGGATAGCATTTGAGAGGGCTTAGTCAGGCATACGGCTATGCTGCCAGCCTTGCAAGGCGTACTTCAAATAAAGGATTTATATTTATACTTTTACCTTGCCTCTTTTTGGATACAACAGTAAGGTGCTGGAGTCCTGAGAAATTGATAGGGAAGCCATGGGACTTTATTGCCTACCAACCTTCCCCCACCAGCTGCCCTCCAGATGTTCTCGCCTTCAACTCCCTTAGGCCCAACTAGCATGGCCAATGGTCAGGAATCCTGGAGATTGTAGCTCTTAAACATATGTTGGCCCCGTTCAGGAGACCCCTTAAACCATAGCTTTCTGGTGGTTAAAGCCGTGGTTTAAGGTGTCTTCTGAACACAGCCCAGCTTTCTGACTTAACCACCATGGTTAAAGCCGTGGTTTAAGGTGTCCTACACTCACTGGATGGAAAGGGAAAGTGTGGGATATAGCCTGCTCTGAAAAATTAACCTACTGCCGCAGAGTTTCGTTGGGCCAACTTAGCTATGACCATTTCGATGAAATATGGTCTCCTTTTCTCAATTACATCAATGGTACAGATGTGGCATCCAACTCTGGTTTAACAAATCTTCCTTTGACCACAGTAAATTGAAGGAAACAAGCTCGGTTCGGCATCTACAGAAATTGTATTTGTGTATTTATTTGAAATGCTGTCTGACTTGTAAGTTTATATATATATATATATATATTTAACTTTTTTAACCACTTTGTTAAATAGAGTTTAATAAAAAAAAATTTTTTTTAAAAAAAAAGGTGTCTTTGGAATGGGGCCATTGTCTTTATATGTTGTGCATTTTTACATTTTTATCGTTTTAAATTTTGTGTATCGATTTTTAATGTTTAATGTTTTGTAAACTGCCCAGAGAGCTTCGGCTATGGGGCGATATAGAACTGTAATAAATAAATAATAAATAATAATTATTCTGCCTTTCATCTACTTTTTGCTGTTATTGTGGGTCTATTGATTTGTTTGGTGGTTCTTATTGAGAGTTTCCCTCCTTCTTGCTTCTACTGTGCTACATCTTCACAATGTCACGTGTGCAAATGCAATGTTCTACTGGCTTAACAATACCTTTTTGTTGTTGTTTTTATGCTATATTTGTGCACTTCCATTTTGGAAAAGTCACTACTCTACTGGTTTTCTCTACCTCCACCCACAACAGCAATAAGCCAATCAGATTTGTCAGAAAGTCACCATAACCTATCTCTTAATTTTATATTAAGAGCTTTTATATTGTATTTTATATTATGGTTTTATACTGTTGTTTTATACTTTGAATGATTTTAATTTTTGTGAACCGCCCAGAGAGCTCCGGCTATTGGGTGGTATAGAAATTTAATAAAATAAAAAATAAAATAAAATAAAATAATTTGCTTAGGGTTCCAGTGAACATAATGTGGGAATGCAGCAGGTATGTTACAGAAATCAGTGAACCCAATGTTATGAAAATCATATATACTAGCGAATTTGCTCTCTGAGTTCTAATCCTTATGAACTCCAAAGTGCACCATCCATGCCCAAGAGGGAAGGTATCTGTAGACTTGGGAGTACCCCAAGATTTACATAAGTTCAAAATATATTTTGGGAAGGGGAGAAACCTAAAGGCAGGGGGAGGGGAATCGGCACAGCCCAGAGAGGACTGAGCATGCTCAGTGCCCACAAAATTGAGGGTGGACAATTGAGGGTTAGGAAGGGGGAGGGAGTAAAATGTGAGTTCTCCAAGTGTGTTGAGTTTGGGTTCTGGTTCTGCCAGGTCCAAGTCGTCAATCAGGTTCTATTGGTTACCAAGATGAAACAAGCCACTTGTGCAAAAAATAAATAAATGACAGTCGATTGATGGAAATGGATGCAGAAGATAAACATGCAAAGGAAGTCACTAACGAATTTACTAAATCAAGCTCTCATAGTTGGGTGTCTATCAGGGGTGGGGGGCACGATAAATAGAAGCCATCCCTTTGAGCCAGAGCAGGTTCTCCAGGCCGGTTACACAGTTCCTCCTGAAGCGAGGCTGAAGCATGAAGCTTGTATATTGGAACTTCTAGGCCTCTCTGCTAGGTTCTGAGAGGGGAGAGGGATGACAGGCTCCCTCTCAGAAGGAGCAGGGTCTATCTCTCACTCGCTCGCTTTCTCTCAGGTTCCCAAAGCATCTAAGCTGGGGAACTAATGGCCTCGTTAGGAGTGAAAGCCCTTTTGCTGATAGTGGCCAAATTATTAATAGCCAGATGCTGGAAAATTGCAACAGGGCTGATGATACAAAAATGGTACAATATAGTATGGGAGCTTGCTGTATCAGAAAAACTAACAAAAATAAGAGTGTGGAAGGGAGAGGAAGAAAGGGAAACGTTCACTGCTGACTGGTGGGACGTAATTACATACACAAATCAAGACGATGCGACAATACAAGTCCCAGCTGCCTTTCCAAATTTGTGGTTACAATAAAAAAAAGTATATTGATAACAAATTGAACTTACCTGCATGAGCTCAAAAATATTATTATTGTTATTTTGTATACTTTTGTATCTTTCTTGCTGAAGTTGAACAACAGCATAACGAAATGTATTATATTATGTATGGTTTGGTATACTTACCCATGAAGTTGTGTTAAACTTGTTTATAAAGTCGTTATAATATTGAAAATCAATAATAATAATAAAGAAATTTTAAAAAAGGAATGAAAACTTCCCAGCTCATCCCAAGATAAGACTCTATGAGAAAAGGCTGACATAACTATGAGAGGCCATCCAGAGAATGAGGCCCACTGTTGTCAGCTAAAGCCTAATAAAATCTACTCCCTGTGTTAGCTATACAGGACTCTTAGCAGCATTTTAGAATCCTGTGAAGTCCGTATTTCTGCTTGCTAACAAACTCACTAAACCAAGCACACATCCTATTGCCTCCTCCTTTGCTGCCTATGAATTCGGTCACAGAATGAAATAATGGCTTGGGCACCATTTCTTCTGCAACGCTTCAGCTCCAGATTTAGAAAACAGCCTTCTACCGTCAAGCCCCTGGTCCATCTAGCCCAGTATCATTGACACGGACTGGCAGCAATGGCTCTCCAGAGTTTCAGACAGGAGTCTTTCCCAGCTCTACCTGGAAGGGATCTACACTAGACAAGTTAGATTATGTCTTACCATTTTTAAGTGTGCGTTTGGTAGTATTTCGCCACATGACGTTCAGTTTGTGACATTTTGTTGTTGTCTGTTCTCTGGTTTTTATTTTGAACTTCTCTGAAATGAGTCGTTCTATTTAGTATGATGTGGCCGATTTCATCTTATTAAATGGGTTTCCTATAGTTCTTAATTAGCCAATCGCATTCCTGGGGGCATGTTTATGTAATTTCCGTGCCCAAAGTTGGAGCCGTTTTTTCTTTCAAGCCTCTTTTTTGCAGACATTTTTAGTTTCACTTTTGGTAGGCTGCACGCTGGATCATTTGTAAGGAGGATTCTCGGAGAGAAGAGGAAGTGGGAGGGGAAATTGGCAGACAGGGAAAAAGAACAAACGGATTTCTTTTCTTAGTGTGGCCAAAAGGAATGCATTCCCACGGAAAGAGAAAAGTAAGTAAATGTTTTTAAAACTGCTACGTTTTAAATCGTTCAAAAACAAAACGTTCAATGACTGTAAAAACGTTACATATACTAGTGTAGATCCCCCCCCCCTGAGATGCCAGGGATCGAAACTGGGACTGTCCACATGCGAGGAATGAGCTCTACCACTGAACTATGGCACTTCAATCCCTTTCAGTTCAGCGTTGTCCATGCAAGTCCTGTAGAAGTCAGCTGTCCTTCACCGGGGCCTGCTCCAAGTTTGAAGGGTTTGTGTCTTGGCAAAGTTGGACTGCGACTTCCACCATTCAGAGCCAGCAATGCCAATGATGAGAGTTACAGTCATAAGAACTTAGTAAGAAGAGCCATGCCGTATCAGAACAAGGGTCCATCTAGTCCAGCACTCCATTCACAGTGGCCAAACAGCTGTTGACCACAAGCAGGAAACAGGTGCAACAGCAGCCTCCTGCTTACGTTTCCCAACAATTGGTATCTTACTGCCTCTGCTACTCAAGGTAGCACATAGCCATCAGAACTAGGAGCCATTGATGCCCTTCTCCTCCAGGAATTTGTCTAACCTCCTTTTACAGCCATCCAAATTGGTGGCCATCATTACATCTTAGACAGAGGACCTTCTGTTCTGCTGCTCCCAGACTGTGGAATGGCCGGCCGGAGGAGACTCGTCAACTTAACAGTCTTTTAGCATTTAAGAAAGCCATGACTGATCTCTTCCGGCAGGCCTATCCAGTGGAATTTTAGGATGCTTTTAGGATTTTTTTTAGGATGTTTTAACAATGTATACTATGTTTTTAATCAGTATTTTATGTATTTTATACTCACTGCTGTTCCCCTCCTCGATCAAAATGGAGAGGCGGGTAAGAAATAAAATTATTATTATTATTATTAATCTTGCAGAAGTGAATTCCACAACTATCACTGTGTGAAGAGGGTCTGCCTTTTATTTGTCCTGAATTTCCCACCAATCAGCTTCATGGGATGACCCAACTGGGTTCTATGGGAGAGGGAGAAAAATGTCTCCTTTTCCACATTCTCCGCACCATGCAGAATTTTGTACACCTCTATCGTATCTCCTCTTACTCACCTTTTCTCCAAGCTAAACAATCCCAGCTGTTGTAACCTTCCCTGCATTTTAGGTGCCCTCCAGTTGAACACATCTGGAGCACATCAGGTTGAGAAAGGCTCTCTACCTTACTCAAGAGAGATCCCCGCCCCACAAGAATCCCTTAGAACATAGAAGAAATAGTAGGAGACAAATATGATAGAGTCATTATTCAAATTGGAGGCATCTGTCTTGATTTCCCTCCATGTTGCTATTTCTCAAAGATTTGCTTTGAAGGGGATCATCAATCACTTGTGAAAAGTAACAGGAACATTCAAATTTCCAGAGGGCCAGCAGTTTCTGGCATTAAAAATGAAAGGACTTGTTGTTCTGGTTCCTCCCCCAGTTTTGTAAAGTGTTTCTTAACATAACAAATGCTTCATGTGTAGTATTCACTCCTATGGGAAGATGGAGTGAAAGCTGTAGGCTTAGATGACTTTGGGCTAAGGGAAATTAACTGTTTCTTTGCCTTTAACTAGCAATAGGTTTTTAAAAAAATGCAAATAGCATCAGATAGGAGGATGGAGAATGATAATGATCAGGATACAGCAGGTGGTAAGGGAAAATTAACCCTTTCCTTCTCTACTACAGCCTTGATAAAAATCTTTCTTCTGAACCTGTTAATACAAATACTCCCAATACAAATGTTAGCTTCAGAAGGAAGAGTGGAGTTCTGCAGATTCCTATGGAATGATGGGGGGGGGGTAGAAGCTATTTGTCAATGATGGTGAATTTAAATTGGAATTTTGCAACCAGCTGAAATTGTTTTGAAAATGCCAATAGAACTCCATGTTTAGAGCAACACCGCCTTCTTAATAAACAACACCTATGCTCGTTACAATTTAAGGCAGATGAGCAAGGAGGGAAATTCAAATGCATATTACTACATGGAGCTGGAAGAAGGCACTCTCATACCATATTTAGCATTCTATTTTAGCAACTCTTTTGTGGCACTGTGCACAGCATCCAGAACAATGAACATCAAGGTTGGATGCAATGCCAGAACATCACCAAAGTATTTTTAGATACTACAGGGGTGGTGAAGACAAACATAGCATAGACGTGGACATTCAGTGAGTTCTTCCAATACAATATAAACTTGGCTTCCACATGATTTCACAATTTTGCACAACTGATAGAAATGACAATGAATCAAGCAATGATTCAAGCTTGGAATGTTTCAATTGGACTGCCTATCTTGTTTTGTTTTTTAAATAATACACAAAGTTGTGAAGCCAAATGCTGAGCCGGTCCAGGTTGTCAAAGGGAGTCATCCAGAAGAACGCCAGGGGGCTAGAAGTCCAAGTTGTCAAGAAGAATGCCAGGGAGCAAAACAGTTTGTCTTCAGCAACATGAGACTGGCTTGAGGCTTATTTATGGCCAGCCATTAATCTAGCTCAGCTGCCTCATTAACGCCACATGAGGTATTTAACTTCTGCTCCCTACAACCACTGGTCCTTTCCTGCTTCTGTTCCAGCCTCCTTCTCCTGCACTGCTTTATTGGATTTATAATCTCCATCTCTGATAGCTGTGGCATTCCAGGAATGTGGCTGGAAGTCTCAGGTTGCTCTTCAGCCGCCTGTAACTCCAACAGCTTGGCCATTGAATCTTCCAGCTCTCTCTCTGGTTCTGGCTGCAGCACAGCTAACTGGCCCTCAGCCTCTTCCTCTGAGGAAGAATCTTTCCCAAGGTGAGGCATAACACTGTTTTTCACCTGACTTGAGCCAATGTTGCAACTTTATTACTGTTGCAATGATGTACCTTTAAAAAGTTGAATACTGGAAGTTATTTATCTTACCCCGGTGGACCAGGAAGGTGTTTTGGCTTTTAGTTTTAAATTTAGGTAGTACAGGTATGGCTATTTCTCCTAGAAATAAATTCACCAAGATTTTTTAAATATGCAAAGATGCACTGGAAATCTGAGAGTGTGTTGGTGATGTCACAGCCAGTAACCAATAGGCATCCTTCACAACTGGCTTTTCCACATACAAGGTGAACTGTCCTTAAAACTTAGCTGAACTGAACTCACAATTAAGGAACTCTTAAGCTGCCTCTTCCACTGCTAACATGTCACATCTGCCTTCTGTCTTACCCTTACATCTAAGCAACCCCAATCTGCAAAGATGTGGGATGGTGACTTTTTTTTTGGCGATTCCCCACAAGGAGGGGCATGCATGATTTTTAGGGGTATGCTTTCCACTCTGGAAAGATCTGATAACCGTGAACATCCACGGATCATTCGATCTCGCAGAGTGGAGATTGGCCAGTTCTAAACCCATCAATTTCAGAGTGGAGACATGCCCAATCAGAACTTCTAACATCTCCATAATTATGTGACCATTTTGTGTGTATGTGTGCTGTGTCTGATTGTAAACCTCCCTATAACCTCCCATAGCTTAGTGGTAGAGCCCATGCCTTGCATGCAGAAGGTCTGAGGTTCAATCCCTGGCATCTCCATTAAACCCAGAGAGCCACTACCAGTCAGAGCTAACTATATTGGGCTAGTTTGACTAATAGTTTGGCCTGGTATAAGACTGTTTCTTACTGTATGCTCCTCACCCCTTTCATAATGATCCAGTTGCATTCTAAGGGCATGGCTACACTATGCACAATAATGGGGACCCTGGGAAATGTAAATAGTCAGGACCTTTGGAAATATAAATAGTGGGGATCCTCAGAAATACTAATAGCGGGAACCCTGGGAAATGTAATTCTGTATGGAAGTGGAGAACTCCAGCAGAGATTTCTGAGTTCCCTCAGCAAACTACAACTCACAGGATTCTTTGGGGAAGCCAAGACAGTTCAATTGGTATAAAACCCAGATGGGTCTGTGGTGCAGATATAAGGCATTCATTGCTACAGGACGCTAGATGGCTCCTTCGGAAGATAGATGGAAGCAAATATTGCAAACGAGAGTATGTGTTTTCTTACTTGACCAAAAGTACTCAAGCCATTGATGTTGAGATAAAGGCTCCCTGCTTTCTGGGGTGTTGATGTCTGTGCCCTGGAAAAGAACCCCAAATGCAAAAATGATGAATTAATCAAGAAGGATCTCATGGAAGCCAAACACAGCTGAGGCAGAATCTGAGGAGAAACTGTCCAAGGGCCTCTCTGAAGATGAGGAGAGGTTCTCAGCTGAATCTGGGACTGGTGGTTCAAAAATAGGTTCCAGAGATGTTCAGGGAGGACATGGCTACAGAAAGGCATCATGAAGCCTATCCCTGTGACCCAGTTCTCCAGAAAGACCTCAGCTCCCCTGCATCTAGAGGAGGTGACCATCATCTGTTTTTGAGGAGTTGGGTCATGATGAAACTAATATGCCACACCCACTCCCACATTGACTCAGCTTTATATTACTAACAGGCCAGGTCCCTGTAGGAGACAAAGTCTCAGTCAGTATGGAGGTGTGGCCAACCAGTCTAAAAGCAGCCACAAAAGGCTCAGACTTGCTCTGCTCCCTGTTGGAGCAACATACAGATCACTGACTTCTAGTCCCATCCCCATCTGGACCTTCCTGTGGTGCTGAACTTCCTTTTTAATTTTGGTCTATTCAGACCTCTGTTTAAGATTAGATCATAGCAAAACCCTGTAAACCAAGATGCAGTGCAAGGCATCAACAGAACCCATGGCCTGAAATGGTACAACCATGCACCTTGACTTGCATACATGGAGGGGGGAATTATTTGCCTCAGGCAACAAAATGTCTTGGGCTAGTCCTGAAACTCTGTGACATCACTCCAGTGGATTCCTCTAGTGTTTGTTTTTTTAACCAGTATTGGCCAATCCCAGAACCCTACCTCTTTACAAAAGGAAAAGGGAACACTTGCTTGCTGGTTACCAGGGAGTGTTGCAGGAGTGTGTCAGCATCATGTACCGAACGCCCAGCTCATAATACATCCTCAGAGTTGCAAGGCTGCTGTCAGTGGCGTGCCCCCCTTCGATGCCAATCAAACAGGCGATCTTGTTTCTGCCAACATCAGCAATTCCTGGATGTTAAAGAGAAAGACAGATGTAAAGTTTTAAAAGGCAGTTTTGTGGGAACCCTGCACAATGGTTTAACTATGTGTTGTTAACCACGAACAACCCAGCTCATGGTTTCTCATTGGGTTATGAACTCTCCATTTTTTGTGACAAACAACCCATAGTTAACTTACAGTTCACAACTCCAAAACCAACCATGGGTTCTCTTCCTGGTTGTTCTTGGGTTACAACCCATAGTTAAATCATAGTAAGGAGTTCACGTGTGATGACTATTGACGGAAGTCTTAATTTGTGTGTTCTTCAAGAACAATGCTAGAGACAATTCTTTAATAGTAGAGAACAAAAAAAAATGAATTTGCTTATGCTTAGAAGGAGCCTCGTGTGGCGTAGAGTGGTAAAGCACTGAAACTCTCCCCATGGCCTGAGTTCGATCCCAGCAGAAGCTGGTTTCAGGCAGCCAACTCAGGTCGACTCAGCCTTCCATCCTCCTGAGGTTGGTAAAATGAGTACCCAGTTAGCTGGGGGAAAGGTAATAACGGCCAGGGAAGGCAATGGCAAACCACGCCGCTATAAGGCCTGCCAAGAAAACGTCAGCGAAAGCTGGCGTCCCTCCAAAAGTCAGTAATGACTCAGTGCTTGCACGAGAGGTTCCTTTCCTTTCCTATGCTTAGAACAAAAATGAAACATTAATAGAATAGGAGTGGAGAGAAAAACGAATGTTATCAAGACTTCTTGGAGACTTTTTACTAACTATCATTAGAAAACATAACTGTGACAGAGAGAGGAGTTAGAACCAGGAAGCAAGCCTGAGAATTGCATTATGGGTCACATGTAGAATCTTCAGCTGAAGAGATACTAACCAGTCAAAATAAAGAACATCGTACAAACGTGTCTCTAACTGATTAACGATCTGATTCTCTGCTGCATTCTTCTCTTAGTGACAGGCTGAGTTTCTTCCACACTCAATGTTGATCACATCTAACACCACTTCTCAACAGTGAGTGCACAAGTTCATGAGATTCATCTTCTCTCTTAGACTTTCAAACTTGTCTTTGGTGAGCAGCTTTGTAAGTGCATCTGCAACCATTTCTTCTGCTGGGCAATACTCCATTTCAACAGTTGCTTGATCTTGCAAGCCTTCATACTTTCGTCAATGTGTTTTCTCCGAAAGTTGAGTTTCTCTGTTTGCGAGAGTTTGATACAACCTTGGTTGTCCTCAAAGAGTTGTATGGGTTCTGGCTCAGCTATTCCAAAGTCCAGTAAAAGCTGACATATTCACATGAGTTCTTGACACACTTGTGCTGCTGACACATATCCCACTTCAGTAGAAGAGAGGGAAACTCTTACTTGTTCTCGGCTAGCCCAATTAACGGCTCCACCTCCATAAAAGAATAAATAACCACGTGTAGATTTTCTGTCTGTGCTATCTCCATCCCAGTCAGCAACTACATACCCCATCAGCTTGGGATTGTCATTCATTGGCAATTTTAGTTTTAGATGTGCAGTTCCATTTAGGTACCTCCACAACCCCTTCATTGCATTCCAACCACTTCGGGTTGGTAAGTTGGTTTCTTTGCACAAGATTCCCACAGCTGCAGCTATGTTTGGCCATGTCACGGAAGCTTTCCAATTGCTTCTCTATACTTCTTGTCTGGCAAGATTGGGCTGTTTCCATCTTGCTTAAGATAATTTATCTCCCTAGGAATTCTCACTCCTTTTGTATCCTTCAAGCCAATGCTATCAAGCAGATCTATAATTTTCTGTTTTTGGTTAAGACAGTAACTTCCATCTTCTTCCCTTTCTATTTGTATCTCAAGGTAATATGTGATGTCTCCAACTGCTTCACTTCCACTTCTTGGTTCAGGTGTTGCACGATTTCATCACAGTCCTTCTTATCTTGGTAACATAAGATCAGATCATCCACATAAACTAACATGTATGTCCATCTGTTATCTCCGAATCTTGAGTACAGACAGGACTCTACTTTGCTTTGTCTGAATCCTTCCTTGGTGAGCATCTGATCCAGTTTTTCATTCCATGCTCTTCCGGCTTGTTTTAGGCCATAAATGCTTTTTTCAGTTTGCACACAAGGTGTTCCTTTCCTTGTTCTACAAATCCAGGTGGTTGTTCCATGTATATGTCTTCTTCAGTCTCTCCATGTAGGAAAGCAGTCTTTATATCCAGATGTTTGACATGCATTTTTCTGGATGCTGCTATGCTTAGTAGAATTCTTATGGTGGTGCGCTTTACGACAGGAGCAAACATTTCACCATAATCTTTGCCACATTTCTGGAAGTATCCCTTAGCCACCAGTCTGGCTTTGTATCTTTGCATCTCCCCTTCTGCATCATGTTTGATTTTAAAAACCCATTTGCACCCTACTTCCTTACTTCTGGGAGGTAATTCTGCGAGTGTTCTGGTTTGGTTCTGAGCTAGAGAGATTCAATCTCTTCCTCAGTGGCTTTGCTCCATCATTCCCTTTCTGCTGCTGGCATCTTTGCTACATCTTCCCATGTCAGGGGCTCTGATATAGCTTCAGCCTTGGCGAGTTAAGAGAGTCACTTGGGTGGATTTCCCTTGTTTGACCTGGTTGAATGTCTGACACTTTACTCAGTATTTCCTTCTTCTTGTTTAAGTACTTAAGGCGCTTTTTCTATTAGTCCCAAATCCACTAATAATTGTTGTGGATTTTCATTTTCCTTTATTGATGAGCTCATTTCAGCATTTAGCATTTCTTCTGCATTTGATTTCTCAGTTTCATAAATACATACAGCACGGCATTCTCTGATTGTGTCTGTTTGAGTGACCAAGATTCTGTATCCTTTGATCCCAGTGTATAGCCAACGAGTATGCCTTCTTTTGCTCTAAGATCCATCTTGGTCCTTTTCTTCTTTGGGATGTAGCTGTATGCCTTGGAACCAAAAACTTCTAAATGTGCTATGCTTGGCTTGTGCCCATCCCATAACTCATATGGTGTGCTTCTTGCCCCTTTGGCTGGCAATCTCTTTTGCAAATAAGTTGCCATCATAGTTGCTTCTCCCCAGTACTTATTAGGTAACTCTTCATCAAACAACATGCATTTTGCCATTTCTATAATGGAATCGTTCTTCCTTTCTGCCACATCATTTTTGTCCGGAGTATATGGCACTGTAGTTTGATGTTCTTTTCCTTCTCACATCAGATATTCCATCACATTCTTCCCCATGTATTCACCTTCATTGGCTGTCCGGATCATTTGTGGCTTCCTCTGGAATCTGTTGCTAACCATTGCCACATATGTTTTAATCCTGTCCAGTACTTGACTTTTCTCTCTGATTAGATACGTGACTGTGTATCTACTATAATCTGTTTCCTCCTGGTGTTTGGGTTTCCATACACAGAATCTTCAGCTGAAGAGATACTAACCACTCAAAATAAAGAACATCGTACAAACATGTCTCTAACTGATTAACTATCTCATTCTCTGCTCCTTTATGATAGGCTGAGTTTCTCGAACACTTGATGATCAGATCTAACAATGACAACCCATGATTACAACAACAACCCATCCATTGGAACACTTCAAGACATATGCAACACATAGTTAAATCATAGTACGAAGTTCACACATAATGACAACCCACAATTACGACAACAACCCATACTCAGCCCATACATTGGGTTGTCATTATGTGAGAACCCAGTTGAGAGGTCCTTAGCTCACCTTGTGAAGATGTCACCAGTTCCAGTTCCTCATAGGTTTTACACATCCGTTTGACTACATCGATCTGTTCCAGGGTGAGACGCACTGCGTCTCTGTTTTGAGCACCGCAGAGGATATACACTGACCAAAACTGAAAGAAACATATATTTATTTAATCCTGTCTCAGATTTGTGCAGGCTAAAACTGCCCCTTTGGCTAGTTTTTAAAAATATATCTGTATTCAAGGGCTTGTCTCCTAAGGCATCTTCATATGTCTGCCACCAAACCCATTCATGTTACAGAGGTTTCTGAGAATTACTTTAGACCATACACTCAGCGGAGTAGTGGAGCCAGGCCTTGCAGGGTCGAATTGCCCAGACCTTTTGATTAGCAGGGACAATGACATCATCTGCCACCCACTCAGGCGTCCCTCTTCCTGGACCAATAAGCTGACTTGGTATAACTCAGCTTCCTCAGTTCCTAAAGCACCTACCTGAGCACCAACATGACCAGCCTGGAGCTTCTGTAGATTGGTATTTGTGGTGCTGAGGGTCCTTAAGTCAATTGTGCTCAGCTTGTTCTGGTAAAACCATCTCAGCTTCAGTGGCAGATCATTGTGTCTGGATGATAAAATGGCACAAGAGAAGAGTTACAGCAGTCCTGTTTGGAGAGGGTGCAGTGACACGGTGGTGGTGGTGGTGGTGGTGGTGGTGGTGGTGGTGGTGGAGGAGGAGGAGGAGGTGGAGAGATTCCATTCAAGGTCAAAGAAATCCTAGGTAAGATGTATGCAGAATATGACATTCATAAAACTGTGCTTTTAGACAATGCTGATGGCATATATAGATTGCAACTATAAGAATACTCCATTAGTACATTTTGGTATCTGAAATCATGATATAGTAGATCTAGCAGGTTATGTGCTGCACCCCTTGCCAGAAGTGAGCCCTACCTGTGAGAAATTGCTGGAGAACAATTTCTCCAACCATTGGGAGAATTTCTCCTCCAAATTTCTCTGCCCACAAATAGGGTGGGGAATTACGAGAGGTCATTTGTGGACAGCTCTTCTCTTAAGCCTCTTTAAGCAAAGTGTTTATCTCCATTGAAGCCTTCCTGTTCACAGGCTCAAATAATATAATCAGGCCAGTTTGAACACAGGGTCAACAACGACAATGTGGCCCATTGCCCTATGGGATTTGGGAGAAAGGAGAGGAAGACGACCACCCTATCCATCAATTGGAGGGACTTCTGTCATGAGATCCAGAGCCCTCTGGTGTAACGTGTCATCGGCTCTGGAATCCCAAGCCCCCCAAAGCAGCAGCCACAGCGACAGAAGCAATTTCGGCAGCACCTTCTTCAGATCCACGAGCATGTTCTTTGGATTGAGATGCTCACGTGCGACAGAGGCAAGGGTTTAGACACAACTGGCAGGCGTATCCCTTACTAGCTTCAGTCTTAAAGGGAAAAGGGGGAATGAACCGTAGTCCCAATGGGAGCCATGTCACTCCACTGCCTTCTTTGCAATTCAAAGTATTGTGTTGGTTCCAAAACCTCCAGGACATGGAGCACTCCCGCTTGGAATGGGATCCTTTTGTTCTCATCCATCACCGTGATGTTCTCTTTTCTTAGAACATTTCCCCCTTGCATAGAAGGGAAGCACTCTGAGAACCTGTCTTGAGCAAGATCAGGAAGTCTCTTCTGGAATGGCTCCGCCTCCTCTGCTGATGTTGAACTCCATCACACCAGTGGTTTAACACTCTTTCTACGGCTGGTATTTGATAGTGCAGCACAGGACTCACATGACGTCATCCTGCACTCATCTCACCTCTTTTCCTCCACTTTGCATATTATTTTGTTGCGGGGAGAGTCTGGATTATTTTCCCCAAGCAGATTTAATGCACTCTTAAGCCTCCATGTATTGCTGTCCTCTCGCTTTTTCCTTTGTTGGGGATGTGTGCTTTGAATGGAGACTTGCAGATGAAAGGGGAGGGCAGGGAAGTTCTCCTTCTCCATGTCAGGCTTTGCTGGCTGACTAATGCTGCTTTCCAAGGAATGACCGTAAATCTCCTGCTGATAACCAGCAATAAATCCAAAAAGGCCAGGAGAGAGGGAGGGAGAGTTAGGTAAAGCAGGGCTTGGGAATTTTCCCGGGTCTTCGAAGCTGATTCACTAAGGCAAAGAAGGGTCATTGTCCAGTCCAGGGTCTAAAATCCAAAGAAGGCACGGTGTCTAGATGGGGCAAGGTTCAAGGTCTAGGAGCAGGTAAAATAGGGTGACCATATGAAAAGGAGGACAGGGCTCCTGTATCTTTAACCATTGCATAAGAAAGGGAATTTCAGCAGGTGTCATTTGTATATATGGAGAACATGGTGAAATTTCCTCTTCATCACAACAGTTAAAGCTGTAGGTGCCCTGCCCTCTTTTAAACCTGGTCACAGAATAGCTGCAGTATAGCTCCTGCAGCTTTAACTGTTGCGATGAAAAGGAAATTTCACCAGGTGCTACATGCATACAAATGACGCCTGCTGAAATTCCCTTTTCTATGCAACTGTTAAAGAGACAGGAGCCCTGTCCTCCTTTTCATATGGTCACCCTAGGTAAAAGAGTACCAGCGGGTTGATCTGACGTTGCACTTCAGTGCCGGCCTGTGGGATTCCAGCAGCTTTATCTCCAGCGTCCTGGAGCAGCTGCTGTTAATTAGTCCCCAGTCTCCTGGCAGGCTTTTCCCCTTAAACGGGCCAACACTCTTATTTATTTATTACATTTCTATACCTCCCAATAGCCGGGGCGCTCTGGGTGGTTCACAAAAATTAAAAACATTCAAAGTATAAAACAACAGTATAAAACCGTAATATAAAATACAATATAAAAGCTCAACCAGATAAAAACAGCAGCAATGCAAAATTACAAATTTAAAACACCAAGTTAAAATTTATAGACTGTTAAAATGCTGGGAGAATAAAAAGGTCTTCACCTGGCGTCTAAAAGCGTATAATGTAGGTGCCAAGCGAACCTCCTTAGGGTGCTCATTCCACAGCCGGGGTGCCACAGCAGAGAAGGCCCTCCTCCTGGTAGCCACCTGCCTCACTTCCTTTGGCAGGGGCTCACAGAGAAGGACCTTAGGGTCCGGACAGGTACATATGGGAGGAGGCGTGCCTTCAGATAACTCTTCTCCATTGCTCTTTTACATTAAGCCTCCTTCGCTCTGCAGGGGTAAATGGAACTTGGTCCTCTGAATCAGACAGAGGGGCTGTGGCAGGGCATTGATCATTCTCTGGCAGTGAGGGCTCCGGGGCTATTTCTGTGCTAGGACCCTCACACAGATCTGCCACCTCTCCTTCCTCTTCATCCTCAGACGAATCTGAGGGAAGCATGACACTCCAGCACACCATGTCGAAGGAATGGACTTGTGCTTAGTCTGTTGAATAGACTTTTCAGTGCTCCAACCCCACCCTCATTGCCCACAGAAACAGAGCCCAGCCCATGAAACAGTAAATCAGTAAATCACTAGACAACAAATCCAGAGCGGGGGATGGGGGAGGATCCCAGCAGATCTCTGTTTTAAGGAACTGGAGATGCACAGCTGTGCGTTATCAATATCAAAGTAAAGGAAAACAGATCCTCCAGAAATGCAAACAGGTGGAATTTTGCATTGGTGGAGTATCAAGAGAACCCTCTTCAGATCCACACGCCTGTTCGTTGGATGGAGATGTTCATGTGCCACAGAAACAAGAGTTTAGACACAACTGGCAGGCGTATCCCTTACTAGTTTCAGTCATGATGGAGAGCAATTTTCTTCTTTGCAATTTAAAGTACTGTGTAGGCTTCAAAACTAGGGTGACCATATTTTGGAAAACAAAAAGGAGGACAACATGGTCGCCCCCAAGGGGGCGTGTCCAGCACCAAGGGGGCGTGCCCACCCGAACATAGCCTTGGTCACAAGTCTGATTTTACAGCACACATTTAAGACAAATCTCTTCTTCATAACATCTTAATGTTAAAATCACTGAAATAAAGAACAAGTGAGAGATTCAATGTATCTGAAATTAACTTCACTCACTCCTACTTTTGTAGGTTTTGCTGTACTTTGAAGCTTTTGCTATACTCTTTGTGTTATTTTATTTATTTATGTATTTATTTATTTATTTTATTACATTTATATACCGCCCCACAGCCGAAGCTCTCTGGGCGGTTTACAACAATTAAAAATAGTAAACATTAAAAGTATACAAAAATTTAAAAAACATAAAAACAGTATAAAAACAACAGTATAAAAAGTGTTACATTCTCCCCTTCCCTCAAATATTTTTTCTGACTGTATCTTCACTCATTGCAAGCTGCTGTTGTTGTTAACAGGGTTTGCTACTGGCCCCAGATCTGTTTCAAATTTGGTATGGCTAAAGCTCTACCTAAAAGCTATCATGGTGCCAACTTTCAGCTCTTTATCTTTAAAAATGACAGTTTAAAAAATAATAATTTTAAAACCTCATTTTTTAAAAAATTCCTAAAAAATCAATGGATGAATGGATCTCTTTCAAATTTGGTGTGGCTAAAGCTCTACCTAAATCCTATCATGGTACAAAGTTTCATCGCTTTATCTTTAAAAATGACGATTTTAAAAATAATAATTTTAAAACCTCAATTTTTAAAAAATTCTTAAAAAATCAATGGATGAACGGATCTGTTTCAAATTTGGTGTGGCTAAAGCTCTACCTAAGTCCTTTCATGGTGCAAAGTTTCATCTCTTTATCTTTAAAAATGACAATTTAAAAAATAATAATTTTAAAACCTTAATTTTTAAAAAATTCCTAAAAAATCAGTGGATGAACAGATCTGTTTCAAATTTGGTATGACTAAAGCCCTTCCTAAGAGCTACCATTGTGCCAAGTTTCATGTCTTTATCTTAAAAAATGATGGAGTTATAAGCATTTTTGTTAATTCCCATTAGAGCTGCTCTTTGTAAAAAATCCGGATTTCCCTCCCCCTCCCGGATTTACCGGCTTACAGTAGAAATCCGGTCATATGGTCACCCTACTGCTAACACCAGAACTGGACACAATACTCTAGATGAGGCCTAACCAGGGCCGAATAGAGAGGAACCAGTACTTCACGCGATTTGGAAGCCATACTTCTATTAATGCAGCCCAAAATAGCATTTGCCTTTCTTGCAGCCATATTGCACTGTTGGCTCATATTCAGCTTGTGATCTACAACAATTCCAAGATCCTTCTTGTTTGTAGTATATATTATTGTATATCGCCTCGGGTAGTCACGGAGTGGAAGAAGAGGAGATTGGAAAATATACTAAATAACCCTACACCTACTTACTAAGGAGTAAGCCTTAAATTGACAGTGCTTACTTCTGAGTAGACATGGATAGGAATACACTGTAAATGTCATTTGTGAACCCAAAGAATGAGATTCTTTGGTGGCATTTCCTTCTACACACACACACAGCGCCTGCCTTTCTTCCCCTCTCCTGGGAAACTTTCTGTTTCGACATCTAAAATGTATTTTAACAGCGTACGCTAGGAACACCCGCTTTCTCCTTTGCTCGTCCTAGCTATGCTCCTGCAAAACACGGTTGCGAAAGGTTGGAACGTCATCCGCCGAACGATTCCCCCGGTGAAAACCTTTGCAGCGGCAAATTCATTCGCTGAATATTCATCTCAAATACATGAATATTCAGGACAGACGTGGAGAAGAGATAGAAATTCCTGGGGCACAGACACCAAAAACTGGACGACAAGGCCATTGCCAGTGTGGTCATAGTCTGGGGTGAGCTGGGAGCTAGGCGTGGGTGGAGAAATGTGTTTGGTTCTTCTTCTTCTTCTTCTTCTTCTTCTTCTTCTTCTTCTTCTTCTTCTTCTATTATTATTATTATTATTATTATTATTATTATTATTATTATTATTATTATTTCTATACCACCCCATAGCCAAAGCTCTCTGGGCGGTTTACACAAGATTAAAAACAATTAAAAACAATATACAGAATTTAAAAACCACATAAACATACATCACAGAAACATATATCTAAAAACAACTATAAAAACAGACCCAGGATCGATGAAACTCGTCACTTATTGCTAAAGGCCTGGGGAAAGAGAAAAGCTTGAACCTACGCTGAAAAGATAGCAATGTGGGCACGAGGCGGGCCTCGTTGGGGAGAGCATTCCATAATTGGGGGGCCACCACAGAGAAGGTCCTGTCCCTTATTGCCATTCTCTGAGCTTTGCTTCTTTGCGAGATCATATAATAATAATCATAGAATCATAGAATAGCAGAGTTGGAAGGGACCTACAAGGAATCCACCCTAAAGCATCCCCGACAGATGCTTGTCCAGCTGCCTCTTGAAGGCCTCTAGTGTGGGAGAGCCCACAACCTCCCTAGGTAACTGATTCCATTGTTGCACTGCTCTAACAATCAGGAAGTTTTTCCTGATGTCCAGCCGGAATCTGGCTTCCTTTAACTTGAGTCCATTATTCTGTGACCTGCACTCTGGGAGGATCGAGAAGAGATCCTGGCCCTCCTCTGAGTGGCAACCTTTTAAGAGATCCTGGTTGCCCTCCTCTGAACACGCTCCAGCTTGTCTGCGTCCTTCTTGAATTGTGGAGCCCAGAACTGGACGCAATACTACTACTACTACTACTACTACTAATAATAATAATTTTATACCACTGGGTATATTAACATCTCTAAGCGGCACACATTAAAATACCATATCATCACATTGTAAAGTATTATTAGAATATTAATACTATTATATTCAGTATGTTACAAGGTAGCTTCTGTGAGCAGTACTGACTCCATTTTGAAGCGACCCAAAACCCCACCTACAGACTGAGAGCGTTCACAGAAGGCCTAGGTCAAGTAACCATTTCCTGATAGACTTCTTCAAATGCATGCCCCAGAGACAAACTAAGCAGAGTATGAATGCTGGATAGCAAGAGTCATACCTGGTCATACACCTGCTAATGCAGCCCTGTGGCTGAACTTCAGGCTGCATCAAGTACAACTATCATCCCAAATCACCCTCTTTTGTTCCCATAGCAAGCCGATCTTTAGATAAGATCATACAAAAACCCTCAAGTTGAAGGGAAGGGTGGAGGCTAGCTCTCTCGCTCTCTCTTGAACCAGCAACACAGGGCATACTAGACTTTCCAAAGCACCATGGGTGAGTGCTTTGCCTCGCTGTATTCTTTGCCTCTTCACCTAAGACCAGGAGTTCCCCAAGGAAAGGTATATTGCCTTTAAAGATTCCCACTACTCTTTCCCCTGCTGTCTCTGTGTGTATTCTCTTAAGTCTAGGGCATATGAAAAGGAGGACAGGACTCCTGTATCTTTAACAGTTGCATAGAAAAGGGAATTTCAGCAGGTGACATTTGTGTATATATGGACAACCTGGTGAAATTCCCTCTTCATCACAACAGTTAAAGGTGTAGGAGCTATACTAGAGTGACCAGATTTAAAAGAGGGCAGGGCTCCTGTAGCTTTAACTTTTGTGATGAAGAGGACATTTCACCAGGTTCCCCATATATACAAATGACACATGCTGACATTTCCTTTTCAATATAACTGTTAAAGATACAGGAGCCCTGTCCTCTTTTTCATAGGGTCACCCTATACAGCCCTGTCCTCCTTTTCATAGGGTCACCCTACTTAAGTCTCAAAAAGTCTATTTTTCAGTCTTGAAACTGCTTCTAAGCCTCTACTTGCTCAGCTAATTTCCCCAAAACTAGCTTGTGCCTTTGTATTTGTTTCAGCCTCAATAAATCTGCCATTGTGGCGTTATCCCCTTCAGTGCTGTAAGTTTCTTGAGTAAGTATCGCCTTACTTAGCCACAGACGCTCTATTGCCAAGGGTGTGAGTCTCATTAGAACGTGTGCAAGTCTGTACACGAGTCTAATGAGAGCACATCACGTAACTAATAATAATAATAATAATAATAATAATAATAATAATAATATCTGGTCAAGAGAGCCCTGCCCTTTTGACCAGATGGAAAAGAGGGCAAGGCTCCTGCAGCTTGAACTGTTGTGACGAAGAGGGGATTTCACCAGGTGCTGCAGGCGTACAAATGACATGTCATGAAACTCCCTTTTCTATACAACCCTTGAAGATATAGGAGCCCGGTCCTCCTTTCCATAGGGTCACCCTAAGCCTACTTCCTGCTATGCCTGAAAATTCTCTCTGGAGGGTTGTAGGACTTATTTATTTATTGTTGCATTTATATCCCACCTTTTTTCCACCTTAAGAAACCCAAGGCGGCATACCTAAACCTCCTCCTCTCCATGTTATCCTCACAACAACAACCCTGTGAGGTAGGTTGGCCTGAGAGTCTGTGACTGGCCCAAAGTCACCCAGTGGGTTTCCTCGGCTGAACGGGGACTCGAACCCAGCTCTCCTCAGACCAATGCTCTAACCACTACACCACACTGGGTCTTTTTCCCCCCTGTGTCAACATGCATGAGATTGCACCATAAAACCTCCTCCTGGCACCAGTTTCAAGTTTACCTCTCTTTTTAAAATAATAATAATAATAATAACAACAATAATAATAATAATTCTTCAAAACCACCTAGCCAACTTGATCAACGGCTTCCTGTGTAAACCACAAGGACATGTTTCGTTTCTCAAAGTCTGCATTTATTTATTTTTTAAAAAGAGTCTGAATTTTCGAAAGCGTTTCTCAGAAATGTCAAACGTCTGTCGCGGCTGAGTTCTCCATCCTGTCATTGAAGCACCTGGGTGTGAGTCAGCTTTGATCAATTTAGTTATCCGAGAAAGTGTCGGTGCGGTCAGATTTTCTTTCTGAACAACGAGGCGACTAAAACTGAGAGGCTACAATGAAACTCTAACTCCCATCATCGCAAGGGAGAGGGCCTTTTCGGTGGTGGCCCCCTGACTGTGGAATGATCTCCCTGATGAGGCTCGCCAGGTGCCAACACGGTTATCTTTCAGGTGCCAGGTCAAGACTTTTCTCTTCTCCCAGGCATTTTATTTATTTATTTATTTATTACATTTTCTATACCGCCCAATAGCCGAAGCTCTCTGGGCGGTTCACAAAAATTAAAACCACAATAAAACAACCAACAGGTTAAAAGCATAATTACAAAATGCAGTATAAAAAGCATTTAACAGTATTTAACTAAGTTTGTTTTTTAACGGACCCCAGGACTGTTGTTTTTAAATGGATACCGTTGTTTTTATACTGTTTATGTTTCTGATGGTTTAAAATTTTTTATGCTTTTTAATGTTCACTGTTTTTAACTTTTGTAAACCGCCCAGAGAGCTTCGGCTATGGGGGCGGTATAAATGTAATCAATCAATCAATCAATCAATCCCCAGCTAGCATCTGGAGGGCACAAGGTTGAGCAAGCCTGACCTAGGTACACCCGTACCCTGGCTATGGGTCCGCACAACACGCCGACCCACACTCCGTGGGTTGTTTGTTGAAACATGGGTTGGTGCGTTGTCTGAACCCAGGGCGTTTTCTGCAGCATGGCTTAATTTTCTCCACCTTGAGAACCCATGGTTCATTGCTGGGCTGCTCAAGGGGGTTAATGAGCCACCCCGCTGAAAATGCGCTGCATTCAGACAATGCAACAACCCACGGTTCAACAACACCCCACACCCAACCACTGAGTCTGGGCTAGAGTATCGACACCCACCAACTGGTGCCTGTTTTCCTCTTGAATCATGTGAATTCTCCGAAAAGGGAGGAAGAAGGACGTCCGGAGGGAGGGACGAGGCAGCGAAGAGCTTCGCTTCGCACTCTGAGCAGGAACTCTTTCTGTTTGAACTTCTCCTTCGATGGGTAGACAGGTGGCCTATGTCCCCTGCCCTTCGTCCCCGACAGGTTCTATGGACGTCAACATGTCAAACAAGAAAAAAATGCTAATTTGTGGCCTCTTCCAAGCCATTGGGTGGTTCCTATTTATCATCTTCTTGGGTTTGTACATCTCGGAATGGCTTTCGGAGCCGTCCGTCCGACTGGCCGAATGCCAGTCAGAGCTACAGAACCAGAGCTCTCAGACTCAGGCTCGGATCGCGTCCCTCAGGCAGTGTATGGAGGCCATGGAGAAGGAGAAGAAGAAGGACGAAGAGGAAGGCGGCAGGCTGAGAGTCCAACTGGTGAACGCCAACCAGAGCATGGATGAGATGAAAGGGCGTTGGGACGCCTGCCAATACCAGCTGGTAAATGCTTTGTATTCTCTTGACTTCACTTCAGAATGAGACGTATTCGCGGAGGGAAAACGCAGCCGCGCAAACACAGGCCTCAGGGAATGTATCGGCTGTTTGATTATTATCGCACCTTCCCTACCAATGTGTGTGGTTCCCTGAACACATTCGATACTCACAACAACCCTGGGAGGTAGGTCAGGTTGGGAATGAATGACTGGCTCAAGATGACCCCGGAGGGATTTGAACGCAATTCTCTTAACATCTCTTGGTCGGATGCTTTAACCACTATGACGCACGGCCTGGTGCTCTCGGTTAGACAAGGGCCCGTGGACAGAAAGTTGCAAGGCGGAAAGGGAGGCAGAAGAAGTTCATTGATTTATTATTTGTTAAAAAACTTGCTAGCCTCCACCCTTTCCTTGCTAGCTAAACCCGCCTCTACTCTGAGGAGGAGGACCGCCGTGCCCTCTTCTTCTCCCTGCTATAAATGGTATGGGTCTCCCACGCCCCCTTGGGCCGCCTCCCCGGCCCCTTCCTGAATAGAGGTAGTGTGCCTGTGTCAGCGCGGCTGCAAGCATCGAAGCTTCTTCGCGCCTCTCTTTCTTACGCTTCTCACTCTCTCTATCTTCTCTACCATTGAAAATGTATTTGGCTGTGGTGACAATTTGAGAAACAGAGTTTCTTTGCCACCCTGGCTGATGTAATTTGAAATATTCCTTAATGCCAGTCGCTGCTTGATCAACAAACAAACTAACCACCAATGCTGCATTTGTTCAGCCTCCGGATCGATTCCTCCCCATGTCCTCAGCCCTTTTTGAAACCGTGCCATAAAATCGGCTGGGCTCTCGATTTTTTTCTTGGGTAATGGTTTTTTACTTTTGACCAATTGATGGTTTTCCATCCCATGTCCTGTAGCACTGTCAGAGCTCTTTGGTTCAATGTATCTAACGGTCCCTTTTGGGCATCGCTGTTTGGGTTTATTGGGGATGCTACAGGAAAAGATGTGACTACAGTTCCAGCTCCATCTGCTAGAGGGGTGGCTGTCAAATTAGCGGTGAGTCTTCGGCAAAAATCCTGATATTGGGTAGGTTTTAAAACCGAACTTAGGAGATGAGCCAGATCGCTTGGGGTTGGCTTATACATATCAATAATCAGTTTAAATTGGCTCACCGCTCTGTCTGGATCTTCATACAAGTCTGGGTGTTTTTGGCCCACAGAACTAGGTCTTTTGTCTTAAATGGTACATAAGTCCAGTGGGTCAGATGATTAATTTGTGCTGGTATTTCCGCATTGTTGGCAGTAGCCGGCTGTATAGGGCGTACTACTAAAGACTGGGGCACTAGCATTAATGGAGTCTGCATGGTAACATATTCAGGCTCCGGAAGTGAAGGGAGTGGTACCACGGTTGCAACACTGGAGGTGCCATTTTGAGTATTCGGCGCCTCTTTAGCAGACTCACCCAATGCACACTGATAAGCTGTTGGCGGAGCACTAGGGCCAGGACTTTTAATATGTTCTGCTCTTTTATAGGCAACATCTGCCCACAGATACCAGTAGTCCATTTGGCCAGGGCGAGATTCTTCTAAGACATGTCTCAATGATCTTAAAACTCCTTGATTGAAAGAACCAATTTCTGGCCATGAATGACTCAGCAATGGCCACTTATTAACACACAATATAAGCATACGTTTCTTTGACAATCCTGCCATGCCAGGCAGTTTCCCTTTTTCCTACTGTTCACACATGACACTGAGTGGACTCCCACTCGGAATACTCTGACCTTGACCCATTTTGAACAAATTTTCTCCTCTTGTCCTTTGTCACGACAAGTTTAATTGGTGATTACCACGCCAGATAATCAAGTCACCACGCCGGGTGACTATGGGTCACTCTTAATTAATTTCTACTTTGCCGAGTAGATTTATTACCACGCCGGGTAAATGTGTCACCACGCCGGATGACTATAGGTCAGTAAGATTTATTACCACGCCGGGTAAATGTGTCACCACGCCGGATGACTTAAAAATTCCTAAATTTCTAAGGGCCCTCTAAGATTTTTAAGAATAAAAGGTTCATCTCACCTGTCAGGAGCCTCGTCCTTTGATGGAAGCGGAGGAAGACACGTCCCGCCGACGGCTGTGACTTGTAGAAATATCTACCGGGCGCCCACTGGGCCGCAGCGGGGCGAGCCGGCCTCGCGCGACCAGTCGGACTTTCTGCTCCTGGCTGGCTCGCCAATTGATGTGGATGATGGGTTAGGTTGTCCAACCGGACTTATCTCCAAGTGAGACAGAACCAGGTATTCTTAAGAGTTGTTTATTGTATCGATACAGAGACAGGTCATACACGCAAGAGCATCACCCAGCTCCAACTAACTTGGGAGGATGTGGTATAGAGATAGTTATACATCAAGGTACAGGATGCATGCGTATAGCTGACAGAGCCTCTCCGGGCTGCTGCTACGTTCGCCTTACAGCAGTTACTTTGCTCCATATATGGCCAGCTGTGCATTCAGGTAGCCTGATTGGTTACCAAGTGTCTATAGGACATGATCAGGGCCTTCAGATGATACAGACCCCCACATCAAAGCCAGCAAGATCTGAGGGTTGAAACCAGGAAGCAAGAGGCAAAGGAGGAAGCCAGGAGGCACAGGCCAAGGGATAAAGCCAGCAAGATCTGAGGGTTGAAACCAGACAGCAAGAGCCAAAGGAGGAAGCCAGGAGGCACAGGCCAAGGGATAAAGCCAGCAAGAACTGAGGGTTGAAACCAGACAGCAAGAGCCAAAGGAGGAAGCCAGGAGGCACAGGCCAAGGGATAAAGCCAGCAAGAACTGAGGGTTGAAACCAGACAGCAAGAGCCAAAGGAGGAAGCCAGGAGGCACAGGCCAAGGGATAAAGCCAGCAAGAACTGAGGGTTGAAACCAGACAGCAAGAGCCAAAGGAGGAAGCCAGGAGGCACAGGCCAAGGGATAAAGCCAGCAAGATCTGAGGGTTGAAACCAGACAGCAAGAGCCAAAGGAGGAAGCCAGGAGGCACAAGCCAAGGGATAAAGCCAGCAAGATCTGAGGGCTGAAACCAGACAGCAAGAGGCAAAGGAGGAAGCCAGGAGGCACAGGCCAAGGGATAAAGCCAGCAAGATCTGAGGGTTGAAACCAGACAGCAAGAGCCAAAGGAGGAAGCCAGGAGGCACAGGCCAAGGGATGAAGCCAGCAAGATCTGAGGGTTGAAACCAGGAAGCAAGAGGCAAAGGAGGAAGCCAGGAGGCACAGGCCAAGGGATGAAGCCAGCAACTCAAGCGCCAAGGACTGAAGCCAGGCACCAAGAGCTGGCAGGCCACATGAACACAACCAATCAGAAAGGGGTCATGTGACATGGTGGCACATGTCAGCATGCCGCACGCTGCGATTCCGAACTACGGCTCCCAAGATGCACCTCGAAATTGCACATGCGCAAAACCTGAGGTTTCACATTTCAAAGAGAACTTGGCAGCCAGTTCAATCTTGAGCCTAGGAATGGAACAAGTCTTCCTACAAGCACAAACACACACACACACACTTTTCGACACTCTGGCTTCATGGGAAATATGGGTGGCTCCCATTTCAGAGTGAAGTGGTGCTGCCCCCTGCTGGCCAACCTGTGGAAAGAGAGCTGCCGGTTTGCGATTCCAACTGTTGCTTGGTAAAGAGGACTAGCCTCTTTGTGGAATTTTGGCCGGCCGGTGAAAATGATATTGTTTCGTCAAAACATCAAGACTGAATGCCACTCTCCGTTTTGATCCCCAGTTTCAAAATGCATTTTAGGACATATTTAGCCTTTATATACGTATGGAATCATAGAATCGTAGAGTTGGAAGGGGCCTACAAGGCCATCGAGTCCAACCCCCTGCTCAATGCAGGAATCCACCCTGCAGCGTACCTGACAGATGCTTGTCCAGCTGCCTCTTGAAGGCTTCTAGTGTGGGAGAGCCCACAACCTCCCTAGGTCACTGGTTCCATTGTCATACTGCTCTAACAGTCAGGGCGTTTTTCCTGATGTCCAGCTGGAATCTGGCTTCCTGTCACTTGAGCCCCTTAATCCGTGTCCTGCACTCTGGGAGGATCGAGAAGAGATCCTGGCCCTCCTCTCTGTGACAACCTTTTAAGTATTTGAAGAGTGCTCTCATGTCTCCCCTCAATCTTCTCTTCTCCAGGCTAAACATGCCCAATTCTTTCAGTCTCTCTTCATAGGGCTTTGTTTCCAGACCCCTGATCATCCTGGCTGCCCTCCTCTGAACACGCTCCAGCTTGTCTGCGTCCTTCTTGAATTGTGGAGCCCAGTGTTAGACAAGTTCTTTGCCCTTACGAACGAGATCCAATTCAGCCCCTAAGAACGACTCCACACTTTCCAGCGACAGAGGGTTCAAAAGCGCTTTATTGATTATAATCAAGATCTGAGAGTCTTGAAAGCAACAGTCAGACAAAGAATTGGAAATTCAGCACAGCTTTTCAAGCCTGAAAGGGGCAGTGCCCCATAGCAATATTAACCAATCAGAACGTAGCCCCAGAGCTTCTTATCTTCTGCAAAACAATCCCTTTGTAACAGTAAGTTACTGCAAGTTAACTTTCTGCCTGGAGCCATGAAGCTATTGTTTTGGTTAGATAAGACAGTTACATGAAGACACCCTTGAAGACGCCCTGCTACGTGACATTTCGCCTGGTGTGTAATGGATACTTTACAGCTTCCTTTAGAAAATGGAGGTGGTTATGCTAACATAGCGTGACCATATTTTGGAACCCCAAAAGGAGGACAACAGGGCTCAAGGAGGCGTGCCCAACCCAACCTGCTCAGCCCCCAAGGCGGGCCCATCCTGACATGACCGGCCCCCAGGGGGCGTGGCCTTCGCCACATGTCTGATTTTACAGCTCACAATTAAGACAAACGTGTTCTACAAAACAGGTTAATGTTAAAACCACTGAAATAAAGTGAGCCATTCAATGTATCTGAAATTAACATGAATTTTTAGTTGCTGTAAACATTTCTTTGTGGAGGCTCTTTTTGCTGTCCTCATAGCAGATCAATGCAAAAGAAAATCTATAATTTTCCATTTTTCTAAAGAAAACAGGTCCTGGATTAGAAAAAACAAAGGCTAAAGCGCACTGGGGTTAGGACCTGGTACACAACTGCTAGACTAAACAGAAAATGGGGAACTGACAGTAAAGAAAGAAATGTCCTACAACTCCCAGCACTGCACAGACAGCATGCAAAGGATTGTGCCCTAACCAAAAGCGAGCCTCACTGAGATTAACAGGACTCATTCCCAGACAAGGGTGGAGAAAGAAAAGAGGAAGAATGATTGGGTCACTGCAGCAATCTTTTCTCAGGCCCATTCAATGTGATTGAATATTGAGCAAGAAAGAGCGTCTCTCTTTAAAACATTGTAACACTTGAGATGTAATATAAACTAGATTTTCACAATTTCTATTAAAGGTCTTGCTCCAGGCATAGCCTTTTGCAGATTTTTATCTGTACAATAGTGGGAGAACTGGTGAGAAGCACCCACCATAAGGCCTCAGTGTTGAGTTCCTACCAAACTCTGTTACGACCACTATCAAAGCATCTGACTACAAGTTACAAGAGTTAGGTTTTATTTATTTATTTATTTATTTATTTATTTATTCATTCATTCCATTTATATCCCACCATTTTCCCTCTAAGGAACCCAAAGCAGTGTACATAATCCTCCTCTCCATTTTATCCTCACAACAACAAGCCTGCGAGGTAGGATGGGCTGAGAGTCTGTGACTGGCCCCAAAACACCCAGTGAGCTTCCATGGCTGAGTGTAGACTAGAACCCAGATCTTCCGACTCTCAGTCCGACACTCTAGCCACTACACCCCAAACCACAAGTCAGACATTTATATGCTAGCAATATTAAAGGGATAGTCAGTGTGAAGTTCAGGTTAATTCTGGTTCACTTTGTGTGAATGACTAGGCAGTGTAGCCTAATCCTACTCAGAAGTAAGTTCAATGGAGTTTAGTGAACACAAAAGAAGACGAAGCGCTCCATCTGCTTTTCTTCCCCTCTGCTCCCCTTTCTCCAGCAAGTGCAACTCGCTCCTGTCAAGGGAGGTTTGCCATAGGATTACATTGGCCTAAAGAAATGTCTATAACTTTTTTATTTTTAATGATATAAAAATGAAATTTGGTGAGCTTACAGATACCTTGGAGATGCTTAAGCATTTCCAATTTTAGACAGATATGTCCATCAGTTTTCTTGCAATGAATTTTTTAAAATGTGAGTTCCAGTCACTTCAAAGTGCTATAACTTCCTCATTTTTCAAGAAACACACATGTAACTTTGCATTGTGATAGAACCTAAGCGGGGCTTGATACATGGCAATTTTGAAGCACATATGTTCATCCACTGATTTTTAAGATTTTACCCTCAAACCATCCCCCCATTTACAAAAATGCATTTATCACCATCATTTTTTAAGGTAAACACACATAACTTGGCAACCGGATAGCTTCTAATTATATCCTTAGGAATGGCAATTTTGAAGCACATGGCTTCATCTGCTACTTTTTAGGTTTTTAAAAAATGTTTGAGTTTTTAAAATTATTCTTTAAAAATACGCTGTCATTTTTCAAGCTACACACCTGAAATATTGCAGCATGATAGAACCTAAGTAGGGCTAGATGCATGGCAATTTTGAAGCAAATAGGTTCATCCGCTGGTTTTTAGTAGTTTTTTAAAAAGTTTTACCATTCTCCTTTTACAAAAATGCATTCATCTCTGTCATTTTTAAAGGTAAAGCCATGTAACTAGGCACCATGATAGCCTTTAAATATGGTAGGTCTTTATAAGGGCTTGATGCATGGCAATTTTGAAGCATATAGGTCCATCCGCTGATTTTTAGTGATTTTTAAAAAGTTTTAGCCAAGTTCAGAAAGCTCTGTGTGTATTGGCAGCCGACAAGTTCTTAAATAAATTAGAAACTTCCTCTCAGCAGGAGTGTTAACCACTTCAAAGGAACACAGGCAATACTAAGACAGGGAGGCCCAGTGGTTTGGCCCAGTATTAGGGGAATTCCAACACATTCACCTGCGGCAGCAAGTGGGCTATCACCTTTCTTGCAGGGGGAGGGGTACTACCGAACAGAAGATCCAGCAGAGACAACCAGCTCAAAAATATGTATTGATTTATTAGTATTTATAGAAGTTTTAAATCAACAGATTTCAGTGTAATGAACCAAAAACATAAAAACATAAACATATAAAAACTACGTTGGGAATGCAATGCTGACATCAACTGATGTGTCTTCTTCACAGCAGAACCCAGAGAGGATTGGAGAATGTCCCGGATCCCTCAGGAGAGTGGAGTGTACATACTGAAACAAAACCTCTGCCTAGCCCACGTCGCGAACCGTCTAGCTGCCATGCCAACTCCTCAGCCGAAACAAGTGCCGACCAGCCTGCCGAAGGTGGTGGAGGCCTTCTTCCAAGGCCCGTGATTGAAAGAAGGGCCCCTTGGCCGAAGCCAGTACAGGGCCCTTGTCAAATGCCAGTAGAGAAGCCTGTGCCGCCTCCAACAACGGTACAGAAGCAGTTGCCGCCTCCTGTGCGGAGCCCAGATATCACCAGGTGGCCAGAGCCACCCCACACGTCTACCCCGAAGCCGGTGCCTCCCCGTCTGCAGAGCCTAGTGACAACTTCGCCGCCGAAGCCACACCTGACATCTCTCCCGACATCGATGGCGGCCTGCGTGGAAAAGGCCGTGGCAAAGCCAGGGCTGACCGATGGACCCAAGATGGATATAATCAATCCTATGGCACTCTGGAAAAATGAAGGCATAACATGTTAGTCTTCCATTCAGACAAAAGGGTTTTCAAGTGATTCTGTGGAAGAAACTTAAATTATCTTGACTAAGGAGGAATACGGCCCTGAAATGGACTTTGTTGCCTAAACCGTCTTCTCTGTTTCATACCTTGCCAGTAGAGATTCCTGGAAATGAGTTCAAACGTTGGCAACAAGCTCTAGCCATTTCAGTGGAGGGGGCAAGCGCATCCGTGTCAATCAAGCGACTCTCTTCCAGCCAACTAAACTAGGGGGGTTGGGTGTCCCAAATCTTAGGCTGTACCATGATGCCTTTCAATTGAGGCAACTACTCCAAATAATTAGGAACAAGACCGCAATCCCGTGGGTGTCAATTGAAAGCGCCCCCTGCATCCCTACGATCAGGGCGATCCCCTTTCTTCCAACACTGAAAAAACATGTACAAACCATTAAAAACCCGTTTTTGAAAGCAAATGTCAAGCTTTGAGCAAAATGGGCAAAATGGTTTGCAACAACCCCTTCCCCCTAACCCTGATTTATCAATAGGAATCCTGGCGAATCCTTACAAATGTCGTAGTCTCGTCACTGACCTGTGCGGCGGCTTTGGATAGTAAAGCCGCGTTGGCCTGGACGAAGTCGAAGGTGGTGGGTTGGGTCCATCGGTCTTTTGCCAAGGCGTCTCTCTCGCTTTTGCCGGAGCGGCCTTTCCGACGCAGGTCGCCTTTGACTTTTGGAGAGATGCCCGGTGTGGCTTCTTTGGCGAAGTTGCTCCTCGGCTCTGCGTTGGGGGGGTCACCGGCTCCAGGGTAGTCACGTATTGTGGGTTGACCCACAAGGTGATAATTTCTGGGGTCCGCACACGAGGCGGCACCGGCTTCTGTACCGTTGTTGGCGGCGGCACAGGCTCCTCTACTGGCACTCCTCGAAGGAAGAAATTGTTAGTTCTTTCGGGCCTCGGCAAGGAGGCCTCCACCAACTTGGGCAGTCTGGACGGCACTTTTGTCAGCTGATACGTTGGCCATGGTTTTGCTTGAAACAGAGTGGTTTTACGGCTCCACTCATCACGACGTGGGCTTGGCAGAGGTGTTTCCTTGGCAGAGGTCATTCCTCTCTCCTGAGGGATCCGGGGCAGTCTGAAATCCTCTCTGGATTCTGTTGGGAAGAAGACACATCAGTTTATGGAAGCGTTCTCTGTGTAATTCATCCTACACTATACATACAATCTATAGCCGGTGCCAGACTACTTTGAGCCCTAGGCAAGGTGAGCTACTTGCACTCCCCCCCCCCCAAATGGCCAACTTTGATTTTTAAGAACAGATCTTCTGTAGAAAAAATAAAAAGCACAAAACTTGAACTTATTCTGTTTTTTCTTAAAACAGCTAATTGGTATAAAACGGTGACCCTTAAAGGGCAGTACGGCGCCCCTCTGAGGTCTGCGCCCTAGGCGGCTGCCTAGTGGGCCTAATGGTAGCACCGGCCCTGCTTCTCCCAATACGTTGACCATTTCTTGCACCCCTTCGTGGCACAAATGCTTTCATATTTAAGAGAAAACTTTGATTTCATCTATAAAATAGAGGGTAAATATATTCCGCCCGATGCCATTATGGCAATTTTCGATGTCAATTCCCTCGATGCTACCCCCCATATTGAGGCACGCAATACTGTTGAATGGTATCTCAAGAAACGGGATAATCTTTCTCCACCTACCTATGTCCTATTAGAACTTACTGAGATCATATTAGAAAAAAACTATTTTAGGTTTGATGAAAAACAATTCCTGCAGATTCGAGACGTTGCCATGGGAAGCCCTTTTGCCCCTAGTGCGGCCAATTTAATCATGGCACGGCTGGAAGAGGATTTTATCTCTCATCCGGCTCAAAACCCCTTCTATAAGGAAATACTATTCTATAAACGATACATAGACGATATTTTTTAAATTTTTGCAAATCCACATAGTTTCATTGACTTTTTAACCTGGATCAATACTATAGCAACATCAAATTTTCCTCTCATCAAGATAGAAATGAGACTGCCTTTTCGGATACGTGGGTTTACTGCCATTCTGATCACTTATATCTAAAAAAGTTTATAAAACCAACAGACAGAAATTCTTTCTGACATTATTCCTCATTCCATCTTCCACATCTAAGAAAAAATTTCTTACCTGCCATGATGTTGAAAGGCCACCACTCTGGAAAGTTTCCCTAATGCTGAGTCTCACAGCTGCAGTCCTTACCGTCCCAAAGTCCGGTAAGGAATAGGCCACACACTTGCAATGATGTAAACCTGTTTATTGCTGTTCCCATGGTAACCTGGGATTTGTGAGGCGGGCTCAAGGGAAATATTCAAAGTGGGATATGGTGATGAAAGACGGTGTCATAGCAGAAGGTAGGGTGACCATATGGAAAGGAGGCCAGGGCTCCTGTATCTTCAACCGTTTTAGAGAAAAGGGAATTTCCCTTTTTGTCTCAACAGTGAAAGCTGCAGGAGCTATACTAGAGTGACCAGATACAAAAGAGGGCAGAGCTCCTGCAGGCTGAACTGTTTGATGACAAGGAAATTCCATCAGGTACTCCATGCATACAAATGACACCTGCTGAAATTCCTTTCCCTCTACAATTTTTACAGAAGCCCTGTCCTTCCTTTTCATAGAGTCACCCTACAGAAGGCAGAAGAGCAGACCAAGGGCTAAGAATTCAGCTAGGCAGGGAAGAGAGTTAGTGGTTCACAGACTCCCTGTATCTGTCTGTCGAAGAGTCAGTGATCTCCATCTTGACCTCTAGAGAGCAAGGCCTAGTCTGAGATGGCTGAGATAGTTCAAAGAGAATCACTTGAAAGCCCTTTTGTTTGAATGGAAGACTAACATGTTATGCCTTCAGGTTTCCAGAGTGCCATAGTTAGGGTGACCATATTTTGGAAACCAAAAAGGAGGACAACATGGCCGCCCCATGGGGGTGTGCCCACCAACATGTCCAGCCCCCAAGGGGGCGTGCCCACCAACATGTCCAGCCCCCAAGGGGGTGTGCTCACCAGCATGCCCAGCCCCCAAAGGGGCGTGCCCACCCAAACATGGCCTTGGTCACAGGTCTAATTTCACAGCACACAATTAAGACAGACCTGTTCTACATTACATCTTAATGTTAAAATCATAGAATAGCAGAGTTGGAAGGGGCCTACAAGGCCATCGAATCCAACCCCCTGCTCAATGCAGGAATCCACCCTAAAGCATCCCTGACAGATGGTTGTGCAGCTGCCTCTTGAAGGCCTCTAGTGTGAGAGAGCCCACAACCTCACCAGGCAACTGATTCCATTGTCGTACTGCTCTAACAGTCAGAAAGTTTTTCCTGATGTCCAGATGGAATCTAGCTTCCTTTAACTTGAGCCCATTATTCTGTGTCCTGCACTCTGGGAGGATCGAGAAGAGATCCTGGCCCTCCTCTGTGTGACAACCTTTTAAGTATTTGAAGAGTGTAATTTTTGTCTACTCTCTGGTGGCTGCACTTTGAGACTATTTGGAATCATAGAATAGCAGAGTTGGAAGGGGCCTACAAGGCCATCGAGTCCAACCCCCTGCTCAATGCAGGAATCCACCCTAAAGCATCCCTGACAGATGGTTGTCCAGCTGCCTCTTGAATGCCTCTCTTAATAGATTAGAGAGAAAACTAGGTTAATTTTTAAATTTAATTCAGGTTTGAGGTAGACTCTTCTTGCCGTTGGAGGCTCTATTTTTGAAGTTTTTCTGGTATGAACAGGTTGCTTATCAGGAAGCAACAGCTGGTTGTCCAGCTGCCTCTTGAAGGCCTCTAGTGTGAGAGAGCCCACAACCTCACCAGGCAACTGATTCCATTGTCGTACTGCTCTAACAGTCAGAAAGTTTTTCCTGATGTCCAGATGGAATCTAGCTTCCTTTAACTTGAGCCCATTATTCTGTGTCCTGCACTCTGGGAGGATCGAGAAGTGATCCTAGCCCTCCACTGTGTGACAACCTTTTAAGTATTTGAAGGGTGCTATCATGTCTCCCCTCAATCTTCTCTTCTACAGGTTAAACATGCCCAGTTCTTTCAGTCTCTCTTCATAGGGCTTTGTTTCCAGACCCCTGATCATCCTAGTTGCCCTCCTCTGAACACGCTCCAGCTTGTCTGCATCCTTCTTGAATTGTGGAACCCAGAACTGGACACAATACTTTAGATGAGGCCTAACCAGGGCTGAATGGAGAGGAACCAGTACCTCACGTGATTTGGAAGCTATACTTCTATTAATGCAGCCAAAAATAATATTTGCCTTTCTTGCAGCCATATCGCACTGTTGGCTCATATTCAGCTTGCGATCTACAACAATTTCAAGATCCTTCTCGTTTGTAGTATTGCTGAGCCAAGTATCCCCCATTTTGTAACTGTGCCTGGAATAAATCACTGGAATAAAGTATAAGTGAGACATTCAATGTATCTGAAATTAACTTCACTCATTCCTACTTCTGTAGCTTTTGCTGTACGTTGAAGCTTTTGCTATACTGTGTGCTCAGCCACACCAAGAAGGGTATTCCACTATGAAAGCAGTATATAAAAGTCAGGAGCCACACTATTACTTTATAGAGGTATTCAACTGCACTGCACGAGCTACACTACTGCTTTATAGTGGTACTGAAGAGCACTGACAACTGTTGGGGCCCATGACACATCTACACCAAGCAGGATATAACACTATGAAAGTGTTATGAAAGTGGTATATGGTATGTGTCATGGGCCCCAACAGTTGTCAGTACACTTCAATACTGCTATAAAGCAGTAGTGTGGCGCCTGGATTTTCTATACCGCTTTCAGAGTGGAATATCCTGCTTGGTGTAGATGAGCCCTATGTGTGATACAGTCTCCCCTTCCCTCAAATATCTTTTCTGACTGCAAATCCTTCACTGGATGACCATAGTCTAACCTTTCCTAACATTTAACACTGTTTCCCCATCACCTTACTGCATACTGCTACCACTGAACAAATGAAGCAGTTGACAAGTATACAACAACCAAACATTCTTGATAGGCTGGAGTGCTGGGCTGAAAATAACAGAATGAAATTTAATAGGGATAAATGCCAAGTTCTACATTTAGGGAATAGAAACCAAATGCACAGTTACAAGATGGGGGACACTTGGCTCAGCAATACTACAAACGAGAAGGATCTTGGAATTGTTGTAGATCACAAGCTGAATATGAGCCAACAGTGCGATATGGCTGCAAGAAAGGCAAATGCTATTTTGGGCTGCATTAATAGAAGTATAGCTTCCAAATCACGTGAGGTACTGGTTCCTCTCTATTCGGCCCTGGTTAGGCCTCATCTAGAGTATTGCGTCCAGTTCTGGGCTCCACAATTCAAGAAGGACGCAGACAAGCTGGAGCGTGTTCAGAAGAGGGCAACCAGGATGATCAGAGGTCTAGAAACAAAGCCCTATGACGAGAGACTGAAAGAACTGGGCATGTTTAGCCTGGAGAAGAGAAGATGGAGGGGAGACATGAGAGCACTCTTCAAATACTTAAAAGGTTGTCACACAGAGGAGGGCTAGGATCTCTTCTCGATCCTCCCAGAGTGCAGGACACGGAATAACGGGCTCAAGTTAAAGGAAGCCACATTCCGGCTGGACTGCAGGAAAAACTTCCTGACAGTTAGACCAGTGTGACGGTGGAATCCGCTACCTAGGGAGGTTGTGGGCTCTCCCACACTAGAGGCATTCAAGAGGCAGCTGGACAACCATCTGTCAGGGATGCTTTAGGGTGGATTCCTGCATTGAGCACGGGGTTGGACTCGATGGCCTTGTAGGCCCCTTCCAACTCTGCTATTCTATGATTCTATGATTCAGAAAGAGCATAAACTACAATTAGCCTTGTTACAAGGTAGCTTCTGTGAGCAGTACTGACTCCATTTTGAAGTGACCCAAAACCCCACCTATAGACTGCGAGCCATTTCCTGATAGACGTCTTCAAATGCCTTCCCCAGAGACAAAGCTGGGGGGAAACCAAGCAGAATATGACTGCTGGATGGCAAGAGTTTTACCTGGTCATACACATGCTAATGTAGCCCTGTTGCTGAACTCTAGGCTGCATCAAGTACAGCCATCATCCCAAATCACCCTCTTTTGTTCCCATAGCAAGTAGATCTTTAAACAAGATAATACCAAGACCCCCTAAAGGGGGAGGGGAAGAGAGGCTAGTTTCTTCTTTTTGAGTTTACTACAAATTTCAGCTTGGGAGAGCGAGCTGCCATGCTTTCCCTCGCTAATTCCTTTCCTCTTCACCGAAGTCCAAGAGTTGCAATGCTCCACAGTTCTGCTCTACAAGAAAGGGCTGCAGCCCAAGGAGAGGTATATTATTATTATTATTAGATTCCCTCTACTCTTTCCCCTGCTGTCTCTGTGTGTATGCTCTTAAGTCTCAAAAGGTCTATTTTTCAATCTTGAAACTGCTTCTAAGCCTTTCCCCAAAACTAGCTTGTGCCTTTGTATTTGTTTCAACCTCAATAAATGTGCCATTGTGGCGTTATCCCCTTCAGTGCTGTAAGTTTCTTGAGTTAGAATCGCCTTACTTCGCCACAGACGCTCTATTGCCAATGTCAAAAGATTCCTTAGAAGTGGGTGTAAGTCTCATTAGAACATGTGCAAGTTTGTACACGGGTCTAATGAGAGCACATCACGTAACAGATCTGGTGGAGAATGTGGGCAGACACGCGTCTGTTCATACACACGTTAGCATAGAGGTTCACTGTATGAATTCTTTCTTGTATTCTGTTTCCAGTGCTGGGTAACACCAATGTGTTTGAAGTAATATTGCATGCAAAATGTTTTGCTTAGCCTAAATGTTTGCTAGAACTGTGATTTTAGAAACTGCTTTTTAGAACTGCAAAAGTTAGAATTGCTAGAATTGTTTTGCAAGGCCTTGGTTCTTGGAGGGGCTCTCCTTGTGCCTTACAAGGGACTACCCAATGCATGTAATTTTTGTCTACTCTCTGGTGGCTGCACTTTGAGACTATTTAGAATCATAGAATAGCAGAGTTGGAAGGGGCCTACAAGGCCATCTAGTCCAACCCCCTGCTCAATGCAGGAATCCACCCTAAAGCATCCCTGACAGATGGTTGTCCAGTGGCCTCTTGAAGGCCTCTCTTAATAGATTACAGAGAAAACTAGGTTAATTTTTAAATTTAATTCAGGTTTGAGGTAGATTCTTCTTGCCGTTGGAGGCTCTATTTTTGAAATTTTTCTGGTATGAACAGGATGCTTGTACAGCACCATGTACAGTGATGGTGCTATATAAATAATAATAATAATAATAATAATAATAATAATAATAATAATAATAGTTCAGATTTATGTTGTTTTATGTAGCATTCTTTAACATGCTTTATATTTTTAATTTCTATTTCTGAGCATGCCATAGAAGTTTCTTTACAACTTGGCATGGCAGAAACATTAAATTGGGTTTTCTCTTGAACTGGAGCAGGCAGGCACCATCACAGCCTGCTTCAGTTGGACACCCCCCCCCCAGGGCTAACTGCCATCTTCACCCTGCTACATAAAAGAATGCTACATAAAACAACATAAATCTGAACTATTATTATTATTATTATTATTATTATTATTTATATAGCACCATCACTGTACATGGTGCTGTACAGAGTACACAGTAAATAACTAGTAGCAAAGTCTAATAAAGAAAACATTGTGTTTGCAAACCAGCTGTTGCTTCCTGATAAGCAACCTGTTCATACCAGAAAAACTTCAAAAATAGAGCCTCCAACGGCAAGAAGAGTCTACCTCAAACCTGAATTAAATTTAAAAATTAACCTAGTTTTCTCTCTAATCTATTAAATAGTCTCAAAGTGCAGCCACCAGAGAGTAGACAAAAATTACACGCATTGGGTAGACCCTTGTAAGGCACAAGGAGAGCCCCTCCAAGACAGAGCATAGCATTTGCCTAACTAAAGCTGAGAGTGTCCTTTGCTTGCAGTCCAAAGAATGGACTGTAAAGCCCTCTGACTATTAGCCTTTTTCAATTGCAATTACTCAGTCAAGCTTTGCACAAAGAGCACCAGTAACTTTCAGAGTAATTGCTTTAGTTTTCTTTATTCTAGCCAGCCATGCAAGTATGTTTAAAGAATAAGAAATGCTGCCACCCCCAAAGCCCTCTGATTGAAAGTTTCACTCAGCTTTAACTAGCCCTTGGCAGCCTAGCCGGACTTTATACTGTTAGTTTTACCCTACCTTGTGCCTGTTTGCATTCTCTTCCCCTCCTTATTGTTTTACTATGATTTTATTAAAATATAAGCCTATGCGGCAGGGTCTTGCTATTTACTGTTTTACTCTGTACAGCACCATGTACATTGATGGTGCTTTATAAATTGATAATAATAATAATAATAATAATAATAATAATAATAATAATAATGATAATAGCCAAGAACATGTGCAGAGTAAAAATTTAGCCTCTAAATCTTAAGGAGAAAAAAAAATGCAGATTCATATACATAGTTATTGTTTTGTTTTTGCTCTTCATCCAGCAATCCACGCCTCTTTGTAGTTAATATCCTATGCAGGTTTTTGCAAACACCATCATAACCCTAAAGAGATGCAAGAAGTCTTCTCAGAAAAGTAATAATGAAAGATGGAATCCAGATGAACTGCAGTACAGAAGACCAGAGTCCAGATGACACCAGTTGCAAGAAAACTTGCTTTTGAAGAAGCTCTAGAAATTTCAGTCCCATCAAGAACTGATATCTCAGCTGAATAAAAATAGAACTTTGAGTGAAATTGTTTTACTCCTGTATAAAGAAAGATGTGCTCTCTTCCAATTGTTGTTTTCCCAAAACATTTATAGTGTTAATATTGTGAAGTTTACCCCATGCTTCCCTCCTTAATAGCAAGTTTCTTTGTCTATCCTAGTACATTCAACTCTTCTTCCATTCCCTCCACCAGCTAATCACCATACATAGGCAGTCACACATAAGCAATAAGCAAGAATGAAAGAATCATATAAAATGTGTTCCCCCACCTCAGAAAGAATATGTTTAAGTGCCACAGTTTTTATACTGTCAGTAGTATTGTGTATTGCCAGATTATCACTTTTGTGTTTTCAGCATGAACATGTTTTTGCAATACTGTATCCTGTTTTAAGGATAAATTCTAATTGGCTATAAAGTCTAATTAGAAAGAGTAGTGACTATGATTCTAGGCCAGTGAAATAAGTCTCCAGTTCCAACCTGTATAATTGTTGTGAAGATGCCACCAATAAGATTGGTTTGTCATCAATGGGGGGAGTGGTTACAAGGCAGCTCCTGTGAGCAGGACAGACTTTTTTGTACACGGGTCTAATGAGAACGCATCACGTAACAGCCTGCAAATGTTAGCCATGGAACAAAATGGATTAAAGCTTGTCTTAGCTTGTTTCAACTTCAACCAGACATAACAGTCAAAAACAACCAAGAAAAACACACCTACATTGAAATTGCAATACCTATTCTGAATCAGTAAAAGACAACATGACTTGGCAAAGCCCATCATGTTCATCTAGAAAAACCACCACAAGCAAGAAAAGAGAGATAGATGATGATGATGGTGGTGGTGGTGGTGGTGATGATGATAACAACCCTGTTAATTTTTTAAAAGTTTCTTTAAGAAGGATGAACAATTGTCAGCCACTGTTACAAAATATACGTCATGCCAATTATAGTAAACAAATTGGAAAGGAAGGTCTATGGGTCTAAAATGCATTATTTAATAGGAACTTCACCTCCAAATCATCCCCCCAACTCACAGAAAACTACAGCCACCCCCACTGCAAATATGCACATGCATTCATTCAGTCAAACAACCAGGCATCCCATTCAGACATCAATACACTCACACTGCCAGCACACGTGTTCATGCACACACACACTAGGCATCACTCACTCAAAAAACATACATGCATTCACTCAAAGACCCCATGCACTCTCACACAAACACACAAACTTCAGTCTCTTACCTCCTGTTGCTGCTGCTGCTGCTTCTACACTGGGGGGGGGGGCTGGAGGCTGCGTTGCTGGAAGTTCCTGCACGCAGCCCCCAAGCACTCACCCCACTCACTACCCACCCCTTGCGGCGGCCATCTTGAATCTCACCCAAACTCATGCGAGATCTCAGCTGCTGGCTGGGTCTCACTGAGTTCCCAGCCAGCTGCCGAGATCTCGCGTGATTTCAAGCGAGATTCAAGATGGCCGCCACCACTCACTACGGAAATTTAGGCCTGGTAAGAGTTGGGGTTTATTGAGGCCCCCCCAGCTTCCGTTGGGGCCGGACAAAAGGGGGGGGGACGGTATTTCCAGCCGGACGCAGATCCCCCCCACCGTTTCCCGGGCATGTCCGGACGAAGCCGGACGTTTGGTCACCCTGTTCAAAACCTCCAGGACATGAAGCACTCCTGATTGGAATGGGATCCTTTTGTTCTCATCCATCACTGTGATGTTCTCTTTTCTTAGAACACTTCCCCCTTGCTTGGAAGGGAAGCACTCTGAGATCCTGTCTTGAGCAAGATCAGGAAGTCTCTTCTAGAATGGCTCCCCCTCCTGCCTCCACCACTGGGCCGATTTTATCACAAATCTATGCACCAGTGGAGGTGGGTGGCTCTAATGTCAGTGGGGCAGTGAATCCACTCCAGGTTTCGGTCAGAACCCGAAAGGAGCTCTTCATTTGAATGCAGCCACTGTGTGCATCATTCCAGAGGTTTCAAACTGCAACTCCTATCAGCCCCAAGCAGCATGGACAACGTTTGGGGATGGTGGGAATTGTAGTCCAACATGTTTGGAGGGTTGGGGAAAACTATGCTAGATCATGTGAGAACTTAAAAGATATTCTGGGATGAAACATGACTTCTCTTAAAATTCAGAAAGCAGAGCCAGAGTGGTACTTGAATGGGGGCAGGGGACACAAGATGGATACTTGGAAACTGAAGAAATTGTATTGTTCATGTTATAAATCCACACTGTTGAAAGTGGTTGAGGAAATGTAATGGGGATTTGCCCCTCCCCCACTTTATTCCCCTGTCTCTTCTCCACTTCTGTCCAACTGTGTCTTTTCCCCCTACAAATGGACAGACTCTCTCTTTCAGGAACAAGAGGTAACCCGCCCCTCTCCCCAAGATGAAGCATCACTTTCCATCTCCGTTTCAAGAGATGAAGTAGAATAGTTCACAAAAGCACTCAAATAACAGGTGCCCAACCCCTCCTGTTCCATTGCTTTTCAGATATCTGACTGCCAAGTTCAGTCTGAGCTATGTTATCTTATCTCAGACACGGGTCCTTGAGTCGCATTATCTTTTGAAGTGATACAAGGAAACATCTTAACTAAAACATCTGCAGCTTCTAGGAGCCCAGAGATGTTTTTTTTTTTAAAGGTCCCAAGAACATAGCTTCTGTTTAAGGAGCTAGGAAGTATTAAAAGTGCTCTTTAAAATGTTAATGATCATGCATAATGACCTGAGCAAGGATCCTTTCTTTCTTTCTTCCTTGCTTTCTTTTTCTTTTATATTTTCAGTTTTGTCTGTTTCTTTAGGTTTAAATATAAACTGCTGCATTATTCATCATACCAAGTTAAGAGTCTTAGTAAACACTAGGGCTGGGCACGGACCCCCCAATCCGTTCTGGATCCCGTTCAGCAACTACCAGATTGGGTCCACTCTGCCCCGCATTGATCCACCTATGCTCCACTCCACTCCACTGTGGGGCTCCAGCTCCAATTCAGAGCTCCGTGTTTCCGCCCCCCCCCCTAGACTTGCATTGAAAATCAAACGCCTATAACTTTTTTACTTTTAACATTAGAAACCTCAAAATCAGCACCATGAGAGCTTATACATGTATCCACATTCATGCCCAGTTTGAAGCAAATCTGAGCATCCGGAGCCAGGTAAGGCCCCCTCACCACTTTCCTGCCTCCGTCGCGGACCAGCGGCAGCTCCAACTGAGGCCAAGGCCTCAAACAGGAAGACCAGGCTGCAGCCGCGTCTTCCTGTTTGAGGCCTCGGCCTCAGTTGAAGCCGCCGCCGGACCGCGGCGGAGGCAGGTAAGCCCCCCTCCCCACTGTCCCCTAACCTGGCTCCATCAGCATAGCTGCATGGACTGTGGTGGCGCGATGCCAGGTAAGGCCCCCCCTTCCCCCTCACCACTTACCTGCCTCTGTCGCGATCCAGTGGCGGCTTCAACTGAGACCCAGGCCTCAAACTGGAAGACCAGGCCGTCTTCCGGTTTGAGGCCTGGGCCTCAGTTGAAGCTGCCACCGGACTGCCACGGAGGCACGTAAGCCCCCCTCCCCCTGCCCCCTTACCTGGCTCTGCTGCCATCACCACACCGACTGCACCACCACCAGGTAAGCGCCCCTCCTGCCATACTTACCTTTTTTTTTGGAGCTCTGGATCAAGACAAAGGATCCGCTTGGGCTCAATCTGCTTCATCTTGAACTGCAGCTCCCCCAACCCAATCCGTCTCCGCCTTTGTCGGAGGCGAATCACGCCACTCCGCTATCGTTTCTAAGAAGCGAAGTGAAATGGAGCACAGCCCTAGTAAACACGGATAGACAATGACCCTGTTCAGATGATACACCAGACCAGGGTGTTAAGCATTTTGAGTTAAACCTTGGCTCTGTTCAGAAGACACCTAAAACCACAGCTTTAACCACGGTGAATAAGGCTTTTTTCCTTAAGCCATGGTTTAAGGTGTCCTCTGAACAGGGCCATTATGACTTAGTGGCCCTGTTCAGAGGACACCTTAAACCATGGCTTTAACCACAATGAATAAAGCCTTTTGCCTTATTCACCATGGTTAAAACCGTGGTTTAAGGTGTCTTCCAAACAGGGCCAATGTGTCACGTGAACCATGATTTAGGATGTTGTGTGAACCATTCCTCAACATGGTGGCTACATAACCATGCTTTAAACATGCTTAGTAACCTTTAGCGTCTTGTCTGATCAGTCCCTATGATTCTTTTGTGAGGTCCAAATGGAGTAACATGTATGTTTCTCATGTTATAGCATGCGAAGCGGCTCATGGAATCATGGGATTAGGATGAAAGAAGGCCATTCTTCTCTAGAACCTCACCAATTAAACTTTTCTGAAGGTCTGGTTGTTTCTCCCCTGCCGCACAACTGAAAACTCTCTCCCACCCACGTTCCAATGAAACCTGAAATGCTTCCCCTAATGCAAGAACAAGGCTTTGGGGCCTTGCTAGCAGAAATGAATGGATCAATTGAAAGCTCTTCCATATCTTCTACAAAGACGGCCTGAAACCTGTTACCATGGTTCGGAATGTAACTTTATGGTACATGTCATTTCAGCTTTCCGCTCTTTTTGACAAGCCCTGGAGAGAAGAAATTCGATGGCTTGACTGCACACATGTACCGACCCAACGTCTGCCTTGTACAAGTTTTGATTCTGGGATTTCGCTTCTCTTTTCTCTTTGGGGGTACTGCGGTTGTTGTTAAAACCCTCTTTAGGTGGATTGCATTGCACTCATAACACAGCGAAGGGGCTATGCCTCGGTGGTAGAGCACATGTGATGTGTGCAGAAGGTCCCAGTTTCAATCTGCAACATCTGCTGGTAGGGCTGGAAAAACTTCCTGTGAAACCCTGGGGAGCCAAAAGCAGCAGCCTAAGCTCTCCTGCCACCTGAAGAGAGCACATATGCACCAGTATCTCTCTCCCTCCCCCACCTGTTCACCCACCCCATTAGTGCCGCATCTCCCACCTCCTACCTCACTGCCACCATTGTTGCTTGTTCTGCAGATCCTTTCAGAGGGAGCCAGGAGGACTCCCTGGAGGTCACGGGCAATCTCCACAGACACCCCTCCCCTACTGCCTGGCTCTGAGGAAGGACCTCCTTCAGAGAGCCCACCCACCGGCTCACTCTGAGAGGATTCGCCGAGAGAGCCTGAAGGCGGGTGATGCTCTGGAGATCCCCATTGGTCACTCTCTGGCTGTGGCACTCTCTGGAGCACCGATTGTAGTGCCACCTCCCTGGAGTAAGGTGCTGGGGGTGGAGGGGAGTGTGCAACTTGCCACTCCTCCCACTTCACTGCCTCATGAGAGGGCCGGCCCTGTGACCCATTGTCAGTCAATGTTGACAGTCCTGGGCCAGATGGACCAACGGCATCTTTCTACGTTCCTGTGAAACACTCAACTGAGGAGCTAGTCAACAGGATAATTTTCTTTGTTTTGAAAGAAGAGATCAAAGCTTTGGGTAAGCAAAGATGGGTAGCAACCTTTTGCAAGCTGGGCAGGATCTACACTACTGCTTTATAACGGTAGTGAACTGCACTGACAACTGTTGGGGCCCAGGACACATTCCAGATGCCGTTTTCAAACCACTTTCATGCTGCTTGGTGTACATCTCGCTCTGGTACCTTCCAGATGTGTTGGACTGCATCTCCCATAATTCCCAGCCAGCATGGGAAGGATGGGTTAATGGATTGAGTTATGTGAGTATATTTAACTTATACAAATAAATGTTAAGGAATAAATGTTAAGGAACTGCACTTCCCAGTGCAGTGAATGACTCAGTTAATCACTCAAGAAAACAAATCTATGAGCATATCACACAGGGGAAATCGCATATCCTTACAGTTGCTTCTCTGCCCATGTGCACTTGGCCATTCAGTGGGCCGTTTTGACTGGGCTGCTTCTCCTGCACACAGCAGGAGATAGTGGCAACTTCCATCTGGTTGTTTTTTTGTTTTTTGTGGTGAGAAGAAGGCTGGAAGGCAGACGACGTCATGAGATGGACCTGTAAAAATCCTTGAGTTCCCAGTAATAGCATACAATAAAACCATCGTCTGATGGAGCTCTCTGTTATCCTGACTTATTCCAGGATTAGGGATGCTTGAAGAATTCAACCCTCCTGAATTCTGAGGCAAACTGACTTGATCCACATGCCCCAGATTAATGTACCAGTTGGAAAGTAATTTTGCATTCCCCTAAATTTTAGGATGCAAAAATACTTTGGCTGTTCTCCCAGCCGTCTGTTGTATGTCACAATAATGGTGAATATATTTTCACATTGCATCACACAAACAGCCGCCCCTTCTTATGGGAGTGACTGACCAATATTTGTGTCAATCCAGTGCTAAAATATGTGAAGAAGTATATTGAAAGTTATCCCCAAGGACTAACTGTTCCACCCACCCACTGATGAACGTTTGAATTTATAGATTAATTATTATTATTATTATTATTATTATTATTATTATTATTTTAGGTGAGTGTACAGATTTTGAAATGTTTCTGGCAGCAAAGTACCTGAGAATGCAAAACTATATGTTGTGTCCTCATTGGATGCAATTTTGTGTAAATGATGCTATTTATGGCTGTGATTTTGTGTGAAAGGGTGATTTCTGCAAATAGCACGTGTGGCATTACCCCACAGTTCTGTTCCCTTAGGTATGTCTGGCTTTGTATGTCTAGTGAGTGCAGAATGTTGGAAAAGCATTCCTTGCTTTTCTTCCTTATGAGAGTCTGTCGGTAACAGCATTACGGCGACTCATTTTGGGGATGAACTATAGTGGCAGAGCCCATGCCTTGCATGCAAGAAGGGCCCAGATTCAATCCCATTAAAAAAAAAAAGACAAGGTAACTGATCAACCTGAGAACCAGTCAGAGCTAACTATATTGGGCTAGTTTGATTAACAGTTTGGCCTGGTATAAGACCGTTTCGTACTGTATGCTCCAGCTACATTCTAAGGGCATGGCTACACATACACTATAGTGGGTATCCTGGGAAATGTTATTCTGTATGGAAGTGGAGAACTCCAGCAGAGATTTCTGAGTTCCCTCAGCAAACTACAACTCACAGGATTCTTTGGGGAAGCCAAGACAGTTCAATTGGTATAAAACCCAGATGGGTCTGTGGTGCAGATATAAGGCATTCATTGCTACAGGACGCTAGATGGCTCCTTCGGAAGAGAGATGGAAGCAAATATTGCAAATGAGCTTATGTGTTTTCTTACTTGACCAAACGCACTCAGGCCATTGTGTTGGGGTTAGGTTTTTACCCACAGAAGGAAAAGGACTCTAAAGAGTTAAAAAGATGTCCTTGGCCAGATTGTCTCTGCCAGGAGAAGTCCAGTATGAAGCAGATTCTTCCCTGGCCTACGTGCGGTACGAGATGTACAAGATGAAGAGACTATTGGTTAATTGGGCCAAGGAGAAAAGTGTATTTAAGAAGTCCATGTTGTAAGGCTTCTTACTGCTGCTGAAATAACTGCTGCTGCAACTACTGATGTTATACTGCTGACATTATCTTACTGCTGATGTGATCTTACTGAAGATATATTACTGCTGATACGTTGCTGTACTGTTGGTGAAAGGACTGTATATATGACCATTTATTCTGTAAGTAATTTATTTAGTGTCAGTAAAGTTTCTTACTGACCAAAGACCGTGAGTGCTTCTTTTTGTTCTTAACTCCAAGCTGAAACCATTTCCAGCTCCATGCTGCTGCTGCTATTCGCACTCTGCTATATTTTTTGGGTAAGCAATTACCACGATACATTGATGTTGGGATAAAGGCTCCCTGCTTTCTGGGGTGTTGATGTCTGTGCCCTGGAAAAGAACCCCAAATGCAAAAATGATGAATTAGTCAAGAGGGATCCCACAGAAGCCAAACCCAGCTGAGGCAGAATCTGAGGAGAAACTGTCCAAGGGCCTCTCTGAAGATGAGGAGAGGTTCTCAGCTGAATCTGGGACTGGTGGTTGAAAGATAGGGTCCAGGGATGTTCAGAGAGAGGACTTGGCTACAGAAAGGCATCAGGAAGCCTATCCCTGGGACCCAGTTCCCCAGAAAGGCCCCAGTTCCCCTGCATCTAGAGGACGGTACATGACCATCCTCTGTCTCTGAGGACTTGGGTCGTGATGAAACTAACATGTCATACTCACTCCCACATTGTCTCAACTTGATATTACTAAAACAGGCCAGGTCCCTTTAGGAGACAGAGGCCATGGATAGATGAGGCCTATATCCCGGGAGTGTTCCGGGATCATCCCTGTGCATCCAAATGACACACAGGGGATCCCGGGAGCAGGCAGGGATGACCCCTCCATTTGCCTGGGATAATTCTTAGGTGTAGCTAAGACCAAAGCCTCAGTCAGTACAGAGGTGTGGCCAACCAGTCTAAAAGCAGCCACATGTTCATTAAAGGTTCAGACTTGCTCTGCTCCCTGTTGGAGCAACATACAGATCACTGGCTTCTAGCCCCATGCCCATCTGGAGCTTCCTATGGTGCTGAACTTCCTTTTGAAATTTGGTCTATTCAGACCTCTGTTTAAGATTAGATCATAGCAAAACCCTATAAACCAGGATACAGTGCAAGGAGTCAACAGATCCCATGGCCTGAAATGGTACAACCATGCACCTTGACTTGCATACATGGAGGGGGGAACTATTTGGTGTTCTGCCTCAGGCAACAAAATGTCTTGAGCTGGTCCTGAAACTCTGTGACATCACTCCAGCGTTTCCTCCAGTGTTTGTTTTTTTAACCAGTATTAGCCGATCTCAGAACCCTACCTCTTTGCAAGGGGAAAAGGGAACACTTGCTTGCTGGTTACCAGGGAATGTTGCAGGAGTGTGTCAGCGTCATGTACCGAACGCCCAGTTCATAATACATCCTCAGAGTTGCAAGGCTGCTGTCAATGGCGTGCCCCCCTTCGATGCCAATCAAACAGGCAATCTTGTTTCTGCCAACATCAGCAATCCCTGGATGTTAAAGAGAAAGACAGATGTAAAGTTTTAAAAGGCAGTTTTGTGGGAACCCTGCACAATGGTTTAACTATGTGTTGTTAACCACGAACAACCCAGCTCATGGTTTCTTATTGGGTTATGAACTCTCAGTTTTTTGTGACAAACAACCCATAGTTAACTTACAGTTCACAACCCCAAAACAAACCATAGGTTTTCTTCCTGCTTGTTCCTGATTTGCAACACATAGTTAAATCATAGTACGAAGTTCACACATAATGACAACCCACAATTACGACAACAACCCATACTCAGCCCATACATTGGGTTGTCATTATGTGAGAACCCGGTTGAGAGGTCCTTAGCTCACCTTGTGAAGATGTCACCAGTTCCAGTTCCTCATAGGTTTTACACATCCGTTTGACTACATCGATCTGTTCCAGGGTGAGACGCACTGCGTCTTTGTTTTGAGCACCGCAGAGGATATACACTGACCAAAACTGAAAGAAACATATATTTATTTAATCCTGTCTCAGATTTGTGCAGGCTAAAACTGCCCCTTTGGCTAGTTTTTAAAAATATATCTGTATTCAAGGGCTTGTCTCCTAAGGCATCTTCATATGTCTGCCACCAAACCCATTCATGTTACAGAGGTTTCTGAGAATTACTTTAGACCATACACTCAGCGGTGTAGTGGAGCCAGGCCTTGCAGGGTCGAATTGCCCAGACCTTTTGATTAGCAGGGACAATGACATCATCTGCCACCCACTCAGGCGTCCCTCTTCCTGGACCAATAAGCTGACTTGGTATAACTCAGCTTCCTCAGTTCCTAAAGCACCTACCTGAGCACCAACATGACCAGCCTGGAGCTTCTGTAGATTGGTATTTGTGGTGCTGAGGGTCCTTAAGTCAATTGTGCTCAGCTTGTTCTGGTAAAACCATCTCAGCTTCAGTGGTAGATCATTGTGTCTGGATGATAAAATGGCACAAGAGAAGAGTTACAGCAGTCCTGTTTGGAGAGGGTTGCAGTGGCACAGAGGCGGTGGAGAGATTCCATTCAAGGTCAAAGAAATCCTAGGTCAGATGTATACAGAATATAACATTCATAAAACTGTGCTTGTAGACAATGCTGATGGCATATGTAGATTGCAACTATAAGAATACTCCATTAGTACATTTTTGTATCTCTAATCATGATATAGTAGATCAAGCTGGTTATGTGCTACACCCCTTGCCAGTCATGAGTCCTACTTGTTAGAAATTGCTGGAGAACAATTTCACAACAAGTGGGAGAATTTCTCCTCCAATTTCTCTACCCACAAATAGGGTGGGGAATTTCAAGAGGTTATTTTTGGACAGATCTTCTCTTAAGCCTCTAAGCTAAGTGTTTATTAGGCATGTGCTCCGCTCCGATTAGAAGCGCAGAAGCAGGAGCGAATTGGCCTGCTCCGCCTTGCCCAGAGGCGGAGTAGAAGCGGACCACGGACCCCTAGAAGCAAGGCGAAGAGAAGCGCCCATTTTCGGAGCGCTCTGATTTCCGCGGTCCGCTTCTATCACCATCTTGAAACATTTCGCCCATAGGATTGCATTGCAGAAAAGAAAGGGGGATAACTGTGCTGTTTTTGAAGCTATCTTTCTGAAAATTCTTGTGCTTGGAGAGTCGTGGATGGGGGTCATTTTGAGACTACTCTCAGCTCTCTGCGTGGTGCGGGTCGTGTGCTAGAATTTTTAAAAAAACCCGGCGGGAAATACCTTTTCCGAAGAGCTGAGGGGCAGAGTCAACTCCCGGTCATGATCACATGATTTATTTATTTATTTATTTATTTAATTACATTTATATACCGCCCCACAGCCGAAGCTCTCTGGGCGGTTTACAACATTTAAAAATAGTAAACATTAAAAGTATACAATTTAAAAACACACACACACACATAAAAACAGTATAAAAACAACAGTATCCATTTAAAAACAACAATTGTGGGGTCCATTAAAAACAAACTTAATGTTGTTAAATGCTGTTAAAATGCTGTTAAAAATGCCTTTGATCCCAAAGTTGGAGGAGGGGATAGGCAAAACCGGTAACTTGGGATTCTGGGAACTTCTCTTTCTACTCTGAACGGACTTTTCCCAGTGTTTTTTAAAACAGTAGCCCCACCAAATGCACAAACACAACCTGTGAAATCATATACTAAGCCAATAATAAGAGATAGAAACACAGCACTGCTACCCACCCTAACTTTGGGGAACAACTGAAAAGATGTGGTGCAAGGGGATGAGCTCCCCTAGGGCATCCCATGTGGACGTGCCCTCACTCTCTCCTGTACTTGGAGGGCCATCAGAGCCTTCCAAAGAGAGTAACCCGGTGGAGCAATGCCTATCATGAGTTGAAGTGACAGTTCTACTCCTCAGCTCTCGTGGTGAAGCAATGGCTTTCATGAGTTGAACTGGCAGCTGCTTCCCCCTCCCCTGGGCACGTCCCCCTATTGCTGGTAAAAGACAGATATAGCCTTTTTTAAAAAGTTCTTCTTGTTGTTTATTCAGCAACACTGCTGCTTTTAATTCCACCCCTCCTTTGTTTATTTATTTATTTATTTATTCCATTTTATATGCATTACTGGCTTATACTTGGCTCACTTCCTTATGCCCCCAGAAATGTCTGCTGCCTGTCTGCCTTCCCTCTCTCCATCCCTGCCCACCTCGCAGGGATGTTGTGTGTGTCTGGCTTTGACTCAGGCGAGAAGTCCTTCCTGCGCTCACTTGGAGTTTTGGAAGTTCCAAATCCATTTTTCAAGTGTGGAAGAAGATTCATATTAGGTTGATGATCTCTACTCCCCAATTCATGGCATGTTGGGATTTCCTTTGAAATGGCCCCATTGAGATGTCTGCAGGTTTAAGCCCCGCCAAAAAACAGGGGATGATGGGACTGCCTTGAGTCTGGGCATGTGTGTGTGTCCCTGGATAAGCTATCATGGTGGCGAGTTTGAGGTTTCTAACGTGCAAATTGACGGAGCTATCGAAAGGGGTGTGAATGGGGTGTTGGATTTTCATAAATTCCCCAAAAATCAGGGGATGATGGGACTGCCTTGAGTCTTGGCATGCATCTGTATCCCTGGATAAGCTACCATGGTGGTGAGTTTGAGATTTTTAACGTGCAAATTGACGGAGCTATCGAAAAGGGTGTGAATGGGGTGCCCGATTTTCACAAATTCCCCAAAAATCAGGGGATGATGGGATTGGCTTGAAACTTGGCATGCGTGTGTATACCTCCATGAAGTGTCATGGTGCCAAACTTGAGGTTTCTAACTTTCACAGAAAAAAAGTTGTATACTTTTTTAGCTTAATGCAAGCCTATGGGGGGGAAAACGGAGCTCCGATCCGGATCCGAAGCTCCGCAGCGGAGCGGAGCAGACATGGGCGGAGCGGGGGCGGAGCAAAGTGGGCCGATCCGAAAATCGCGGATCTGGAAGCGGGGGGGTCCGTGCACACCCCTAGTGTTTATCTCCCTTGAAAGCTTCCTGTTCACTGGTTCAAACTATTATCTTGCTTTCCTGACCAGCACAGCTAGAGGCTTACTAATTTATTGCCTCTCATCTCATCATCTATTGTTACCCATGGTAAAAGGTGGGATGTTAAGTTACCCCTTTTTGAAAATGGACTATGGGCTGCATGAAATTAGGATGGTGGTCATAGGGTACCTACCTCTGTTATAAAAGTATCTTCTCAATGGGGAAGGATCTAGCTAGATGGTATAGCAATATATAACAGTGGAGTGAGACCAAAATTTTAAAAGAGAGAGAGAGAGAGAGAGAGAGAGAGAGAGAGAGAGAGAGAGAGAGAGTTACATTTAAATCCTACCTTTTCCCTCTTGAAATTAACTCAATATGGGCTACCTAGTCCTCCTCGTCTCCATTTTAACATCACAACAACCCAGTGAGGTAGGTTAAGCTGAGATTCAGTGACTGGTCCAATGTCACCCAGTGAGCTTCATGGTCAAGTGGGGACTAGAACACGGTTCTCCTTTCTTCCAGTCCTGCACTCTAACCACTACACCACACTGGTATCATATAGATACACATGTATAGGATACTTATTGTCACATGGACAAGCAGCCTCTACTCCTTTGGAAAAGTTGTATCTCACCCAACGGAAGAGCTTTCTCAATGCTGTACTGTGTGAAAACGCCTGCCCCGGGTTCAAAATGGGCTCTTTTAAATGCATAATATAATCAGGCCAGTTTGAACACGAGGTCAACAACAAGAATGTGGCCCATTGCCCTATGGGATTTGGGAGAAAGGAGAGGAAGACAACCAACCTACCCGTCAATTAGAGGGGCTTCCGTCATGAGATCCAGAGCCCTCTGGCGTAACGTGTCATCAGCTCTGGAATCCCAAGCCCCCCAAAGCAGCATCCATAGCCATAAAAACAATTTCGGCAGCACCTTCTTCAGATCCATGAGCATGTTCATTGGATGGAGATGCTCACGTGTGACAGAGGCAAGGGTTTAGACACAACTGGCAGGCGTATCCCTTACTAGTTTCAGTCTTAAAGGGAAAAGGGGGAATGAACTCCACTGCCTTCTTTGCAATTCAAAGTATTGTGTTGGCTCCAAAACCTCCAGGACATGGAGCACTCCTGCTTGGAATGGGATCCTTTTGTTCTCATCCATCACCATGATGTTCTCTTTTCTTAGAACATTTCCTCCTTGCATAGAAGGGAAGCACTCTGAGAACCTGTCTTGAGCAAGATCAGGAAGTCTCTTCTGGAATGGCTCCCCCCTCCCTCCTAAACCACAAATCCAATGGATGAACTTGTGCTTAGTCTGTTAAATCAGTAAATCACTGAGGACCCCAGCAGAGCTCTGTTTTTTATGAACTGGAGATGCACAGCTGTGCATTACCAAAGTAAAGAAAAACAGTTCCTCAACAAATACAAACAGGTGAATTTCGCATTGGTGGAGTATCAGGAGAATGGTTTGAGGGGGGAGTTTTAAAAAATCCTAAAAATCAAGGAATACGAAAGGCACATCTTTCTGATAAAGGACACACTCTAGAAGAAAACCAGGCTGTGATGTCTATTCAACTCCGCTTCGCCTCCTGATTCTCTCAGACCCCCGCAGCGTCGCAGCTGCGAAGCGGAATGGCAGAAGTGAGCCTGAGCTCTCTTGCCTGGGGAAAAATGGAGCACTGTTGTCAGATAGTGCAAATGGGGAACAAATGTGGCTTCCTTTGAAGTGGACTTGGGTGGGATTGCACTGGCCATGTAAATATGGGTACACTGACCCCATGCCAATCGCTTCCAGCCTTATGACTCTCTTGCCTTCTGCTCGCTTTCTGGTTACCAACCAGGTTATAATGATCTGGATGCAGCAGCAACTCTGCTTCCAGCCTCATGGGTTGATCCCTTCTGCTCCTCTCGAGCCGGCTTTTTGTGTGTGTGTAAACCCACGGCTTTTCAAGCTTGCTGCTGAGCTTCTTAAACCCACATCTCACTAACTCCCTGCCCCCTGCTTTACATTCCTGCACCTTGCATCTGCCTCTGGTACACCCACTTTCTAAACTCAAACTGAAGCTACCACTGACAGACAAAGGGCTCCATCACATGTGGGAAAATATGCTCTCTACCATCGCTTCTCTGCTCCTGGTTTCATTCAATTACTTCCTGTTTCAAAACAGGAAGTAAACAAAGAGCATGAGGCCCTTTCAGTTGGGTGTTCTAATCATGTCGCTCCTCCTGCACACAGCAGGAGAGAGCAGCAACTTCTGGTTTTAAAAATATTTCGTACTTCCTCTGTTTTTTCTTGCAGTGCAAGGAAGGCCAGAAGGGGCGGAAGGGGAGTGGGAGGCAGATGACATCATGTAAGGGACCTGCAAAGATCCATGAGTGTCCAGTAATGAGCGTGCAATAAAACGCTTGTCGGATGGAGCTCAAAGAAACAACAGTGGTGACATCAGAGCAATGGGAAAAGTCACGATAAATCAGGAAAAGCACAGTTTCACAGAGAAAGGCCCAACATGGCTGCAAGTTGGCAGCTGTGTCATTTAAACGCAACTATGCAGCAATGATTGGGTATTTAGAGCGACAAGGCCTCACTTGGTTTTTAATACAAAGGCCCAACACTGGAGTAATCTAAACCTCTTACTAGGGTGACCCCTATGGAAAGGAAGGCAGGGCTCCTGTATCTTTAACAGTTGTACTGAAAAGGGAATTTCTGCAGGTGTCATTTGTATATATGGAGAACCTGGTGAAATTCCCTCTTTATCACAACAGTGAAAGCTGCAGGTTCCCAGCCCTCTTTTAAATCTGGTCACTCTAGTATAACTCCTTCAGCTTTAATTGTTGTGATGAAGAGGCAATTCCACCAGGTTCCCCATATATACAAATGACACCTGCTGAAATTCCCTTTTCTATGCAACTGTTAAAGATACAGGAGCCCTGTCCTCCTTTTCATATGGTCACCCTACCTCTTACCATTTGTTCATTTGAATGCAGTCACTGTGTGCATCATTCCAGAGGTTTTGAACTGCAATTCCCATCAGCCCCAAGCAGCATGGACAATGTTTGGGGATGTGGGGGGTTGTAGTCCAAAATGTCTGGAAGGTTGGGGGAAACTGTGCTAGATCATGTGAGAACTTAAAAGATATTTTGAGATGAAAGATGACTTCTCTCAAAATTCAGAAAGCAGAGGCAGAATTAAACTTGAGCAGCTGGACACACACACACAAGATGGATACTTGGAAATTGAAGAGACTGTATTGTTCATGTTATAAATCCACACTGTTGAAGGTGTTTGGGACAATGAAATAGAGATTTGCCCCTCCACCACTTTATTCCCCGTCTCCTCTTTTTCTATCCACTTCTAACCCCCCCCCCCAAAACAAGAGGATGTATTTCTTTCCATCTCCATTTCAAGAAATGAAATAGAATAGATTACAAAGTCACTCAATAACAGATGCCCGCCCCCTCCTGTTCCATCCCCTTCGAGATATCTGGCTGCCAAGTTCAGTCTGAGCTATGTTATCTTATCTCAAGCACGGGCCCTTGAGTCACATTATGTTTTGAAGTGATATGAGGAAACATCTTAACTAAAACATCTGCAGTTAGTAGGAGCCCAGGGGTGTTTTTTTCCAAAGAACATAGCTTCTGTTTAAGGATCTAGGAAGTATTGAAAGTGCTCTTCAAAATGTTAACGATCATTCATAATGACCCGAGCAAGGTTCATCTTTCTTTCTTTCCGTTCTGATCTATTCTTTCTGATCTTTTCTTTCTTTGCTTTCTGTCTTTCTCTCTTTTTCTTTTTCATATTTATTATCAGTTTTGCCTGCTTTTTTAGATTTAAATATATACTGCTGCATTATTCAACATAAGAAGTTAGGGGTCTTAGTAAACCGGGATAGATGATGACCCTATTCAGACAACACGCTAAACCACTGTGGTTTGAGCTAAACAATACAGCTAAGCATCTTGTGTGAACCATTCCTAACCATAGTCACTACATAACCATGGTTTAAACATGCTGACTAACCATTTGCTGCAAAGGGGTTAGTGGCCTATCTATGGCTTTAGTGTGTCATCTGATCAGACCTTACGATTCTTTGTGAGGTCCAAATGCAGTAACATGTATGTTTCTCATCTTAAAGCATGTGAAGCAGCTCATGGAATCACAGGATCAGGATGCAAGGAGGCCATTCTTCTCTAGAACCTCACGAGTTAAACTTTTCTGAAGGTCTGGTTGTTTCTCCCTCGCTGCACAACTGAAAACTCCCTTACCCCCATTCCAATGAAACCGGAAATGCTTCCCCTAGTGCAAGAACAAGGCTTTGGGGCAGATATGCAGCCTTGCTAGCCATAAGGAATGGATCAATTGAAAGCTGTTCCTCTTCTTCTACAAAGTCGGCCTGAAGCCTGTTACCATGGTTCAGAATGCAACTTTATGGTACGTGTCATTTTAGCTTTCCGCGCCTTTTGACAAGAAATTCAATGGCTTGACTGCAGACACGTACCTGTAATGTCTCAGGTTTCCATAACCGGGATGAGGAGAGGCAGATTGCAATCACTCCAGAGACCAGTAAAATATATATTTAACAGAATTTACTTTAAGAAGATTTAAGATATACTAACATGAACAAAACAATTAACATCACTATGAATCAACTCTATTCAACTCTTTTCTTCAACCCACAGTTTCCTTTCAGATGCCAGTGTCAGGTTTACCGGACCAGCAACAGAGGTGTGTCCCTATTCGCTTGTCTCTCTTGCATAGAGGCACTCTTCAGTAAACTCCAGCCTGCCGCCTTCTTCTTCTCCTCACGGTGTTGTTAATTTCTCCCTCTTCCTCCTTCTCTCTCCCAACTCAAAGCCCTTCTTCAACAGCTGTTTTTGCTCCTCACTCACTCCATTCTTTGCCCCTCCCACTTAGTTCGGCCAACATTCCAAGGTCCTCAGAGACAGGCATTACGTACTTCTTCCCCCGCCTAATGATACATGTCCTCATGTAGCCTGTATGGTCAACCAGAGATCCCATTACTTTCATTAACTCTGAGACTCACCCCCCCTACTGCATGATTGGATCAACATCTGGGGGATCACCTTTGTTGGACCTCTCAGAACGTCTAAGGCTCTGCTGCTTCGATTCTGGCTCCAAGACAGGATCAGCAAGACTGTTCATGGGTATTGTTCCAAACCATTGTTCCAAGGGAATTCCACCAAGGGACATCTCTTTAGTATTCCAAAATTGTCTCCTAACTTTATCTGGCTGTACTTCAACTTCCACAGAATTCAACATTTCCACTCTACAAGGTTCCAAAGATTCCGATGAACTGTTTTTTCAAATTTGTTATCAGATTCCTTGCATATCTGATAGACAGGAAGATTAGCATATGGAATTGCAATCAGTATGTATGGCTGTTTTTCCCATCTGGTGTCCATTTTTCCCCTCCTCCTGTGTCTTAGTAATACTCTCTCCCCAACTATCAGTGGTTCAGCCACAGTCACTTCTTCATAATACATTTTCTGCTTGCACTGAGCTGTAGCCATACATTGTTGCACCTGCACTTTTGCAGTATTAAGTCAACAATAATGTTCCTGAACCCAGTTCTCTGCAAATGCTCTGGCCTCCTTCACCTTAACATCCAGTACTAAACCCATGGGGAGTCTCCCATGTCTACCAAACATCAAATAGAACAGAGTATATCCTGTAGAGCAGCATACAGTATTATTATTATATATAAGTTAATTCGGGCAGTATTCTGGGCCAGTTCTTCGGGCAGTACTCTGGGCCAGTTCTTCCTTTGCTCCTGATCCAGAGTTCTGAGAAGCCCAAGAACTGTTTGATTACTCCGCTCGCGTAAATCCATTTGTTTTAGGATGTTACGATGTAGTCCTGCTTTCACGGCTGCCACACAAGATACAAAGCTCCTTGAAGAGCTGCGATTCCAATGCTGGTTCTTGCTCTGTTAAAACCCTTGAAGGATATCCACAGGCTCTCACAAAGACAGACAAAAAGACCTGCGCTGTTGTCTGTGCTGGTCAACCTTTTACGGGAGCTGTTGGCTGAATTAAGTGGGAGAGGCAAAGAATGGAGTGAGGGAAGAGCAAAAATGGCTGTTGAAGAAGGGTGGTTGAGTTGGGAGAGAGGAGGAGGAAGAGGGAGAAATTAACGTCGTGAGGAGGAGAAGAAGGCGACAGGCTGGAGTTTACTGAAGAGTGTTTTGTTTTGTTCATGTTAGTATTTCTTAAATCTTCTTAAATTCTGTTAAATATATATATTTGATTTGTCTCTGGAGCGATTGTAATCTGCCTCTCCTCATCCTGGTTATGGAACCCTGAGACATTACATACCGACCCAACGTCTGCCTTGTACAAGTTTTGATTCTGGGATTTTGCTTCTCTTTTCTCTTTGGGGGTACTGTGATTGTTGTTAAAACCCTCTTTAGGTGGATTGCATGGCACTCATAACACAGCGAAGGGGCTATGCCTCGGTGGTAGAGCACATGTGATGTGTGCAGAAGGTCCCAGTTTCAATCTGTAACATCTGCTGGTAGGGCTGGAAAAACTTCCTGTGAAACCCTGGGGAGCCAGCAGCAGTAGCATAGGCTCTCCTGCCACCAGAGGAGAGTGCATATGCGCCAGTGTCTCCCTCCCTCCCTCCCCCCACCTGTTCACCCACCCCATTACTGCCACATCTCCCACCTCCTACTTCACTGCCACCATTGTTGATTGCTCTGCAGATCCTTTCAGAGGGAGCCAGGAGGACTCTCTGGAGGTCACGGGCGATCTCCATGGACACCCCTCCCCTACTGCCTGGCTCTGCGGAAGGACCTTCTTCAGAGAGCCCACCCACCAGCTCACTCTGAGAGGATTCGCCGAGAGAGCCTGAAGGCGGGTGGTGCTCTGGAGATCCCCATTGGTCACTCTCTGGCTGTGGCACTCTCTGGAGCACCGATTGTAGTGCCACCTCCCTGGAGTGAGGTGCTGGGGGTGGAGGGGAGTGTGCAACTTGCCACTCCTCTGCCTCATGAGAGGGCCAGCCCTGTGACCCACTGTCAGTAAATGTTGACAGTCCTGGGCCAGATGGACCAACGGCATCTTTCTACGTTCCTGTGAAACACTCAACTGAGGGGTTAGTCAACAGGATCATTTTCTTTGTTTTGAAAGAAGGGATCAAACCTTTGGGTAAGCAAAGATGGATAGCAACCTTTTGCAAGCTGGGCAGGATCTACACTACTGCTTTATAACGGTATTGAACTGCACTGACAACTGTTGGGGCCCAGGACACATTCCAGATGTTGCTTTCATACCGCTTTCATGCAGTTACATCCTGCTTGGTGTAGATCTCACTCTGGTGCCTTCCAGATGTGTTGGACTGCATCTCCCATAATTCCCAGCCAGCATGTCTGGAGCCCCTAGGTTGGGGAAGGATGGGTTAATGGATTCAGTTATGCAAGTATATTTTGTTGTTGTTTATTCGTTCAGTCGTTTCCGACTCTTCGTGACTTCATGGACCAGCCCACGCCAGAGCTTTCTGTCGGCCATTGCCACCCCTAGCTCCCCCAAGGTCAAGTCTGTCACCTCCAGAATACCATCCATCCATCTTGCCCTTGGTCGGCCCCTCTTCCTTTTGCCTTCCACTTCCCCTAGCATCAGTCTCTTCTCCAGGGTATCCTGTCTTCTCATTATGTGGCCAAAGTACTTCAGTTTTGCCTTTAATACCATTCCCTCAACTTACACAAATAACTGCTAAGAAAAATTAATACTTCCCAGTACAGTGAATCACTCAGTTATTCACCCAAGGAAATGAATCCATGTTAATCCAGGATTAGGGATGCTTGAAGAATTCAACCCTCCTGAATTCTGAGGCAAACTGACTTGATCCACACACCTCCCAGATTAATGTGCCAGTTGGAAATTGATTTTGCATTCCTCTAAATTTTGGGATATAAAAATACTCTGGCTGCTCTCCCAGCAATCTGTTGTACGGTGAAAATATATATTCACATTGCATCGCACAAACAGCCTCCCCTTCTTATGGATGTGACTGACTAATATTTGTGTCAATCTAATGCCAAAAGATGGGAGGAAGTATATTGAAAAATATCCCCAAGGGACTAAATGTTCCACCCACCCACTGACTAGTATTTGAGTTTATAGATTATTTATTTATTTATTTATTTTGTGTACAGATTTTGAAACATTTCTGCGGAAAAGTAGCAGAGAATGCAAAACTATGTGTTGTATCTTCACTGAATGTAATTTTGCATAAATGACACTATTTGTGCTCGCCATTTTGTGGGAAATGGTGATTTCTGTAAATAACACCCCCGCCATTTTACACAAAATGGCAGCTTGCAGTAAGGAGGGACGCTGGGCGCCAGGTACCCACGACCATCTGCTGGCTCATGTGACACCTGAATAGGGTCAGCCAGGTAGCGGGGGTTCAGCAAACAGTGCACAAGGCGGGATCCAGTGAGTTCGCCCATCCAAGTGAAAGCAATAATGACAAAAAGGATGAGGAGTAAAAGTAGCCAATGACAATGCTGGTGAGAAGATAGACTCACTTAGAGGAGGCCCCATTGAAGGTGTCTTGTCCAAGGGCCCTCAAGAAACTGGAGCTGACGCTGCTTTTTATAGCCACAAATTAGAGGATGTATGGCAGTTGTGACAAGACCAGGATGGGTGTGGAGGAGGTTGATCCAGAAGGGACTTGCTGAACTTGCTAAACACAGAATCTCACAGTGCTTTCCTTCTCTGTGGGAAGGTAAGAGGTCCATCAGAGTGATGGATGAGATCAGAAGGTTCCCATTCCAGGTGGGAGCACTCTTTGTCCTGCTGCTTCAGGGGATAACGCAGTACTTTGGCGTGCAAAGAAGGCAGTGTAGGGCCAAGGCTCCCCTCTTTTTCCTTTCAGAATAAAACTAGTAAGAGCTAAGCCTGCCAGTTGTATCGAAATGATCACCTCTGTTGTGTATGAGCAACTCCGTCCAAGGAACCTGCCTGTGGACTTGAGGAAGGTTCTGCAGAAGTTCTTTCCACTGTGGCGGCTGCTGCTGCTTTGTGATTCTTGGGGCTCCAGAGCTAAGAAGTCATTATGTCAGAGGGCTCCGTTAATTGATGGATATGTCAAATGTCTTTCTCGCCTTGCCAGTGGTGGCTGGTGGCTCCAATGTCAGTGGGGCAGTAAATCCATTCCGAATTTGGGTCAGAACCAATCAGAACTTGAAAGGAGCTATCCAACAAAATAAATGAAATCATATTACACTAGAAAGGAAAGGAAAGGAACCTCTCGTGCAAGCACTGAGTCTTTACTGACTCTTGGAGGGACGCCAGCTTTTGCTGACATTTTCTTGGCAGGCCTTATAGCGGGGTGGTTTGCCGTTGCCTTCCCTGGCCGTTATTACCTTTCCCCCAGCTAGCTGGGTACTCATTTTACCGACCTCGGGAGATTGGAAGGCTGAGTCGACCCAAGCCAGCTGCCTGAAACCAGCTTCTGCTGGGATCGAACTCAGGCCGTGGCAAGAGTTTCAGCTGCAGAAACTGCTGCTTTACCACTCTGCGCCACACAAGGTTCTATTACACTAGAAGAACACAGTTATTTTACATTATGTTCATAACACAACTCCCTGGCATGTAAAATGGCTAGCCGTCCATTGCATGCTGCCTTTGTGTACTCATTGACATGCATGTGCACAGGAGACAAGATACATGCAGTAACCCAAATGTAAATTTATTTTATAAAGACCCCAGGGAGGGAGACTGAAGACTGATACCAACTCTTATAATTCATATTAAACATAAAAAACTTGAAGAACTGCCTCTTGCTTCTCACATGTCCCACCAATATACCTCCATCTTCTTCATGGACATAAACTCAAAGAAACTTTATTAACAGCAAAAGGAACAAAGAGTCTTATGGCACCTTAAAAACTAACAATTTTATTCGAGCATACTTTTTTGCGGACTATTGCCCCCTTGTTTGGATGTATGGAGTATTATGGGAAGCTTCAGGTTTATATACAGTGCATATGGTTGGGGTGGTGGGGAGAAGTATAAACAGCGAGTTGCTGCAAGTCTCTGAGCTTTTCTACACAAGTCATTTATTGTGAGCTCATGATTCCTCACTGACAGTAGTTCGCAGGTGCTTTAGATGACACTGTAATACTCCAGGGCCTCTCCCATGCTTTCTAAGTATTTTCACTTTTTTTTTTAATTAGGGGAAGTGCAATATTGTTGGGAAATGGCACAATGAAATGCTAGAATAGTTGTGAAATTCTGCTATACCACAGCACCACCTAGAGGTTATGTAGCAGAACATATAGAAAGGCAGAGAAGGAAAACCTGGAGCGGGAATGTGTGTAGAGGATCCAATCTTAATTCCACGAAGAATTTGGAAGCAAAAGCCACCATAAAATAGTGGGTTAAAACCCTCACTGTTATGCCTTACCTTGGGAAAGATTCTTCCTCAGAGGATGAGGGCCAGTTATCTGTGCTGCAGCCAGAACCAGAGAGAGAGCTGGAAGATTCAACGGCTGAGCTGTCAGAGTTACAGGCAGCTGAAGAGCAACCTGAGACTTCCAGCTACATTCCTGGAATACTACAGCTATCAAAGACAGAGCTGGAGATCATAAATCCAATACAGTGGAGCAGGAGTAGGAGACAGGAACAGAACCAGGAATGGACCAGAGGTTGTATGGAGTGGCAGTTAAATACCTCACGTGGCGTTAATGAGGCAGCTGAGGTAGATTAACAGCTGGCCATAAACAAGCCTCAAGCCAGTCTCATGTTGCTGAAGACAAACCATTTGACTTCCTGGCAGTCTTCTTGGCAACTTGGACTTCTAGCCCCCTGGCATTCTTCTGGACGACTCCCTTCAACAACCCGGACCCACTCAGCATTCAGCTTCACAGCCTTCTGGCTCCTGACTCTTGGAATTGACTTGACAATGTTTTGGACTCTGTTTGGGCATTGACGCTTTGTGGAACAGGACACTCACCTAGAAAAGCCCACAATCTCCCTGCAGACTTTTCCGGTCAATGCAGAGAGGCCTGGGTTGGAGGTTGCAGGGGCGTTTTTTTCGGGTGTGTGGCCCCGCCTTATTTACAGTATTGAATACCTGTCACTTGAAGAGTCTTAAAGGTGTCCTCTAAAGGAAGAATTCCTTGTATGATATTACCCGCCATAAAAAGAAGTACTTATGTTGAAATACAGTACTGGGAAGGTACTTTCATTTTCTTTTTACCAAACAAGCACTAAAGCTGAACTGGTTCTACAAAAAACAGCTGAGTCATGCTGACCTAAGGACCATGGACACCACACTCACAACCATTCAGAAGCTCAAGGCTGGTCACATTGGTGTTCAAGTAGGTGGTGCATACTTTGAAACTAGAGGCCTTTCTACATGAGGCTTTTAACCAACATAGAGCATTGGTGAAAGCGAGTGCTCACACATTAAGAGATGTTGTTAAATCATCACCATCATCCCCATCCCCATCCCCATCCCCATCCCCATCCCCATCATCTCAGAAACATTACAAAAAGGGCCAGTGACTTTTCCATGATTATAGTTGCACTTGAAGTGTGTGGCTTAGAAATGAGAGCTGTGCAAGATTGAGCCTTGGCTTCAGAATTTCGAGGCTTCAGTGGCCATTTTGCAGAGAAGCCCCCATGTCATGCACAGCCCTTGCGTCACTGAAGAAAAGTCCTACAGCAACTCCCAGCATGCCTTGCCACGGAGGCACAGACTTACCAGGGTCTGGGAGTGACAGGCGTTCGTGGCCTCACCGCTGCTGATCCTGGTGGAGCCAGGGCCGGTGCTACCATAGAGGCCACTCAGGCAGCCGCCTAGAGTGCCAAGGTAAGGGGGGTGCCGAAAGCCACACCTGGAAGCTGCTCTCCCACAGCAGCTCTGAGAGGGTGGCTTCCGGGCGCGCCGTTCCGAAGCCGCCCGCCCCAGCGTCCTAGCTTCGCTTCAGCTGGGCGCCCGCTCAGCCGAAGCGAAGCCAGGACACTGCGGTGAGGGGGCGGCTTCAGAACGGCACGCCCAGAAGTCGCTCTTCCAGAGCAGCTTCCAGCCGGGAGCACTGTTCTGAAGCTGCCCGCCCGCCGGCCCCCACCCCACCCCAGTGTCCCGGCTTTGCTTCGGCTGCTGGGTGGGCGCCCAGCCGAAGCAAAGCCAGAACGCTGGGGTGGGGCGGCTTCAGAATGGCGCACCCGGAAGTCGCTCTCCCAGAAGCCCCCCACCCCAGCGTCCTAGCTTCACTTCGGCTGGGCGGGCAGGATGGCGCTCTGCACCCAGTTACACTGGCGTGGGTGAAAGCAGCTCACCTGCCTAGGGTGCAAAATAGTCTGGCACCAGCCACCTAGCCACATGACCAGGGCCACGGGAGACCCTGCATGGCTCACCACAGGGTCTCTGAGCGTCCCACAGCCACCCACATCCCCTGAGAGCTGCCAGCTTCCCCTCCACTCCTCACAGATGCTGGGCCCTGAAAGTGCGCAGAAAGGATCTGGTGCACAATGACCAGCCAGTCCTGCAAGACCCTTCTGATCTTATAGCAATAGTGAGAGGCAGCTGAACAAACAGGTTTCAATGGTGAAGAGGAGGAACAACTTCAGGAAGTTCTGGCCAGTGGGGCACTGCTGGGAGTGGCACCTCAGTAGGTGCCCAGCCATGCCAACCCTTGACACCGGTTCTGGAGGAAAGAGTTGTTTTTTAAAATAATAATAATAATAATAATAATAATAATAATAATAACAACAACAACAACAACAACAACAAGAAGAAGTTTCCCCACACCTCTGTCTGAATCTGGATTTCCAACCCCTGGTGCCCTTTATGGAAGGAAGAGTGTTGTCAGTTGTAAATACAGAATGTTCCTTAAAATACTTCCCAGAATCCTCTGCAAATACAGATGACATCTGCAGCAGAAGCACAGAGGTTCTGTAGCAGTGAATCTGGAAAAAAAAATATTGACCCAAAGGGCAGCATAGCACATCTGTAACTTAAAGTACAGGATGTAATGAAATAAAAAATATACACAAAATCCATGTGTCTTTCAGTTTTGGGCACTACAAATACTCTGCAGTGCTTAGAACAAAGATGCAATACGTTTCATCCAGGAACAGATTGACGTGGTCAAGATGTGTAAAAGCTACGATGAATTGGAACTGGTGACATCTTCACACCCTGAGCTGAGGACTTTTTGTATTCCTTTACTTTTGCTGGGGCTCAAAGATATATTTACATGTAACTAAAATAGGGATGTAGAGAAATCCATTTTGGGAGATGGAGTTTGCTGAGTTTTCCTAGGTTCATGGTCCCCCCGCCCCGCCCCGTCCAACTTCATTCCCTCACCCAACTCGATCTGCAGTGAGTCAGTCCAGGTCACGGATTGTTCTGGGCATTTCATGTGTTGTTGACATCCTTTTGAAGTGTAGATCTGTCTGTCTGTTTAAACCCAGGCATTGTTGACAGTCAAAAGACAGCAAGATTGATCGGTATCAATGGAGGTCCACGCCATTGACAATGGCCTTGCAACTCTGAGGATGATTTATGATCTAGGCACTCGGTATTTGACTCTCACGGCACGATGCAGCACTTCCTGGTAACCGACATGCAAGTATTTTTTTTATATTTTGATGGAGCTCTAAAAGCAGCCAGGAAACAGCAAGATGAGAAGGCACTTGCGTTTTCCTAAAAGAAGAGTGCCTGAAAAAATTCTCAGGTGCCTGAAAAAAATGCTGTTGTCTTTTAAAACAGAAGAGCATTGGAAGGATTCTTTGCAACATGTTTGGAGAAAGTTAAGCAGCACCTAAAGAAGAGAGCTTTCTGAAATGTGGGGCAGAATAAACGTGGGGGGGGGGGTTCAGGCACCTGAGCATATTTTCTCTTCTGTTTGGAGGCTCTGAAAGTAGCCACCACTATTTAAGAACATAAGAGGAGCCATGCTGGATCAGACCAAGGGTCCATCTAGTCCACAGTGGCCAACCAGCCGTCCATGGGACACCCACAAGCAGGAGATGAATGCAACAGCACCCTGCCACCCATGGTTTCCCAGCAACTGGTGTATAACGGCTTACTGCCTCAGATACTGGAGGTAGCACATAGCCATCAGGACTAGTAGCCATAGATAGCCTTCTCCTCTAGGAATTTGTCTAACCCCCTTTTCAAGCCATCCAAATTGGTGGCATTGACATTCAAACATTGAAGGAGCTGGTATAGAGATACGATGTACCAGTTGGTGCAGGAGCCTGTGGAGGAATGCCTTGCAGCCACCATAAAAATCACAGGGATTTTCTGTAACAAACATGGTAAGAAAGCAAGTCTGCTCATCCTATTTCTGCATCTGTGTAGTTGTGAGAGAACTGGCTACCATTTCCGGTTTTGACTTTACCTCGGAGCCCGCGCTCTCTGCGCATGCCTGGGCTCCGGAGCGGACATTCCTGTCGAACAGGTTTGAACAGGTTTTGCCATGCTGCCAAGATGCGCGCACAATTCCTTTGTGTAAGGTGTGTGTGCGCGCGCGGTCCCTTTGTATGAGGGGCGTGTATTCCCTTTGTATGAGGGGCGTGTATAAAAAGCCCCTCCTCCCAGTCCCCAGGGCAGCAGCCCGCGGACTCAACCCGTGCTGTTGTCTCGCTAGCGAATAAAGCTATCTGTTTGGACCAGAACTTTGGTGTGGCCTCCAGTTTTTCCATAACATTCCTGGCGCCCAACGTGGGGCTGCCCCCTTCAACAAGGGAAACCTCACGGAGCACTGGACAGCCCTCTAGGGAGATTTCCCCCGCCTCGGCTTGCCTCCTCGCAGCGCCCCAGGCTTCCGCCGTCAACCAACGGGAGCGTGCCTTCAGCTTCGCTGATGCCAGGTTGGTCTGAGGACGGACCTGGGGGGGGGGGCAGCGCGGACTCAACTGAACCTCTGCGGAAGTTTGCCACAGATCCCTTTCTAACCGGCGCCGGAGGCTTCAGACAGGCAAGTATCACGGGCTCTCTGTAATCTGTTCTGTTCAGCCGGCTCCCAGGAGCCGAAGGGGGGCCCTGATCAACCCTCGAAACCTGAAGGTTTCTGTTTTCTGTTTCTCTGCTGGGCTGGATTGGGAAGACGGGTGTTGTCTTTGTGTTTTTGGTGTGTGACTGGCTGCCTGATTTCCATTGTTGACCGTTGGATCCATCAGTCCTCAGGCGCTTCTCAGGTGCCTGGAAAATTCCGGCAACGTGGGCTGGCAGTGTGTGATTGTGAACCTATTGTTTCCACTAACTGACTCCCCCACTACCGATAGTCAGTTGGTTTCCCATCTACCCACCTAATTTGTCTGTCTGTCTGGAGAATTCAGAAAGTTAGGATGGGGGGAGGTTCTTCCACTCCGTTAGATCTCATGGCTAAGCATTTCACAGAAGTTTTTGATACAACCCAGTGCAATATAGAGACCATGAAGTTTAAGTGCTATTAGACTTGGCCGGGTTTAGGACCCCTTGTAGACTGGCCACCACAAGGGACTTTTTCTGAGTCCTATATCACCAGAGTATATAACTTAGCCATAGTGGAGGGGGGGGGCCTGACCCCAGAAGACATTCCATACGCGGAAGGATGGCTGAAAGTGGCTAAGCTCCCCCCACCATGGGCGAAAAAGATGGTTGAAAAAGCAGCCCTAATAATGATGAACCAAGCGAAGAAGGGTAAAAGGAATTCAGTCCCACCTCCTGATAGGGTGGTCTCCCAAAAGATGAGGCAGCTCACTTACACTGTTTCCAAGGACAAACCAATCATACCTTGTCCTCCGGAAGAACTGCCGCCGCCTTATGTTTCGCCTACGGCGCCCCAGATGAGGCCCCCACCAGCGGTGCCCACTGCTCCAGCTCCGCTACTACCCGAACAAGCAGCCATTCTGCCCCCCTCACCGGCCCAGAGCACATCGCCTCCCCCCCGCCAAGATGATGTGCCTGACTCCGACCTACCGCCACTACACGTTGTTGCCTCCGAAGCCAGTTCAGAAGAAGGGCCCAGCCGCCGCAGCAGCCCTAGCCGAAATAGAGATCTGACTGATGAATTACAGAAGTCCAAAAGAAAGACCCGAGCCCGGACGAAGGAGAGGAGAAGAGAAGCCAGCAGAACCCTGCCAGTCAGGGAAGCCACAGCCCTGGTTCCCGGACAGGATGCCAACGGCCGACCGAGCTACCAAACTGTTACTACTTACACTTACCTGCCTTTCCAATCCTCTGACCTCCTTAATTGGAAAACTCATGGTCCAGGTTATGAAGAAGAGCCAGAGAAATTTCTAGATATGATTGAAGGAGTTATTGCTGCCCATAATCCAACCTGGAGTGACATCCAGCAACCTCCTCACGACTGAACAGAGACTGCAGATCCAAGCCAATTTAGAAGAGGCTGCAGGAATCCGAGGGCAGTTAGACAACCAACCAGACTCCCAGGTGGCCCTCACAAAGTATGCACCTCGACTAGACCCAAGATGGGACATCCAAAATGCAGATCACCGGGCCCTTCAACGGGAATACCAGCAGGCTTTCATTGAAGCAGTGAAGAAAGGCAGACGAAAGATGATGAACATGCAGAAAATACATGATGTAGTGCAACAGAAAGAAGAAAGCCCGGGGATGTTCCTTGAAAGACTGATGAAAGCCTACCGTCGACATACTCCCATAGATCCTGAACATCCGAACAACAGACAAACAGTAGTCCTCTCCTTCGTGTCACAAGCAGCCCCAGATATTAGAAAGAAATTACAGAAGACAGATGGGTTTGAAAGAATGTCACTAACACAGTTGAAAGCCCTGGCTGACCGAGTTTATGTCAACTGAGAAGTTGAAGAGAAAAAAGAGCAGGTTAAATTGATGAAAGAAAAAGCCAGCCTCATCGCGGCCGCCCTACGCCCGGAAGCCCTTCAACTGACAGATAAGAGACCACAGCGACCAGTCCTAGGCCGAAATCAGTGTGCATACTGCAAAGAAGAGGGTCACTGGAAGACAGAGTGCCCCATAAGACCACAACAGAATGTCGCTGCTGGACCAAATCGAGGCCGCGGACGCGGGGCCCCTCGAGGAAGAGGCCGTGGCTACCCCGGCCCTGCACCAACTGCCTTCCCCAGTCCACAAGGAACACCTCTGGAACCACACTTGCGCGATGCTGTCCGCACCATGACCATGGAAGATTACTATGGAGAAGAAGACTGACAGCCTCCGCGGGGACCCTTTCCTCCCGACCCCGTCATGGAAATAACCGTGGGAAGACAGAAAATTAAGGGACTAATAGATTCAGGAGCGCAGAGGTCAGTCTTGATTAATGCCTCCCACTTGCCCCTCCAGAAGAAAATTTCCGTGCCAGTTGTAGGGGCAGGAGGCCAAGTTCTACGAGCACCCTGTTTCAAGCCCCAAGGGACCCAGATAGGAGCCTGTACCACAGAACATGAATTCATCTTGATCCCGTCCTGCCCCATACCACTTATCGGAAGAGACCTCCTTTGTAAACTCCAAGCAACCCTGTCCTTCCATCCAGATGGCAAAGTCACGAGCACAGCTGGAGGGCAGCCACTTATCATCACCTGCCCCCTCAGAGAAGCGTGGAGAATAGGACCTTCCATGGGCCTCTGCGTGCCACTCCACACTATCCACACAGAAGTCGCCCTTCGAGTCATCCGAGCCGTGCCAGGGGTCTGGGCCGAAAACAATCCCAGAGGGTTAGCACTGTCAGCTTATCCTGTCATCACTGATCTGAAGCCCACTCATGTCATTGTTAACCAGCCCAAGTACCCCATTCCCTTAGAAGCCAGAGTTCAATGCATGAACACCTTGAAAAACTGCTGCAATTTGAAATCACGGTCTATACAGATTCAAAATATGCATTTCTCACTCTCCAAGTATACGGAGCACTGTACCGAGAACGAGGGTTCCTCACAGCCGAAGGAAGAGAAATCGCACATTCGCAAAGAGATCCAGAGGCTCTTACAAGCTGTATGGCTGCCAGAGAAGGTTGTGGTGATTCACTGCAGAGCACACACCGGGAAATCTAACCCAATTGCTCGAGGGAACCAGAGGGCGGATCAGGCTGCCAAAGACGCCGCCAACCAGCCAGTACAAGAAGCAAGCCACGCCCTCTTGATTTCCCTGCCACCTCTCGCCATGGCGCCTCCGTATAACCAAGAAGAAGAGAAAGAAGCTGAAGAACATGAATACAGAAAAGAAAAAGGCTTCTACATTTTGCCGGACGGCCGAGTTTGGGTGCCAGAATGTCTCGCCAGAACCGCGGTGTACCATATCCACAGACAATGCCACCTAGGCAAAGAAACCCTCCGGCATCTGATCGAAAAGACTATGTATATAGACAAGTTAGCCACCCATTGCGTGGAAGCTTCCAAAAGATGTGTCACCTGCGCACGAAATAACCCAAAGAAAAGACCTGTGCTTCCCCCAGGCCAGATACTCCGAGGCAGCCGGCCCTTCCAAGTTATGCAAATCGACTTCACCCACATGCCGCCAGCTGGAGGCTTCAAGGTCGCCCTAGTAGCCGTATGCACGTTCTCGGGATGAGTAGAAGCATGGCCAGTCAGATCAGAAGGGGCAAGAGAAGTAGCAAAACACCTGATCCAAGGCCTCATTCCTCGCTATGGCCTGCCCCAGCAGCTGAACTCTGACAATGGGCCAGCTTTCCAAGCAGAGCTCACCGAAAAACTCAGCAAAGCACTTCATATAGACTGGAAGCTACACTGTGCTTGAAGACCGCAGAGCAGCGGGGCAGTAGAAGGAGCCAACCAGACCCTGAAACTACACCTTCGCAAAATGTGCGCAGAAACACACTCTAAATGGACTCAGATGCTCCCTGTTGCCTTGCTCCACATGAGGTGCACCCCCCGAAGTAACGGGCTGACCCCATGTGAACTAGTCTGGGTCCAGCTCCAGCTGAGAGCCCCCTCCCTCCTGCTGTCAACTGTCTCTGCAGAGGCCACCAGTGAGAGAGGAAGCAGCAGCCAGGCACCTCTCCACCGTGCCTGGGTCCAGCTCCAGCTCAGAGCCCCCTCCCTCCTGCTGTCAACTGTCTCTGCAGAGGCCACCCGTGAGGGAGGAAGCAGCAGCCAGGCACCTCTCCACCGTGCCTGGGTCCAGCTCCAGCTGAGAGCCCCCTCCCTCCTGCTACCAACTGTCTCTGCAGAGGCCACCAGTGAGAGAGGAAGCAGCAGCCAGGCACCTCTCCACCGTGCCTGGGTCCAGCTCCAGCTGAGAGCCCCCTCCCTCCTGCTACCAACTGTCTCTGCAGAGGCCACCAGTGAGAGAGGAAGCAGCAGCCAGGCACCTCTCCACCGTGCCTGGGTCCAGCTCCAGCTCAGAGCCCCCTCCCTCCTGCTGTCAACTGTCTCTGCAGAGGCCACCCGTGAGGGAGGAAGCAGCAGCCAGGCACCTCTCCACCGTGCCTGGGTCCAGCTCCAGCTGAGAGCCCCCTCCCTCCTGCTACCAACTGTCTCTGCAGAGGCCACCAGTGAGAGAGGAAGCAGCAGCCAGGCACCTCTCCACCGTGCCTGGGTCCAGCTCCAGCTCAGAGCCCCCTCCCTCCTGCTACCAACTGTCTCTGGAGAGGCCACCAGTGAGGGAGGAAGCAGCAGCCAGGCACCTCTCCACCGTGCCTGGGTCCAGCTCCAGCTGAGAGCCCCCTCCCTCCTGCTACCAACTGTCTCTGCAGAGGCCACCAGTGAGAGAGGAAGCAGCAGCCAGGCACCTCTCCACCGTGCCTGGGTCCAGCTCCAGCTGAGAGCCCCCTCCCTCCTGCTACCAACTGTCTCTGCAGAGGCCACCCGTGAGGGAGGAAGCAGCAGCCAGGCACCTCTCCACCATGCCTGGGTCCAGCTCCAGCTGAGAGGCCCCTCCCTCCTGCTACCAACTGTCACTGCAGAGGCCACCAGTGAGAGAGGAAGCAGCAGCCAGGCACCTCTCCACCGTGCCTGGGTCCAGCTCCAGCTCAGAGCCCCCTCCCTCCTGCTACCAACTGTCTCTGCAGAGGCCACCCGTGAGGGAGGAAGCAGCAGCCGGGCACCTCTCCACCGTTCCTGGGTCCAGCTCCAGCTGAGAGCCCCCTCCCTCCTGCTGTCAACTGTCTCTGCAGAGGCCACCAGTGAGGGAGGAAGCAGCAGCCAGGCACCTCTCCACCATGCCTGGGTCCAGCTCCAGCTGAGAGCCCCCTCCCTCCTGCTACCAACTGTCTCTGCAGAGGCCACCAGTGAGGGAGGAAGCAGCAGCCAGGCACCTCTCCACCATGCCTGGGTCCAGCTCCAGCTGAGAGCCCCCTCCCTCCTGCTACCAACTGTCACTGCAGAGGCCACCAGTGAGAGAGGAAGCAGCAGCCAGGCACCTCTCCACCGTGCCTGGGTCCAGCTCCAGCTGAGAGCCCCCTCCCTCCTGCTACCAACTGTCACTGCAGAGGCCACCAGTGAGAGAGGAAGCAGCAGCCAGGCACCTCTCCACCGTGCCTGGGTCCAGCTCCAGCTGAGAGCCCCCTCCCTCCTGCTACCAACTGTCTCTGCAGAGGCCACCAGTGAGGGAGGAAGCAGCAGCCAGGCATCTCTCCACCATGCCTGGGTCCAGCTCCAGCTGAGAGGCCCCTCCCTCCTGCTACCAACTGTCACTGCAGAGGCCACCAGTGAGAGAGGAAGCAGCAGCCAGGCACCTCTCCACCGTGCCTGGGTCCAGCTCCAGCTCAGAGCCCCCTCCCTCCTGCTACCAACTGTCTCTGCAGAGGCCACCCGTGAGGGAGGAAGCAGCAGCCAGGCACCTCTCCACCGTGCCTGGGTCCAGCTCCAGCTGAGAGCCCCCTCCCTCCTGCTACCAACTGTCTCTGCAGAGGCCACCAGTGAGGGAGGAAGCAGCAGCCAGGCACCTCTCCACCATGCCTGGGTCCAGCTCCAGCTGAGAGGCCCCTCCCTCCTGCTACCAACTGTCACTGCAGAGGCCACCAGTGAGAGAGGAAGCAGCAGCCAGGCACCTCTCCACCGTGCCTGGGTCCAGCTCCAGCTCAGAGCCCCCTCCCTCCTGCTACCAACTGTCTCTGCAGAGGCCACCCGTGAGGGAGGAAGCAGCAGCCAGGCACCTCTCCATCGGGCCTGGGTCCAGCTCCAGCTGAGAGCCCCCTCCCTCCTGCTACCAACTGTCTCTGGAGAGGCCACCAGTGAGGGAGGAAGCAGCAGCCAGGCACCTCTCCACCGTGCCTGAGTCCAGCTCCAGCTCAGAGCCCCCTCCCTCCTGCTACCAACTGTCTCTGCAGAGGCCACCAGTGAGGGAGGAAGCAGCAGCCAGGCACCTCTCCACCGTGCCTGGGTCCAGCTCCAGCTGAGAGCCCCCTCCCTCCTGCTACCAACTGTCTCTGCAGAGGCCACCCGTGAGGGAGGAAGCAGCAGCCAAGCACCTCTCCATCGTGCCTGGGTCCAGCTCCAGCTGAGAGCCCCCTCCCTCCTGCTACCAACTGTCTGCAAAGGCCACCAGTGAGGGAGGAAGCAGCAGCCAGGCACCTCTCCACCGTGCCTGGGTCCAGCTCCAGCTGAGAGCCCCCTCCCTCCTGCTGTCAACTGTAACTGCTGAACTTTACAACTAAGACTGTAGTGCCTGAATTTGCTTTGCTGTCCCCCCTCCTCCTCCCTCCCAATCCCCTTTCCTTTTGTGTCATGTCTTTTAGATTGTAAGCCTGTGGGCAGGGACTGTCAAGAAATACTTTTGTAAGCCGCCATGAGAGCCTTTTTGGCTGAATGGCGGCATAAAAATCCTTAAATAAATAAATTAATAAATAAATAGTCTATGCCAGGCCTCCACCGCTGCCAGCTACAGTCGAAACCCTGCCACTTAGTGGCGAGATCAACCTTAATCGGAATCTGAAAGAACTGAATCAGATAGTGCTAGAAATGAGCCAGCATACTGAACAGACTCCCTTAAGAATAGTTACCCCCGTTCATGGCTTCAAGCCCGGGGATGAAGTCTGGGTAAAGAGTTACAAAGAAAGCCTGTTAGAGAAGACGTGGGACGGGCCATACACCATTATACTGACTACGCCTACTGCTTTAAAGGTCCAAAGGAATTCCAGTTGGATTCATTGGAGCCGAGCCAAATTAGCCGCACCCGAGAGATGGCAGGCCACGAAAGGCGCGGGCCTAAAGCTCACCCTGAGGAAACAGTCCTCACCGCTGGACGCGACGGGAGAAGACTCCTCAGGACCGGCAACCAAGGGAGCGAAATAACTGGGGGCGCTGCATCCCCTCTCAACCTGGAAAGAAGAGGTGGACACCGCCCAAAGCATGTTCTGCCTATTTTACTGTTCCTGCTGACCCTGAGCATAACATCCCAGAAGTCAAAACTTGATCTCTGCTCCTCTTGTATACAAACAGTGAAAGTCCATAACCAGATCAAACAGACTATTATATATCAAAGTAAATTGCAGTGTACTGAGACCAAAACGTCTTGCACTTTCCGTAATGTTTCCTTCTCAGCGTGTTCTCAGAATAACAAAGCCACATGTTTTGATCCCAGAGAAAATCCTGTTAAATGGCACCTAGAAGTCAGAGATGCTAACAAGCAGGGTACACTATTACAGAGAATACCACTTAGAACTCCAAATTCTCCAGCTACTGTAATCATAGATCCTTGTAAGATCTCTCACTGGCCAGATCAGTGTGGGAGTCTCAGCTGGGAGAAGACATACATGCACGAAGACAAATATATATGTCCCTCCACAGACCCGATGCGGTCTACCATCCCCAAACAAGCCAATTGCGATAACAGTTGTCCTTATTGGAACTGTGTATGGTGGGCCACTTATTCAACAACACACACACCCCTTAGTAAAATCCACGCCTCTTTAACCAAAGTACCAGTCCTCAGTAACTGCAAAGCACAACAGTACAACTTAGTAATTGTTGTTTGCAAATAGATGACAACAAGAAAATCATCGAAGACATCACGAACCGAATGGTTAAGTTAGCCCATGTTCCAGTCCAGACGTGGAAAGGGTTTGAATGGGCTGAAGGCTTAGGCTCATGGTTCAATTGGTTTGGTGGGCTAAAAAGGATGATCAGTATTGTTGTTATAAGAATTTTGTTATGCTTGTTGTTACCCTGTCTTATGCCAATGATTATACAAGGTTTGAAGAACATGATAGAACAAATTGCAGATAAGCGTACTGCAGTGCACCTAATGGCCTTGCAAGATTATAGGCCAGTCCCTGTCAATGATGACACTCTGTAATAATGATGACACTCTGTAATAATGATGACACTCTGTACCTTCGCTAAGAGTGTATCAAAGGGGGGAATGTGAGAGAACTGGCTACCATTTCCGGTTTTGACTTTACCTCGGAGCCCGCGCTCTCTGCGCATGCCTGGGCTGGAGCGGACATTCCTGTTGAACAGGTTTGAACAGGTTTTGCCATGCTGCCAAGATGCGCGCACAATTCCTTTGTGTAAGGTGTGTGTGCGCGCGCAGTCCCTTTGTATGAGGGGCATGTATTCCCTTTGTATGAGGGGCGTGTATAAAAAGCCCCTCCTCCCAGTCCCCGGGGCAGCAGCCCGCGGACTCATCTCGTGCTGTTGTCTCGCTAGCGAATAAAGCTATCTGTTTGGACCAGAACTTTGGTGTGGCCTCCAGTTTTTCCGTAACATAGTTGAAGCCATGTAATAATCTGGGGCACATATTGGATGGTTTCTCACACCAGCTCAAAAATCCTCAGTGCATCCTGTTATCCAGGCTGCAATCCCTTGTACACGTACAGAATAATTGAGCTGGGTTGTGCCTGCAGTCGTGGAAGGCTGGTGCCTGGATGGCCATCCTACCTCTGCCCCGTGTGAACTGCACATCACATAAAGGCATCTTTTTAAGGCATCTTTGGATGAACAAACCTCCTTACACTGAATCAGACCACGATATTGCCTACTCTGACAGCGGTTCTTCAGGTTTTCAAACAAGAGTCTTTCTCAGTCCTTCCTTAAGGAGCTGGGGATTAAACCTACAGTGTTACGCATGCAAAGCGTGTCCTCTATTACTGAGCTGAAGCCTGGCCTTTCAAGAAAATGCAGCTCCTCTTGATTTTGGCAACAGATACTTCATGGTGCACAGACTTTGTGAATATTGCACGCATGCGCACACACACACAGCCTCCATATCAAACTCCTAGAAGACATGATTGAGAAAGGATGCACCAGGCCAGAAATAATAGAGAGGGAGAAATGGTGACCTTGTTTAAGAATGACATGCGTGTGGGCATCGTTGTGGTGTAGTGGTTAGAGTGTTGGACTGGGAGTTGGGAGATCCGGGTTCTAGTCCCCACTCGGCCATGGAAGCTCAGCGCCATCACTCGCCTCCATTCCAGGAAACACATTTTCCTCCCCTTTGTTGGCACACTGATTTCTGCCCTATGTGGCTTTTAAGGCCTGGGAGCTCTTCCAGAAAAATAGAACAAGCCCTATTTCCATCTGACACTAGGCATGTGGATTTTGCAACTGGGAATTGTACCTCGACAGAGTGTGACACAACCGTCTGCGCTCCAGACTTTCTCTGAAGTAAGCTCCCCTGAAATTTTGTGGAGAGTCATTGTTCTGTGTTCTCCTCGCTAACAGACATCTCAAGAGACTGGAGGATGTTTCCACATATCCAACCTTGATTGAGGAGCTGCTGAAGAGAGGCTGGAGTGACTCAGAACTGAAGGGCATTCTGAGGGAGAACTTCCTACGTGTTTTCTGGAAGGTGGAAACAGTAAAGTTAACTTTTATTTTAAAAAACAACAACACACACATTCTGGGCCATGCTTTTTCTCTTTTTCCAACCCACCCTGCACCTTTAATGCAGCTTGGTTGCTTACCATGGATGCTACAGCTGGTGTTGTAGTACATCACCTCAGCCATTTGGATGGTCAGCTTACATCCGAGGGTGGGAAAAGACTGAGAAACTGAATTGCTCAGTTTGTGTGTGGACGTTAAGGAGGAAGTCTGCTCGTAGGGGGAGAGGGTCATCTCTACGTCCTACTGGACCATACGTGGCATAGGAATGGGTTCAAACATCACATATTTTCAGTAGAAAAACCTCTGAGTTTTTTTTAAGTGATAAGAGGGCAGTTCTTGACATTCTTAAGACAATAGTCAAAAGAAAAAAATGCTATATAAATGTATACTTAACATCTTATTGCGCATTTGATGGAACCATAGAAAGGAAAGGGCAGCTTATTTTGACTAGTATTCGTGAAATAATGGGATATATGACATGCAACTCATTCCAGTTTTAAGACCTGCTTTGCACGACATGACAGCCCATCGTGGGTTGATTGTACCCTCAAGGAGCCACAGCGCATGCCGGATGCCATTACGAATATGCAAGCCCTGGCCAAGGGTGGCTGTGGCTTGTTGTGTCATGCCAAACCAGCCGGCAAGGGTTATTTCATGGTTGAACAACCCTCACATAACCCTATAACAGATTGTGGGTTATGCAACGCTTATTTATTTATTTAATTTATTTATTATAGTACTTTTATCCCACCCTTTAGCCAAAAAGCCTCTCAAGGAGGCTTACAAAAATATTTCTTAAGACGGTCCCTGCCCACAGGCTTACAATCTAAAAAAAAAAAATGACACAAAAGGAAAGGGGATTGGGAGGGAGGAGGGGGGGGAAAGCAAATTCATGCACTTGATTCTTAGTTGTAAAGTTCAGCAGCTGCTTCTTTTCCCTCCAATGGCCTTAGCAGCAACAGTTGGTAGCAGGAGGGAGGAGGCTGTCAGCTGGAGCTGGACCCAGGCATGATGGAGAGGTGCTTGGCTGCTGCTTCCTTTCCCTCCAATGGCCTTCCCTATTTAACCTTCAAGCCATGGCATTCCCCAGTCAGGGCGTGCAGGCTCATAATAGCATCTGGCACACACACCACAGCTCCTCAAAGGTAAATTAACCCATGAGGGTCTGTCATGCCAGCTGACCCTAAATGTTACTGAGCTATTTAAAAAGTGGCACGAACTGGAGGGAACTGGTTGAGAGAATGTTTTGCCTGATGAAAACACAGTTCACTGGTTATTGGTTAAGAAACATTTGGCAAATAATGATAATGGCTTTGTTCCAGACTTATTTATTTATTCATTTTTGTTGTTTATTCGTTCAGTCGCTTCCGACTCTTCGTGACTTCATGGACTAGCCCACGCCAGAGCTTTCTGTCGGCCGTTGCCACCCCTAGCTCCCCCAAGGTCAAGTCTGTCACCTCCAGAATATCATCCATCCATCTTGCCCTTGGTCGGCACCTCAGTGCCCTTAAACCCATTGATTTCACTGGATTTAAGAGTGAAAAAGAATTTAAGACTGGTTTGATCTTCTTACAGTCCAAGGCACTCTCAGAATTTTCCTCTAACACCACAGTTCAAAAGCATCTATCTTCCTTCGCTCAGCCTTCCTTATGGTCCAGCTCTCGCAGCCATAGGTTACTACGGGGAATACCATTGCTTTAACGATGCGGACCTTTGTTGTCAGTGTGGTGTCTCTGCTCTTAACTATTTTATCAAGATTTGACATTGTTCTCCTCCCAAGAAGTAAACGTCTTCTGATTTCCTGGCTGCATCTTGCCTTTTTTTCCTCCAAGGAACCCAAGATGGCATACATAAGCTGCCACCTCTCCATTTTATCCTCACAACAACAAACACCCTATGAGATAGGTTGGGCTGAGAGTCTGTGACTGGCCCAAAGTCACCCACTGGGGTTTCATGCCTGAGTGGGGACTAGAACCTGGAACTCCTGACACTCTAACCATTACACCACACGGACTTCCCTTACACAAATCTATGGAGTTCCTTCCATTCAGGGAAGGGATTTTGATCCAGTGGAGGCTTCTGCTAGTGGGGGAAAATGATTTTGCTGATCCTACCTGCACCATCTCCCATGTTGTTTTGGAGAGTTCTCCAACCCTCTGGAGCAGGGGATACAGGGGAAGGCAAAACTACCCTTCCAACCCTTCCATAAGTAGGAGCATCCCATGAGCTCAATCCAAATCACTGAGTTTATTCAACTTATTTGATATGTCTATCAGAGGGCAAAATTCTTTCCGTGCATCCTTTAAAAAGTAACAATATGGCAGCCTTACTTTACTTACAGAGAGAGGAATAGGCAAGGAAAATATTAGGGGTGTGATCCGCTCCGATTAGGAGCGTAGAAGCAGTAGCGGATTGGCCTGCTCCGCCTTACCCAGAGGCGGAGTAGGAGCGGACCGCGGACCCCCTAGAAGCAAGGCGAAGAGAAGCGGCCATTTTTCGGAGCTCCTAGTTCAGGCGGAGCGCTCCGGTCGCCATCTTGAAAACATTTCACCATAGGATTGCATTGCGGCAAATAATCGCGCATAACTACGTTCTTTTTGAAGCTATCGTTCTAGAAATTCTTGTGCTCAGAGAGTCGTGGATGGGGGTCATTTTGAGACCACTCTCACCTCTCTGCATTGTCTGGGTCGCGTGCTATATTTTTGTGAAAATCGGGTCAACCGCGCGGTTCAAACGGCGTTTTCGGCTTTTCGCCCATAGGATTGCATTGAGGGAAAGACTCGGGCATAACTGGGTTGGTTTTTAAGCTATCGTTCTGAAAATTCTTGTGCACAGAGAGTCGTGGATGCGGGTCATTTTGAGACCACTCTCACCTCTCTGCGTTGTCTGGGTCGCGTGCTATATTTTTGTGAAAATCGGGTCAACCGTGCAGCTCAAACGGCGTTTTCGGCTTTTCGCCCATAGGATTGCATTGAGGGAAAGACTCAGGCATAACTGGGTTGGTTTTTAAGCTATCATTCTGAAAATTCTTGTGCACAGAGAGTCGTGGATGCGGGTCATTTTGAGACTACTCTCAACTTTCTGCGTTGTCCGGGTCGTGGGCTAGAAGTTTTTTAAAAATCGGCGGGAAAAATACCTTTTTCAAAGGGCTGAGGGGCAGAGTCAGCTCCCGGTCATGATGATCCCAAAGTTAGAGGAGGGCATAGGCAAAACAGGTAACTTGGGATTCTGGGAAACTTCTCTTTCTTCATCTGAACGGGCTTTTCCCCGTGTTTTTTAACACAGTAGCCCCACCAAATGCACAAACACAACCTGAAATCATATACTAAGCCAAGAATAAGAGATAGAAACACAGCACTGCTCCCCACCCTAACTTTGGGGAACAACTGAAAAGATGTGGTGCAAGGGGATGAGCTCCCCTAGGGCATCTCATTGTGGACGTGCCCCCACTCTCTCCTGCACTGGAAGGCCATTAGAGCCTTCCAAAGAGAGTAAAACGGTGGAGCAATGCCTATCATGAGTTGAAGTGAATGTTCACTTTTTAGTGGTGGAGCGATGCCTGTTATGAGTTGAAGTGAGCGTTTACTTCTTAATCTCAGAGCTGTTGGTGGCTGTCTTGAGTTGAACTGGCAGCTGCTTCCCCCTCCCCCGGGCACGTCCCCCTATTGCTGGTAAAAGACAGATATAGCCTTTTAAAAAAAAATCTTCTTGCTGTTTATTGAGCAACACTGCTGCTTTTAATTCCACCCCTCCTTTGTTTATTTATTGATTTATTCCATTTTATATGCATTACTGGCTTATCCTTGGCTCACTTCCTTATGCCCCCAGAAATGCCAGCTGCATGCCTGCCTGCCTTCCCTCCCTCCTCCCCTGCCCACCTCGCAGGGATGTTGTGTGTGGGGTGCCCGATTTTCAAAAATTCGCCAAAAATCAGGGGATGATGGGATTGCTTTGAAACTTGGCGTGCGTGTGTATATCCCCATGAGGTGTCATGGTGCCAAACATGAGGTTTCTAACTTGAACAGAAAAAAAGTTGTATAATTTTTTAGCTTTCAATGCAAGCCTATGGGGGGGGGAAACGGAGCTCCGGATCCGGATCCGGAGCTCCGGGCGGAGCGGAGCGGAAGTGGGCGGAGCGGGGGCGGGGCGGAGCGGCCCGATCCGGAAAATGGCGGATCTGCAAGTGAAGCGGAGCGGGGGGTCCGTGCACACCCCTAGAAAATATTCAAATTGGCAAGAATAAGCAGATGCTAGCCATTGCTTAATAATCTGATGGGAACTGACAGATTTATTTTCTTTCTATTTCTCTGCTCTTATAGACAGATTAGTGAATATAAAATCTTACAAATGTCAATAGCTGGATGTTGACAATGACAGCTATTAGGATTAGGGTTGTTATATCCAATTTTAAGGAGCAGCAAAATCTTGTGGCACCTTAAAGACTAACAAAATTATTATGGCATAATAAGCTGTATATGTGATGGTGGTGGGGAGAGGGGAGGGTTATAAACAGTGTGTTCAGTGGGAAATGAAATGCAGAAAGTACAGACAGTGATAATTACTCTCCCAAGCCAGTGTAGGATCGATTATGGGTTGATTATGGGTTATCATTGAATTGTGGGTTGCTTGTGTTGAATCATGGGTTGTCGTGTTGTATTGTGTGAACTCAAATGAACAACTAACAAACTATGGTTTATTAACCACAACAACCCACAGTTCACAACCCAACAACAAACCATGGGTTTGCTTAGTGGGTTGTTCATAGTTACCAAGCCATGGTTTGTTTGCGCAAATGGGTTCACACAACAAAACAATCCATGATTCAGCAACGATTCAATGACAACCCACACTCAACCCATACTCTGGCTTGTCATGTTGTGTGAACCCAGCCACTTGCACCAGTTCTCATATTGTGACATAATGAATTACATGGATTGATGCCTGGTATAGGATGCACTCGGGAATACAGATATACAGCAAGGATGCTTTGGACCAGCTCTTTAGTGCATACCAGTGTGTCTTACCTTATGCTTAGCTCTGAATCTGAATTCTTCTACATACATCTTGACAGTGCTTCCAGGAAAGCAAGCAAAGTGGAAAATTCCCCGGAAGAGATCAAACATCTCTGCCATCTAGAGATAGAGCCTCCTTCTTGATTTCTTCATTGAAACAACCAAACAGGCAAATGTTTCACTACTGCTGTGTCCGTGCAGAGATCACGTTGAGACAAGAGAATAATGAATCTACCTGCTTGAACGGAACAGATCTGGCGATCTTCGGAGGTGATCGGGTATAGGGTCGGGATGGATGGACCGAGTCCCAGGGTGAGCCATGGGATAAGGCCAGGAGAGGGTCAGGTGGGGCCCCAGGGCTGAAATTTGCCAACCCCTGGCCTCGTAAAGACTAGCTCTATATTATCTCACTTTCTTAGGGAGAGGCCAGGGTTAGAACCTGAAGCTTGGCCAAAGAATCTGAGGCTGTTCTATTACTCCTCCCTCCCTGTGCGAACGCAAATGTGCCAGAGCTGATATTAAAAGAAGTCGAGCCACTCCCAGCCAATCTTTCTCAAATCATCTGTCACCATGTCACGGGCTGCCCCAGCCGAAGTGCTGTACCTCCCCTTTTGTCGTTGGCGTTGCAGTGTCACAGCCCTCACATTAATCATTGCAGTTTACCAGTGATAGGTAAGTATTCACGGGCAACCTAAAATACTTCTCTTCCCCACTTACCACTCCCCACACCTCCGTTATTGTGGGTTCCTGCTGGGGAAGGAAATGCTGATTTTTAGATAATACAGACGTGCGAGTTTCTGGGTGCGGGGGCAAGATTTGGCCAACTCCTGAGAAATAGCACGGAGACAAAGTGGAAGATACTTTGAGCGTAGATCAAAACGGTGCTGAATCTTCAGGCAAACAACTCTTCCTGTGTCAGAAATGCTTCGATTTCATGCCAGTGTTCTGTTTTGTAGGTTGTAAACTAGGGGAGGGTAGAAGGTAGATCAGGATTGACTGGTAGATCTCTGGTTGATTTGCAGGAGATTCCGCCAAAAGTTCTAGAAATTAAAGCCGAACAAGGATGGATGCGTTGCCTCCAGCGTAGGTCTGTGTGAGCACACAAACACCATTTGCAGCAGAGCAGAACTGCTATGTCAGATCTGCTGCATCAAAAGCAACCAAGGGTTTGCGGTACCCGAAAGAGGGAGGGCGGAATGGAAAGCATCGCTTCCTGCCTTGCCCAGTCTTCTGCCCACACAGATCTTTCCCCGTTGCTCTCTTCCTCCCCACTTCCAGCCTCTGTCCTCACTATTTCCCCATCCCTAGCCGCTTTCTTTCTCTCCCTTTCTAGCCTCCAGGCTCGCTCTTTCTCTCCTACTCACCCCTCTGTCTTGCAGTTTCTCTCCACTTCCAGACTCTAGCCTTTTCTCTCCCCTGCACACCTCTTTACCTTGCTGTTTCTCCCTCCTCTGCCCCTTCGCTTTGCTTTTTCTTGCTGCCCACATAGCTGCTCCATGTCAGGTTCAGGAACAGGAAGGAGAATGTGGAGGCCCATCGTTTTTCAATTTTCTGATTATATATTTTTTCTTCTACTTCTTTGTGTTTTCTTTTTCTGAAAGGAAGAGCAGGAAGTGAAGAGCTGTGTGGGTGTCACTGGTAGTGCCTTTGGGTGCAGCGTTTGGGACCCCTGAAATAGGGCGTATCGTAAGCCTTGATAGTTAAGAATTTTGACCTAACTATGGTGGCTTAACAGATAATCAGAGAATCATAGAATAGCAGAGTTGGAAGGGGCCTACAAGGCCATCGAGTCCAACCCCCTGCTCAATGCAGGAATCCACCCTAAAGCATCCCTGACAGATGGTTGTCCAGCTGCCTCTTGAAGGCCTCTAGTGTGGGAGACCCCACAACCTCCCTAGGTAACTGATTCCATTGTCGTACTGCTCTAACCATCAGGAAGTTTTTCCTGATGTCCAGCTGGAATCTGGCTTCCTTTAACTTGAGCCCATTATTCCATGTCCTGCACTCTGGGAGGATTGAGAAGAGATCCTGGCCCTCCTCTGTGTGACAACCTTTTAAGTGTTTGAAGAGTGCTATCATGTCTCCCCTCAATCTTATCTTCTCCAGGCTAAACATGCCCAGTTCTTTCAGTCTCTCTTCATAGGGCTTTGTTTCCAGACCCTGATCAGCCTGGTTGACCTCCTCTGAACACGCTTGTCTGCATCCTTCTTGAATTGTGGAGCCCAGAACTGGACGCAATACTCTAGATGAGGCCTAACCAGGGCCGAATAGAGAGGAACCAGTACCTCATGTGATTTGGAAGCTATACTTCTATTAATGCAGCTCAAAATAGCATTTGCCTTTCTTGTAGCCATATCGCACTGTTGGCTCATATTCAGCTTGTGATCTACAACAATTCCAAGATCCTTCTCGTTTGTAGTATTGCTGAGCCAAGTACCCTCCATCTTGTAACTGTGCCTTTGGTTTCTATTACCTAAATGTAGAACTTGGTATTTATCCCTATTAAATTTCATTCTGTTGTTTTCAGCCCAGCACTCCAGCCTATTAAATCACTTTGAAGTTTGTTTCTGTCTTCCAGGGTATTAGCTATCCCACCCAATTTTGTGTCATCTGCAAATCTGTTAAGCGTTTGCTGCACCCTTCCTCCTCTCTCCTGTGGGACATGTTAAACATGTGGTTTAACATGTCCCACAACTATGGTTACAGAACCCCTCCGGCTAACCATCCTGCTGCAGCAGAGTTAAGAGGCCCTGGGGTGGCTTACTGTGATGTATGGCAGGATCCCCAGAGGTTAAAACAGCCTCTGGCTGGTTTGTAGGCCATGACCAGAGAGTCTGTCAGCAAGATTGACTGTGATTTCTGATGACACTCCTGCTGCAGCAGACTTTCTCTATGGTCATGATGCCATTTCCCCCCATTTTTTTCCTGACAGAGCAGCCATTGAAATATAAATATTTCATCAAGTATAAGATTCTTTAAAAAAAGAAGTGTTGGTGGAGAGATTCTGTGTAAGTTTGAAGAAAAGCTGACCAAATGTCCAAATATTTATCCATTCACAAGTGGCACCTAAATACCACCCATTCAAATGTTGATAGGGCTGTTAGGTCCTCAGTCCATTGCATTATGGGAAGTAAACGTTTATTCTTCCAACACTGTAATATCAGTCTTTTGACTGTCATAAGGGCTCTGAAAATCCATTTGTGCTGACCATATGTTAATTTCGAAGAAACCAGTAAACAATTTAGAGGGATGTGCACATCTTTCAATATTAAAGACTGTTCCAATACAAAGTTTATCCATATTATGGCCTCCTCCCAAAAGGAGGCAACTATTGGACACTGCCAAAACATAAGGATAAAAGAAGCATTACATCTCCGACAATTATGCAATACTATCTGTCTATCCTGCTTATACTACACAGTTACTCCCACACAACAGTCCTGATCCTCGTAGTCAGGAGGAGAGCCAGGATCCAGACCATTAGCATATCTAGCTAGCAACAAATTCCCCCAGTCTCTAAGGAGCTAAACCGCTGCAGCCTTTTATAAAGGCTAGTCAAGAGAAGACGGGCAAAGAAGTATCACCCAATAATCTATATCTTTGTTTACTTTTTTGGCAATTTGGATCTGTTTTGTCACACACCTCACATTGTGAGGATAAAATGGAGAGGTTGAGGACCATGTAAGCCACCCCAGGTTACTTGCAGGACGGGAATAGGCAAGACGTGGTGCAGAGCAGTAAAGCAGCAATTTCTGCAGCCGAAACTCTCCCCACGGCCTGAGTTCGATCCCAGCGGAAGCTGGTTCTCAGGCAACCGGCTCCTACCGGCTTCCATCCTCCCGAGGTCGGTAAAATGAGTACCCAGCTAGCTGGGGGAAAAGTAATAACAACCGGGGAAGGCAAAGGCAAACCACCCCGCTATAAGGCCTGCCAAGAAAACGTCAGCAAAAGCTTGCGTCCCTCCAAGAGTCAGTAATGACTCAGTGCGTGCACGAGAGGTTCTTTTCCTTTCCTTCCCTTGTCTGGACAACTTACCTCATTCTCTCAACAGATGCTTTTTTAAAAACCTTGGGCACAGATGACGTGAGCTGTTTAGGCCATGATTCCCATTTCACGCACGTCTCTGAGTAATGGTGGGAAAGAGAGAACAGAGCCTTTTAAAAAAAACTTTCCCTGAACTCATGCAACTCTGACTTGAAGTATATGAAATATATATTCTCGCTTGACATCATGCTGTCCTTACTGTGTGGCCGGATGCCAGAACTTTTTGAGGTGTTTATAGTAAGGATACCGGAGCTGACTTCAAGTCTGCCACAGAAAGGATCATGGATATCCTCAAAACATTTCCCAAGTATCCTAAAGAAGGATGTGAGAATTTGCTTCCCATGTGGGAAGGGCTCCCAGGCATTTGAGTGAAATCTCGACTGGCACGGACCCCTTCTGGGTTAAAAACAAAACAAAACTGTGACTCATTTTCAGCTTGTGATCTACCCTGAAAGATATGGTTTTCTGCAACAGCAAAGTTTTCTTCTAATTCTCTTTCTCCCCACCCCCTTCCCCATCCTGCAGTAGGAGGCTGACAAAAGCCACGTACTTTTCTTCTGTGTTTAAAACCGTTGTCTGTGGAAACTCTGCAAGCTTGAGAAAAACTGCTGCTCCTTTTTAGCCAAGATACCACACCGCAAACATCTGCATTCAGTCAAGATGCTTGTGGACCCAATGAGGAATTGGCTGAAGACGCTTCTGCGTCTCCTGCTGCTGCTTGGTGACGTTTTGGGATCCACGGCTGAGACACCCTTGCGAAAGAAAGTTCTCGACCTGATGAAACAAGCCCCGTTAATCGATGGGTATGTGGGATTTCTTGTTTTCAAAGATGAGATGGCCACACGATGGTCTGGTGTCATATATTGTGATCCTTTTCATCTTTTGATTTAATATATCATTATTACTGAATGCTGAAAAAGAAATACAGCCTGTGGATAGACAAACATTCCTGCCTGTCTCTGGAGGTTTCCTCTCCACCAGCCCGAAAAATTCTGAAACTGTACAAAGGGGAGGTCCCTCATGTTCTGTTTTCAGAATTAAATCCCTACAGCATTGCAGCTCCCTCCCAGTCTGAGGCACATCCTGCTCCCCAAATCTGAAGCTATTTGAAATAGCCCAATGCTCAGCATTTTTTATTTATTTATTTATTTATTTTCTTATCTGTACTGCAGGTTTTTCTGGGCTGCAACAATTGCCAAAGTTGTGAATCAGGACTGATAGATTGGGTTTCTCCGAAACAAAATGAGAATGTCCTGCTTGCAGCTTTTTCTAGTAACCAACATTTCTTAGATTCATTATATATTAAAATTCAGCTTTCTGTCTGCTGTAGAAGTAGATTAACAACTCCAATACCCAACCAACGGGCCAGAGTCTTAGAGTCTTTATATATAAAGATATATATTCTGGCTTTGATTTTTACAAATAATTTTGTTTACTGGTATAAAAACAACCACATTTTGTTCCTAGAAAACGAAGAATAAATCATGAGGATAAATGAATGCAGATATGCCTACTTTCAGTGGTGTAGTGATAAATCTTGAAGAGTGAATAGTCATTCACTGGGTTCACACAACACAGTAAACCACACAGCTTTCCTTTGAAGCAACTGAGCAATTCTAATACTGTTTTAAGCACTATTCGAACAATAGTAAAACAAAGCCGAAAGCTGTAAGAGGTCAGCTGGATAACTTTTCTTTATTATTTTTAAAGATAAAAATAAAGTGCATCCTAAAATAAAGAATATTTACTAAAAGATAGGAACAAAAAAACCCACTATAAGTGAAACCCGTGATGGTTCTGCTGGGGTTGTGTAGTGCATTGCCAATGTTCCGAAAGTGACTTTTCAAACTTCGGCTTCTGCAAATTGTAGCAGAGTGGCTGAGAGATCAAGGCTTTGAGCAATGTTATTCTCAATGGACATCACATCCCACAAATCTCCTGGGTGGCCCTGCAAAACTGACTGGGGAGGAGCACCAAAGGCATCATTTGATCCTGCAGCCCTTTAGAAGGCAATCAAAGATAACAATGTCCTGTATTCTTCCCCATTCAGGCACAACGATCTGCCGCTTAGGCTGAGGTGGTTGTACAAAACCAAACTGAGCAAAGTTGACTTGAGGACATTCAACAAGACAAACACAAACATTGGGAGGCTCCAGGCTGGTCATGTTGGTGCTCAGGTAGGTAGCAGGGTCAGTGCCAGGTCTGAGGGCCCTGGGCAAGTGCCACCTTGATGCCCTCCCCACAAGTAAACTTACCAGGGGTTAGAGGGGTGGGTGGTAGGATCAGATGTTGATGGGACAGGCAGTGGTACTCATCAGCTCAGCATGGAGAAGAGATTCACTAGGTGAAATGGCTGCAGTAGCTGCCATCTTCATTTTCCCAGAATGCCTCTGAAACCCAACATTAGGGATAGACAAAAGGGACAGTTTTGGTTTCTCTTTTCCCCCTATTTTAGTTCATTTCATCTCACAAATTTGAGAATTTCTCCAGTCTTAAGTTCAACTCATCCTCAACTTCGAGAATCCTTTCTAAAAAGAGTTTGAACGAAAATTCATCAGCATTTTGGGGCACATTTCTCCAATGCATTTTTGCCTAATGTACACATTTATTTATTTTTGCAATCTATTTTCCTAATGTAATGCATTTCCCTAATATACACACTGTTGTATGCATCCTTTTTAGTTGGAGAACGCTATTGCAAAATTCGGAGAAGTGCAAATTTTGAAGGATAACAGTATGCATAGCAGTACAAACATACGGAATTAAATTCGCATTAAATGTGAATTGAACCCATCCCAACCCAACACAGTTATGTTGGGGGTAAAGCAGATAATGGCAGCTGTAGCTAGCTAGCCTGGTGCTTCTTCTTTTTTTGGGCGGGGGGGGTGTTTAAGGGATGCTGACATGAGCTGCCATAGGGCTGCAATCCTATACACATTTACCAGGGGAAAGTCCCATTGAACTCCATGGGACTTACTTCCCAGTAGGCATGCATGAGATTGTACTGCAAGCAGGTTTTTTGCACCAATATAGCACTATGCATTGTACAGAACAGGAAGACGGTGAATTTCCTACCTAGAGAATGTACCAAGCATATTTCTCTTTTGAGCAAGGGTGGCCAATTTGTAGGCCAAAACACCTAGAGAACTACAACTCCCATCACCCTAGCCAGCATAGCCAATAGTGAGGCATTATGGGAGTGGTAAGCCAAAACATCTGGAGCGTCACAAGTTGCCCACCCCTGTTTTTGACGATCAAGGAAGCATAAATGGGGGAAGAAGCATTAGCCAGGCACCTCTCTATCGTGCCTGGGTCCAGCTGAATTTGCTTATTCTTCTTTTCCTCCTCCCTCCCAATCACCTTTCCTTTTGTGTCATATTTTTTAGTTTGTAAGCCTGTGGGCAGGGACTGTCTTAAGAAATATTTTTGTAAGCCGCCTTGAGAGCCTTTTTGGCTAAAGGGCAGGATAAAAATGCTAAAATAAATAAATAAATAAATAAATGCCAGTTATATGTACATTGGGTTGGATCCAGAGGTGCCTTTCCATTCATTCGTATAAACATGATAGTTATGTGCTTTTCCACCTACGGTGCTGAATGTATTGATGGCCATTGCTGCAGTTCCTAGTTTGATTATTCATTCATTCAAGCCATTTTGTTTTGCTTGCAAGAATGTTAGTCTATACTCCATGCCAATGCTGTTGTGATTAGGGATATGCTCCGCTTCTCCTCGAACCGGAGAAGCAGGAGCAGAGCGGGGGGCTTCGCCTACCCTTAAGGCGGAGGCGAAGAGGATTGGGGGGCCGGTGGAGCGTTGCGGAGCGGATCGAGGTGAAGGCGGATCCTTCGCCTCGATCCGGAGCTCCGCCAAAAAGGTAAGTGGGGTTTACTTGGCCCTGCCGCGACGGTGGCAGGGCCAGGTAAACCCCCCTCCCTCCTCTCCCTTACCTGCGTCCGTCCGCGGTCCCTCGGCTTCTTCAATTGAGCCCGCGGCTCAACCAGGAAGTCTAGGCCGCACTTGCAGCCCAGACTTCCTGGTTGAGCCGTGAGCTCAATTGAAGAAGCCGAGGGACCGCGGACGGACGCAGGTAAGGCCCCCCTCCCCCTTGGTTCCTGCAGGTAAGGGAGAGGAGGGAGGGGGCCTTACCTGGCTCCACTCCCCTCCACTGCGGAGCTCCGATTCGGAGCCGGAGCTCCGCAGCGAAGAGGAGCGGACTATGGGCGGAGCGGCGCAGAGCGGGCCGATCAGAAATTTTCGGATCGGCCCGCAGGGCGGAGCGGGGGGTCCGTGAACACCCCTAGTTGTGATCATGAGTTTATGGACTCCTTTTCGTTGATCTGCCCAGGGCAAGAGTATCCTATCATGCTAACACGAAAGAAGTAGTTATGATCTCTCATTCATCACGAGAACTGTCTCCTAGGCCAAAGGAATGTGCAGGCCACTTGGAAATCCAGAGCCAAAATGGAGGCCGTTACATCAATGACATCCCAGTCGAACATAATTCTGTGCCAGTGTGACACATAGATCTGAAATTCAATGTTTGAAATACGTTTTGTCAATCTTTTCAGTTTTGGTCAGTGTATGTTCTCTGCAGTGCACAGAACAAAGATGCCGTGCGCTTGACATTGGAACAAATTGACATTGTGAAGCGAATGTGCCAGGCCCATGAAGAATTTGAACTGGTGACTTCCTCTCAAGGTAACATGGCCTTTACTTTAACAATAAAGTCAGCATTAAGGGCGATGTGAGAGTTAAGGGAATGCATGTTCATTTTCTGTGCGCGAAAAATTACATTACTTGACACAAAAACACAGGGATGTATGATTTTATTTTATTTTATTTTATTTTATGATTTTTATGGCACCATTCAGCCAAAAAAGGCTCTCACGGCGGCTTACAAAAGTATTTCTTGACAGCCCCTGCCCACAGGCTTACAATCTAAAAGACATGACACAAAAGGAAAGGGGATTGGGGGGGAGGAGGAGGAGGGGGGGGAAGGAAAGCAAATTCAGGCACTACAATCTTAGTTGCGAAGTTCAGCAGTTACAGGTGACAGCAGGAGGGAGGGGGCTCTCAGCTGGAGCTGGACCCAGGCACGGTGGAGAGGCGCCTGGCTGCTGCTTCCTCCCTCACTGGTGGCCTCTCCAGAGCAATTTGTATGCTCAGAAATACAATCTTATATACTAATAGTGCACTCATTCTTTGAGTGTGTTTCCTTATGTAGCCAAAATGGTGCCATCCACGCACAGACTTGGGAAAATGCCAAAATTATGGTAAAGCCCTTCTTGGCGGGGGGCGGGATGGACTAATTTATGGATTTCATAGAATCATAGAGTTGGAAGGGGCCTACAAGGCCATCGAGTCCAACCCCCTGCTCATTGCAGGTATCTACCTTAAAGCATCCCTGACAGATGGCTGTCCAGCTGCTTCTTGAATGCCCCAAGTGTGGGAGAGCCCACAACCTCCCTAGGTAATTGGTTCCATTGTCGTACTGCTCTAACAATCAGGAAGTTTTTCCTGATGTCCAGCTGGAATCTGGCTTCCTGCTACTTGATCCCGTTATTCCGTGTCCTGCACTCTGGGAGGATCGAGAAGAGATCCTGGCCCTCCTCTGTGTGACAACCTTTCAAGTATTTGAAGAGTGCTCTCATGTCTCCCCTCAATCTTCTCTTCTCCAGACTAAACATTTGTTTATTTGTTTGTTTGTTACCTTTCTATGCTGCCTTTCCTCTAAGGAGACCAAGGCAGCATATATGATCCTCCACCTCTCCATTTTATCCTCACAACACCCTGTGAGGTAGGTTAGGCTAAGGGTCAATGACTGGTCCCGGCCAAGTGGGGACTAGAACCTGTATCTCCAGAGTCCCAGTCCAACACTCTGACCACTAAACCACACTGGGTCTCTAAAACTAATGTGGCATGCTCAATGGGAATGGAATGCTAACTGTTGGGTGGGGGAGTAATAAACATCAAATGAAAGGGCGAATGGAATGGAATATGGGAAAGGGCATGGCTGGCTGGAATCATGAGCAGGAACAAGCAATGGACATAAAAACTTGAGAAGATCCACGCTGGATCAGATCAAGAGTCCATCTAGTTGAACACTCTGTTCACATAGTGGCCAACCAGCTGTCAACGATGAACCCACAAGCAGAACATGGTGCAACAGCACACTCGCATCCATGTTCCCCAGCAACTTGTATACCTACCCACACTGCCTCTGATACTGGAGGTGGCACAAAGCCATCAAGACAAGTAGCCTTCTCCTCCAGGAATTTATCCACACACACCCCTTTTAAAGCCATCCAAACTGATGCTGCAACATTTCATTACAGTCCTCACATGTACATAAATATTTGAGACCTCTTTCTGAAATCGAACCCTGATGGTGCTTGTGCTCAGGCTGTGTCAGCTGTGATTGCCACAGTTTTCACACAGGTGAGGTGGGGAGTATCCTCCTATCCAGCCCTGTGACCTTCTGTTTCAACTCAGGCCTTGCTGACATGCTGCAAGCGTGTCCAGAGTTACAGAAGCTGGCTCTGGGTCAATCTGCTCTTTTAACTTTAGATCTGTCTTTCTCTTTAACATCCAGGGATTGCTGATGTTGGCAGCAACAAGATAGCCTGCTTGATGGGCATCGAAGGGGGGCACTCCATTGACAGCAGCCTTGCAGTTCTGAGGATGTTTTACGAGCTGGGCGTTCGGTACATGACACTGACACACACCTGCAACACTCCCTGGTAACCAGCAAGCACGTCTTCGGTCAACGTCTTCTGTCCAATCTTTCTTAATTTATTTATTTATGTATTGCTTTTCTATACAGTCCAATAGCCGAAGCGCTCTGGGCAGTTAAAACACAGTGATAGCACCCTTCTCAAACCCCTTGTCCTCTAGTTGTTTTAGACTTTAATAGGGGTAGCCTTAAGGATGGGCGAGCTGGGTGTTCGCTGAGGATGCTGAGCTAAGGGGCAGGATTCAAACTGAGTTGAGGGGGGACACTGAGCTGAGCTGGGGGAGGCTCAGAGGAGGGAAACCAAGCTGAGCTAAACTGAGAGGACAGGTGCTAAGCTGAAGTGAGGGAGGGTCACCTAGCTAAGCTGAGGGAGGGCACCAAGCTGAGTGGGGTGACGAGCTGAGCTGGGGGGGCACCAAACTGAGCTGAGGGGGGCACCGAGCTGAGCTGAGGAGAACTGCGAGCTGTACTGAGGGGGACACCAAGTTGAGCTGAGGGGAAGTGCGAGCTGAGCTGAGGGAGGGTTGCTGAGCTAAGCTGAGGGAGGGCACCAAGCTAAGCTGAGGGAGGGCACCAAGCTGAGCTGAGGGGGGGCACCAAGCTGAACTGAGTGGGGTGATGAGCTGAGCTGAGGGGGGCACCAAGTTGAGCTGAGGAGAAGTGCGAGCTGAGCTGAGGGGGAGCACCAAGCTGAACTGAGGGAGGGTTGCTGAGCTAAGCTGAGGGAGGGCACCAAGCTAAGCTGAGGGAGGGCACCAAGCTGAGCTGAGGGGGGTGACGAGCTGAGCTGAGGGGGGCACCAAGTTGAGTTGAGGAGAAGTGCGAGCTGAGCTGAGGGGGAGAACCAAGCTGAACTGAGGGAGGGTTGCTGAGCTAAGCTGAGGGAGGGCACCAAGCTAAGCTGAGGGAGGGCACCAAGCTGAGCTGAGGGGGGTGACGAGCTAAGCTGAGGGGGGCACCAAGTTGAGCTGAGGAGAAGTGCGAGCTGAGCTGAGGGGGAGCACCAAGCTGAACTGAGGGAGGGTTGCTGAGCTAAGCTGAGGGAGGGCACCAAGCTAAGCTGAGGGAGGGCACCAAGCTGAGCTGAGGGGGGTGACGAGCTAAGCTGAGGGGGGCACCAAGTTGAGCTGAGGAGAAGTGCGAGCTGAGCTGAGGGGGAGCACCAAGCTGAACTGAGGGAGGGTTGCTGAGCTAAGCTGAGGGAGGGCACCAAGCTAAGCTGAGGGAGGGCACCAAGCTGAGCTGAGGAGGGTGATGAGCTGAGCTGAGGGGGCGCCAAGTTGAGCTGAGGAGAAGTGCGAGCTGAGCTGAGGGGGAGCACCAAGCTGAACTGAGGGAGGGTTGCTGAGCTAAGCTGAGGGAGGGCACCAAGCTAAGCTGAGGGAGGGTGACGAGCTGAGCTGAGGGGGCGCCAAGTTGAGCTGAGGAGAAGTGCAAGCTGAGCTGAGGGGGAGCACCAAGCTGAACTGAGGGAGAGTTGCTGAGCTAAGCTGAGGGAGGGCACCAAGCTGAGCTGAGGGGGTGACAAGCTGAGCTGAGAGGGAGTCTTTTTTGTTTGTTTGTTTGTTTGTTTGTTTGTTTAATGTACTGTCTGCAGTGAGCTAGGGTGGCAAAGAGCAAGTGTCTGGAAGCTTTCTTCCAATGTTCCACCGTTTATTTGGGTATTTTCCTTCAATTAGCTTGAAAGTATGTTTCTTTTTCAATTTCCATTTTGATGATGGCAGGGGAAGTACCAAAGGCACTCCTCGCCATGGGTGCAGTTTATCCTAAGGCTGGTCCTGGATTTTATTTCCTGTCAACCCCAGCCAGCATGGCCAATAGCCAGGAATTCTGGGAGTTGTAGTCCGAAACGTCTGGAGTGCACCAAGCTGGGGAAGGATGGCCAGTACTGAGAAAAACAGTGTGATGGGGAGAGCCTGTCAGCCTGCTAAAATGGTCCCTTGTTAAAGGTAGGCCTGGTCAGGCCCCTGCTGAGGGGCCACACACCAGCCCACTGACAAGAGCCTTCTGGACATGCTCCTTCTCTTTAGCATGGTTGGTTCACCTGCCTCTCACTCTGGCATGCAGTAGCAAGAATGAGAAAGAGGATGAGGAGCAATATCAATTAGTGACCGTAGTTGTGAGAAGGTATAGAGAACCAGTGTGGTGTAGTGGCAAAGGTGTTGGACTGGGAGTCGAGAGATCTGGGTTCTAATCCCCACTTGGCCATGGAAGCTCACTGGGTGACTTTTTAAACTGTATTTATTCTTCTTTCTTTCCCCCCAGGGCAGAAACTTCCTCACACGCCTATAATTTTTATCCCAAGACTAAAGGATTGAGCGCTTTTGGCAAAGTAAGATAAAGTTTTGAATGAACATTTGCAAATGATTCCCTAAGATTTGTCAGGCAGGTCTTTGAAAGGGAAGTCATGGTTCAGCATCCATTTCCTCCGCTATCTCAGTGAGACTCCACTATAACCTTGGGGCTCTTTACAGGGGGAACGCCCTGCGGAAGCTGTGGATCTGCATTGTGTTGGTTAGATGACGCAAGCGCGGCTTCACAGCCACCATGGGGCTTCCCCGCGATGCTGCCTTTTGTAAAAGTCATGGTTTTACCCTGACTTTTTCAAATGGAGCAACACCAACACAGCACTTCCGCCATGTGATATCGCTCCAGGGCCAATCTGGGCGGGTGCCTGGTGGAAGGCGACCAGCAATTGGTCGCCTTCTACCAGGAAGAGGGTGGGAATGGCTCCAGGACCCGGATGGCCACCCAGAACCCCCATGCTCAGTCTTTGGTGTCGAAATTACCCGATGCCACCCTGGGAGAAGGAAAGTGCAGGATTGAAGGAGGTGCGCCCAACTTAGCACCATGAAGACAGCCCCACTGTCTTCTGAATATTCTGACACAGTGGCTCTTATTTGATGAAAGCACAGGCAACATGTGCTTTAAGCAAACAGAAATGGATATAGTCACAGTTTTACTGCGCTAACAGCACTGACCGTCCAGATGATTGATTACAATGCCATTAACCGGAGCCAGCCCAGACAATAGCCAAGGATGATAAGAATTGCACCGTGTCCTGCTTGTGGGTCCCTGATTGACAGCTGGTTGGCCACTGTGTGAACAGAATGCTGGACTAGGTGGACCCTTGGTCTGATCCATAAGGGCTCTTCTGATGTTCTTAACGTCAGGCAGGGCACACATTCCCCATCCCTGCTGTAGGTATTGGATTAGATAATCAAACCATTACTCTTGAGTTTCATTGACAATTACCCAGAGTTAATAACAGTGTTTATTTGGAGAAGAAGGAGAACAAATTCACAGTGATCTGAAGTGGGGGATGAATGCAACGAGAACCAATCCAATTCCTAAAATAGGCACACATGAGAATTTCGTTCAGTTCTTATTCTATACAAGGACCTACCAAAATTAGTAATTTTTTGTGTAAACAGGAGGGAAAGAACTTGAGAATTTTTTTATAGAAACTGAATGTGGGAGAAAATGCAACAAACAGATTTGTCCATTCAGGCAAAGGGCTTTGAGTGCTTGGCTCCTAAAAGCTTTTGTACATGAGGTATTTATTGTGCACTTGCCATTCCTTACTCACAGTTTACAGTTATTTAGATGACTTTGTGACCCTGCAGTTTCACTTCTGTTTTTAAAGAGCACATTCCCAGGTGTGTGTTTTTTATTTATTTATTTATTTATTTATTTATTTATTTATTTATTTATACAGCAGGGGAAAGTGGAGTATTATTTGTGAAAGGGAAAGAAAGGCTATTTTCCTACTTGTGTGATTGCCTTGTTCCACTACAGTACAGTGCCACCTAGAGGTTACATAATGGAAAAGTAGGTAAGGAACAGTTCTTTGTGAAGAGCCAAGAAACAGAAAGTAGATACAGCACCTTAACAGCCTTGTGTAGAGAAGTTCTAAAACTCTGGGTTTCATCCACTTCAAGTGTGGCAAATGTGGCCCACTATTGTCACCTCTGCCACTATCAGAAGTTCAATAGCCAATTAAAACAGTAGGAATAGGTGTTGTACACAGTATCCCAATTCCTGCTCAAAGGCCTTACATTCAGCTGATACAGAGGGACAAGAGCAGTCTTAAGAACATCAGAAGAACCCTGCTGAATCAGGCCAAGGGTCCATCTAGTCCAGGATTCTGCTCATAACACCTGTTATACCTAAGCCTACTGCCTCTGATACTGGAGATAGCATATAGCTATCAGGGCTTGTAGCCATTGATAGCCTTCGCCTCCCGGAATATATCCAAGCCCTTTTTAAAGCCTCCCACATTGGTAGCCATCACCACATCTAGTGGTGGTGAATTCCATAGTTTAACTATGCGCTGTGCAAAGAAGTTCTTCCTTTGATCTGTCCTGAATCTCCCATTGATCAGCCTCATGAGATACAGGATACTGCATTCTAAATTCCCACCCACACCCACCCCTGTTTTCTGTCCTTTTTCTATGGACAGTCAAAAGTTTGTGGCGAATGTGGGTCTTGGGACCACAATACCTGATGGAACGCCTCTCCCGACATGAACCTACCCGTACACTGAGCTCAATATCTAAGGTCCTCCTCCGAGTGCCTACTCCGAGGGAAGCTCGGAGGATGGCAACAAGGGAGAGGGCCTTCTCAGTGGTTGCCCTCCGACTGTGGAATGCTCTTCCCGATGAGGCTCGCCTGACGCCAACATTGTTATCTTTTCGGCGCCAGGTCAACACTTTTCTCTTCTCCCAGGCATTTTAACAGCGTTTAACAACGTTAAGTTTGTTTTTAATGGACCCCAGAATTGTTGTTTTTAAATGGATACTGTTGTTTTTATACTGTTTTTATGTTTTTTAAAAAAATTTTATACTTTTAATGTTTACTATTTTTAGTTGTTGTAAACCACCCAGAGAGCTTCGGCTGTGGGGCGGTATATAAATGTAAATAAATAAATAAATAAATGAGATGACCCCATTTGGGTTGGTGCATTTTGAGAGAGGGAGAAAAATGTCTCCCTATCCACATTCTCCATGCCATGCATAATTTAATTTTGTATTTATTTATTTTATTTATTTATTTATTACATTTCTATACCGCCCAATAGCCGGAGCTCTCTGGGCGGTTCACAAAACCTTCTACACTTCTACAAAATTATACGTCTGCAGTTTAGGGTGTTTAAGGGGTGCCCCAGCATTATTTTCTCTAATAACAATCGTTGGTACTGATTGCCAATAGGATTGTAGCTGCAATGGGTCTACCGGGAAGCAAGAAGAAGGTAACAGCACGCTCAGGGCAACCCTGAGGTTTGCAGAAGTACAAGAAAATATTGCTTAAAGGGACAAATACATACATACCTCCAGCTGCCCAATTATGGCTGAGGACCCACATTCGCCACAGACTTTTGACTGTCCATAGAAAAAGGACAGAAAACAGGGGTGGGGTGGGGATTTAGAATGCAGTATCCTGAAGCAGGGAATGGTTGACTGGCTGGAACTCTGAGCAGGTGAGAATACGCTGCAACATTTTGTTGCAGGGATGTGTGTGTCTATATGTATGCCTGAGTAGCAAAACTGACAACAACACCTGCCCATGTTGTGCTAGGAAGTGGTGAAGGAGATGAATCGCCTCGGGATGATAATAGACTTATCTCACACTTCTGATGCAACAGCGAAGGCAGCTTTAAGTATCTCCAAAGCGCCAGTCATTTTCAGCCATTCCTCATCCTTCTCTGTCTGCAAGCATCAAAGGAACGTTCCAGATGATACTCTGCTAAAACTAGTAAGTCAGATTTACCTCTCCTCCTGGCTGTAAAAATAGTGCATGGAAGCAAGGCTACCCAAACCGCTGGAGTCGATGGATACATTTGGAATGTTGAGAGTGTCGTGGGTGCTCTCACAAAATGTCTACCAGGCAGGCCTCTACCATAGAGGCCACTCAGGCAGCCACCTAGAGCGCCAAGCTAAGAGGGGCGCCGGGCACAGCACAGCACTCACGCGCATTGGTTGTGAGCCGGCCCGGCCCGAGGATTCAGCTGGACCTGGGCGGGCGAGATGGCACCCCGCACCCGCCCAGCTGAAGCAAAGCCAGGGACGCTGGGGTGGGGGTGGGGCGGCTCCACGTTTGGACTTCCAGAATGCGCCCGGAAGAGAGAGAGAGAGAGAGAGAGAGAGAGAATGTATGGGTGGATGGGGTGAATGGGGTGAATGGGGTCTTTGAGTGAATGCATGTGTTCATGCGTGTGTTTGTTTGGAGTGAGGGATGCTGAGTGTGTGTGTGCGTGCGCGTGTGAGTCGGGGGGGATGATTTGGAGGTGATATTCCTATTAAACAATGCATTTTAGACCCATAGACGTTCCTTTCCAATTTGTTTACTATAATTGGCATGATGTATTTCTTGCACTTTAGCAGTTTCAAGTTTTGTGCTTCTTATCTTTTCCAGGAAACATATGTTCTTAAAAATCAAAGTTGGCATTTTTTTGGTGTGTGTGTGTGTGTGTGAAAGTAGCTCACCTTGCCTAGGGCGCAAAAGAGTCTGGCACCAGCCCTGTCACCGGCTGTACATTTTGTATTTCAGTTCCCCCTGACAGCACAGCTTAATCTCCCCACCCGCAAACACGTCCACTTGCCAATTTGAGGTCAATACTTCATGCATCTGATGAATTGGCTATATCCACAAAAGCTGATGCTCCATCAATGCAACCCCCTTGTTCACTTTCCTCTGACTCTGGCCCAGACAACAGTGGTGGCGAGGAAGAGCAAGAGATGCCACGGCCCTCCTTGCGCCCTGGATCTCTGCCCATCAAGAAAGCAAGTGGTAGGAATGATGAGGAAGAAAATGAGATGCATTAGCGGCTGGTAAGAATGGCGGTGAGGAAGTAGATTCACTGATGGAGGGGCCCTTGGGTGTTTTGCCCATGGGCCCCCCAAAACCTGGAGTGTGCACTGCTTGGGAGCACCTCAAGGCTTACAGAAGAAGTGTGTGTGTGTGTGTGTGTGTGTGTATTCACGCATACACTAAATCAGAAAGAGCCTAATGAGAACTAAGCATGTACAGCAGCAACAGAATGTTGAGTGTAAGTTGGTTAAGAAAAAGAGAAAAGTCTCCATGTGTGAATGGGGTAGAGAGAAAAGAAAGGAATTGCCTTCTTCTTCTTCTTCTTCTTCTTCTTCTTCTTCTTCTTCTTCTTCTTCTTCTTCTTCTTCTTTTCCATCTTCTTTTCCATCTTTTCCTCCTCCTCCTCCTCCTCCTCCTCCTCCTCCTCCTTCTTCTTCTCCTCCTCCTTTTCATTTCTTTTCTTTTCTTTTTCTTCTCCTCCTCCTCCTCCTCTTCCTCCTCCTCCTCATTATTATTATTATTATTATTATTATTATTATTATTTAAAAAGGGTGGCAGAAAGATCCAATTCACGTGTGATTTAAAAACAAGCAAACACAAAACCTTTGTCCTTATTCAAACTGCAAGGAATAAGAGCTGAATCTCTTGATGAATTTTATTTCGGCATTTCACATTGATATCTGTCTACAAAATCCCTTTGTTCAAGGAACGTCTGTGTGTATTGCTGCTAACGCTGCTTTTGTTCTCACCACTTCCCCTTACCATTTTCAGTACCATTTTACGGTTGGCTCACTTGCTTCATTTCCCCTTTCCTTTGTTTTAGAAACAGAATGGTGGGATTATAATGGTGACATTCCCAACCACGTTTTTGAACTGTGGGAACCAAGCGGTCAACGTTTCAACTGTTGCAGGTTTGCACTTTCCCATTCTGTAGCACTCTAATAGTCATAGTAGTAGCAGTAAATTGTTTTGTATCAGTCATATCAACAACAACATGTCTCAAAAAATCACGTCTCAAAATTGCAAGTAAAAAGATGCATATCAATGAAATGTTACTAATCATTTAATGGCCATTGCATAAGTTATAGATCCGTGTAGGATGGTGAGGGAAAGCAAGAAGGTGATTTCATACATTTATACCACAATACAGACTTTCCTGGGAGTAATTACCACTGAATTCAATTGGGTTATTGCTGAGTAGCCCCATTGGGTGATGGCCCAATTGGTGGTGATGGCCACCAATTTGGATGTAAAGTGATGCATGTTGGGATAAAAATTCCCAACTTTAAGTACAACCTGTTGGCGGTTACCAACCAAGAAAGAGATCTTGAGATTGTGGTGGACAGCTCAACAAAAACGTCAGCCCAGTGTGCAGCTGCTGTAAAAAACGCAAACTCCAGGTTAGGCATTTTTAGAAAAGGAAGAATAAAACTGCCAGTATCATACTGCCTTTATACAAATCTATGGTTCAACCACACTTAGATTACTGTGTACACTTCTGGTCACCACACCTAAAAAAAGTTATCTTAGAGTTGGAAAAAGTGCAGAAAAAGGCAACTAAAATGATCAAGGCAGTGGAGCATCTCACTTAGGAAGGTTACAACAACTGGGATTGTTCAGCTTGCAAAAAGTAGGCTATCGGGAGACATGATAGAGGTGCACAAAATTCTGCATGGTGTGGAGAATGTGGAAAAGGAGACATTTTTCTCCCTCTCCCATAATACTAGCATCCAGGGTCATCCCATGAAGCTGATTGGTGGGAGATTCAGGACAAATAAAAGGAAATACGTCTTTACACAGCACAGAGTTAAACTATGGAATCTGCTACCACAAGATGGGGTGATGGCCACCAATGTGGATGGCTTTAAAAGGGGTTGGATAGATTCCTGGAGGAGAAGGCTATCAATGGCTACTAGTCATGGTAGCTATGTGCTACCTCCAATATCAGAGGCAGTAAGATGCCGTTGTTGGGAAACATGTGTGGGAGGGTGCTATTGCACCGTGTCCTGCTTGTGGCTTCCTGGTCTGATCCAGCAGGGCTCTTCGTATGTTCTTGTGAGCAGACATGCATAAGTTTGCACTGCTGTTTATTTCAAAAATAAACATATCCGCCCCACTTAGATCAGGAAAGGCC